>NC_056688.1:30230277-30552222 GCF_018350215.1 Panthera leo
CAAGATGCCCTTTCCATTGGGAAACGTAACTTGCAGGTAGTAGGCCAGAAGCAATAATAACTTACTGCCAAAATAAAACTGGGTTCTATGGCAGGTATCTGGAAATCTCTGCTGGACTGTGCAGCTTCCTTGAGATGTGTAGCATCCTGGTAACCAAGATTATAACTGAATTGACTTGGCTATTCCCCAATCTCCACATCTAGTTCAGCTCTGTCACCAGAGTCACACTCTTGATTATATTCTTCCATGCCTTGGTTCTGCTGATGTGTCTGCTAAATGGAACAGTTAATTCAATAAACCTCACTTCATTATCAATATTTTTTTCTTCAAATCATTCTGTTGGCCAAGATTTTTAGCTCATATTATGTCTGCATTATTTTTGTTCTTAGAGTCACTATTATTAGTGTTCGTCATATGACTAATAAGGCTCTGTCTCATAGCAGAAAGTGCCACAATAATCAGCTGGCAAAGAAGACATCTTATCACAATGTTCCCATGTCTCCAAACATCAAATCCTGGCAGGAAACCATTAAAATAACAGAAAAAGGTTATTTTGCTGCTTGTCACCCTTTGGACTTAATTTGTCAGGAAACAGCACTTACTGAGAAACCCTGGGGTACAGAGCAGTGTGACAGGGATTGAGAATGTTTGGGGCTTGCTCTGGAGACCCTGACAGGCTCTAACGACCACCGTGCACCTCCAAACAGGAAAGCAGAGTCATGTAGCAAGTAAAGAGCTGGTGAGATGAACATCTCCAAAGCCACACTCCCAACAGGTATGACTCCACAAAAGAAAAGAAGAAAGAAAGAAAGAAGAAAGAAAGAAAGAAAGAAAGAAAGAAAGAGAAAGAAAAAAGAAAGAATGAAGAAAAGAAAACAAAAAAGAGGAAAGAACAAAAAAAGTTTAAGCTTTTCAGGTAAACACCAGACTTAACTAAATCTTCACAGTTCTGGAAGAAGTTGGGGTGAAAAGAACTGTCTTGTATCACAGGAGCTTTGTGAAGGATGCTGGCCATCTTCTACTCCATACATATGGGCCAAACAAAACTTTCAGAAAGTGCAAGTATGGATGTAAAGGTCAGAGCTACTGGGATGGAGAAAGATGGAGAAAGGTGTAGCAGGGGATCAGGGAGAGTAGAAATTCTTAGGCAGAAAAAAACAAATCTGTGTTTGGCGGCTCTGCTATGGTGAGCAGGGAGGCAGGGAGGAAAACTCAGTTCAGAAGCCCTAATTGCCACTTGAGTAACTTTCCCATGTCGTCTGTCAACCCTTATCCTGTGGGAAGTTGTCAGTTCAAGTCTTCAATGGACAGGTTTGTTATCAGCAAGTGGTTTACAGCCCCTGGGCTGTGCATTAATTAAAACGGCTTTGTGCATAGCCTTATTCATTAGCACGCTGCTTCTTTAATCACTGCCTCTTCAGCCACCAGGACAATCTATAAATCTCCTCAAATATGAAATAATGAAGTGGAATGGTTCAATTTATTACAATGTAATAAGTCAGGATAATGCGGGGGTGGACAGAGCGCCACTAAAGCAGATTCCCTGCCCAGAGACTTCCCTCCTTATTACCAGAGGTGCTCGGGACTCACTGCAGCAGACGGAACCTGGCTTGACCACCGTGTAACACAAACTCCCCATGCCCTTTGCATTTCTCATCCAGACAGTCACGGACCACAGAATAGAGAATGGCTGGAGAAGTCCAGACACAGGCCCAAAGGGAGCGCAGAGCTGATGGCTCACTCTGCACAGAGATGGAGAAGGGTACCTACATCCACTATCTCAACAATTTTGCAAAGGAGTCCTGATGTGGCAGGGCAAGGACAACATGGTTTCATCCATGAGATCCTGAGGTTCAGGATACCAAAGCCACCCACCCAAGGGGTCACAGTTATCTAGGATGGGTTTCCAATCCACCTCTTCTATGCAGAAATCTCACCCCTAACTGCATGTGAGAATCATCTGCTCACCTGTAGGGCTTTGAAGCACCAACAACTCTTCTTCAGCCCCACCCAGATGAATTGCAGCCCATACTCATGGTGAGTCTTGAGTATCAGCAATTATTAAAATCTCCATGGTTAATTCTATTGTGAAGTCCAGTTGACAGCCATGTGCTCTACCTTAAAAGAATCACTTGGGGTGCTGGTTAAAATTAGAATTCCCAGGCTTGTCTCCCAGAAATTTGGATTGATTACTTCAGGGGTATAGAGCCCAAGAATTGGTATTTTTATCAAGTTCCTCCAAAGATTCTTATGATAAGACACATTTGGAAAACACTGAGCTGCCTCTAAAAAAGCTAGCCCTTGCCATCCCATCCCCTCCTCCCAAGTCAGGGATTCTCAATTCTTCCCCTGACAGTGCACTTCGTAGGCGCCATTTGTGTGACTGTCACACTTCCGCCAAGAAAGACAGATTTTCCCCTAAGACTGTGGCAAATACAATGAACTACATGATTCTGTGCTTTTCTGTATACTAACTATAAACTCCTTTCTTCTTTCATTCACTGATTTTTAACAATCCCATGTCCCCAGAGCTCTGCCTCAAGTGGTACTGGTAGCTTACGAAGATGGGGTTTCCCCAGTGCTGCCCATTGCTCCCTAACTCCCCCATCCCTGGGGCCCTACAACCAGTAATCAGAAGTTCAGCCTGCCTCTTAGATGAAACGAGAGATGCTTCAGACTAGAAACTTGCACCAAACAGAATCTGCAAAACACTACCCACGGAAACCAATATTCACATATTCATCCTCTCCAGAAGCTCACCCACCACTGCCAGGAATGAAGCCCCTGGTTTTGTATATCCATCCAGAAATAACCCAAAGCCAGACTGAGGGAGTGGTCAGCACAGACTTGAAGAGGAAGCAGCTGACTCACCACAGGTGTCCAGATGCAGACATTTGCTGTCTGTGCTGCTGAATGGTTCCACTCCTCGGTTTCTCAGACTGTCCAACAGCCAACAGACATCGAGTTCCAGTACTCCAGCATTCCTTGACATCCTCTGGAAAAAGAAGGGGGAAGTTATGCATCTCCACAGCCAGGTGTGCTCTCCCACTTAGACCTGCCCCTTCATTCCAGAAGAATGGGGGAGAGGAGGGTACTGGACATTAGCACAGTTCTCTGCAGTGTGGGGAGTATATGGGGTCATGCAGGAGGGGAACAGTGTCACCTTGGAATTGGGCAGCACAGTCCAAAACAAGCCTTTTCTTGATGATGTTTCCTGCCCTAGAGGCACCTCATAGAACTGGTGAATGGAGACTACACTTGGAATCCAAATGCTACTCCAGCCAGAAAAATCCCAAGCATTCACTCTAAAGCAAGTAGCATTGCTACTTGCAAACAAGGACTATAGGTCAGCTCACTGCACACATTCGGCCTTTGTCTTCTTTTCCCCTTTTTACCATATGGCACCCATATGGTAAAAGTACTTATCTTGGAAACCTACTATCACATCTACGTATTTATTATGTTTATTTTCATGATCTGTCTTCTCTTGCTAGGAGAGAAGTTCCACAAGGGCAGGGATCAGTTTGTTTTGTTACCAATATAGCCCAATCACTTCCAAGAGTGCACATAGTAGGCATTTAATAAATATTTGGTGTAAGATGGCAAGCACATGACAACCTGAGACAATAGGAATATGATTTACCCATCCTCTATCTGGCCCAACTGGAAGGGAGAAGGGTGAGGGAAGGAAACCATGTGCACTTTACCTGTCCAGGATATGCAGAGGGCTTTGGGCTGTGTTCATAATCTACAAACTAAGAAATCACAAGGTCAACTGCCAGCTGACCTTCAGGCTGGCATCTTACTGCTCTCTGTAGGAAAGGTTCTGTCACTTCTATTCCATGTTGATTAAGGGCATTGAGAAATCAGATCCCACCCCCCTCCATGACATATTGGTTGTTCTTGCTTAACCAAGTTTAACAAATAACATGCTTAATAAATTATGAGTGATAAAATATTGCAGAAAAACCTAATATCAATTTTAATACTTTAAAATGATTTATTAATCTGTTTCTCACTGTTTGTAGTGTCTGTTATTTCTCACGTTCCCACAACATGCTGTGAATGAGGAAGAAAAATTTGACAAGGTGAGTATAGGGAGAAGTGAGGCTGTCTTGTCAGATGTGATGAGTGAGATCAGAATAAACTGAATCGAAAGAGAAAAGACGCCACTGCTCCATACCGAGGAGATAGTTCCAGAGAATTTCTAAATATTAAGAAACCTCTATTGCTATCTTCCCTTTATAGAAAATGCCAGAAGATCTCGTATTCTATGAAGGCTTTTCTCAACCCCTCTCTTTCTAAGAAAATCAGTGATTCTGTTGATCCATTGTATAGAGCACCTACCTCTAACATATGCCCAGAGTAGTCAGCTCATTTTGTTGGATGGATGGAGAGAGGGAGGAGAAGAGGGGGAAATTAATTTGCTTGCTTTCAGGGGCTTCTTTCCACATTCAGTCACTCTATTCACCTGTAGACCCTGCTCTCTGTCATGGGAACCAGGACCATCTTCATAAGTATGTCAGGTCTAGGACAACCCATCCTGGGTAGGTAATGTCACTTAAAAGGATACCTCATTCTTGGTGGCTTTCATTTAAAGACAGGAATTTCAAATATCAAACCTTAAAGATGTTTATGGCACAAAAACAGACACTCAGATCAATGGAACAGAATAGAGAACCCAGAAATCGACCCTCAAATGTATAACCAACTAATCTTTAACAAAACAGGAAAGAATATCCAATGGAAAAACGACAGTCTCTCCAGCAAATGGTCCTGGGAAAACTGGACAGAGACATGCAGAAAAATGAACCTGGACCACTTTCTTACACCATCCACAAAAATAAACTCAAAATGAATGAAAGACCTAAATGTAAGACAGGAAGCCATCAAAATCCTCAAAGACAAAGCAGGCAAAAACCTCTTTGACCTTGGCCACAGCAACTTCTTACTCAACATGTCTCCAGTGGCAAGGAAAATAAAAGCAAAAATGAACTATTGAGACCTCACCCAAATATAAAGCTTCTGCACAGTGAATGAAGCAATCAATAAAACTAAAAGGCAACTGACAGAATGGGAGAAGAAATTTGCAAATGACAGATCAGTTTATAAAGGGCTAGTATCCAAAATCTATAAAGAACTTATCAAACTCAACACCGAAAAAACAAATAATCCAGTAAAGAAATGGGCAAGAGACATTAATAGACACTTCTCCAAACAAAACATCCAGATGGTCAACCAACACATGAAAAAATGCTCAATATCACTCATCATCAGGGAAATACAAATCAGGAATTGCACTACTAGGAACTTATCCAAGGGATACAGGTGTGCTGTTTCGAAGGGGCACATGCACTCCAATGTTTATAGCAGTGCTATTGACCATAGCCAAAGTATGGAAAGAGCCCAAAAGTCCATTGATGGATGAATGGACAAAAGAAGATGTGATATATATATATATAGATATAGATATAGATATAGATATATAGATATAGATATAGATATATATAGATATATAGATATATAGATAGATATATATAGATAGATATATATAATGGAGTATTACTCACCAATCAAAAAGAATAAAATCTTGCCATTTGCAACTATGTGGATGGAACATGAGGGTAGTATGCTAAACGAAATTAGTCAGAGAGAGACAAATATCATATGACTTCACTCATATGAAATTTAAGATACAAAACAGATGAACATAAGGGAAGAGAAGCAAATATAAAAACAGGGATGGAGACAAAACATAAGAGACTCTTAAATACAGAGAACAAACAGAAGGTTGCTGGAGCTTTTATGGGAAGGGGGATGAGCTAAATGGGTAAGGGGCATTAAGGAATCTAATCCTGGAATCATTGTTGAACTATATGCAATGATGAGTGAGATCAGAATAAACTGAATCAAGGGAGTGGGCATCTCCCTTGTACTTCTCCACTTACCCAACCTTAAGCAAAGTGACATTTCTAGTTATTTCTCTACCTAGAGAAGAGAGGGACTAAAATCCTGTAGGTGTTTCCACATGTTTGTTAAGTAGATTCAGACATCTACAGACTCTGTGCCAGGAACTTAGGAAACATTGAGGAGTTAAGGGCAAAGACTCTGGAAGCAGGCAGCCTAGCTCCATAGCCCCAAAACCTCCACTCCCTGCCTGGGCTGTGTGGCTTAGGCCATGAGGTTATAATTCTTGTGCCTCAGTTTTCTCAGCTGTAAAATGAAAAGTAGCACAAGTCTGATGTGGGGCAGATACAAAAGCTGAGTGGTTTAACAGATGCAGAATGCTCCAAAGGGTGTGCAGCACACAGCTAGTGCTGTTACTCCCTGCAGCTGGCAGTCCCACAATGCACCTCATTTAGAGTCAGATGGAGCTCCATTCAAATCCTGCCCAGCCATTTTCCAGCTCTGCCTTGAGGCTCCACAGCTCAAAGTCGTTCATGGTCCCCCTCTGTAAAATCAGGATGATTCCATCCATAGCCAAAAGAAGTTGAGAGGACTGACAAGATGCACATGAAATTTGGGTCTGGCATGTGGTTAGTGCTCACTAATGCTGTTATTCATATCAATCATTGTAACTAATTGTCATTCATATTTCTGGATGAAAGGCATGGTTTAAAGGCAAAGTGCCTCTTTCCTAGTTGACCCCACCCCCCAGCTGCCTTTCCACCATCTGTATGCCTGTGGTCTTGGTCCCATCAAAGTACAAAAAAGACCTGGTCTCCTAGAGGCAAGAAAAGCTCAGTTTGCCTGTGGCCTATATTTCCCTTAATTAATTATAAGGGACAAATTTTCTAGGGCTCTTTCATTTTCTCCATTTCCTGGTTCCAAAACACAACAACCTAGAGGCAGAATTTGGGTAAAATTCCTTTAACCAAAAAAAAAAAAAAAAAGAATTAAACACATTGAGAAACAAGGGGAGAGAGGCAGAGCTGGGGAGAGCAGTGTGACAGGGACAAGGGAGAGGGGGACGGGCAGCAGGCAAGAACTGCACTGAGCAGTAAACTTAGCTTCAATTTGTGGAGAAGCAACCGGAGGGGTTGGTTCTTGAATACAGGTGTAAATGGTATCACCTTGCGTACAAAGCAAGCTGCTTGCTCACAAACCTATTAGCTGGTAAACAGCAATGTTCTGTAATTTCAGCTATTAAAAACAGCTTAAAGAGAAATCAAATCTCATTTAGCAGGGATTGCAGGGGTCTTCTTGGACTATTTTAAAGTTTCATATTCATCTAAGGAAACAGGCTCTAATTCTCCAATGTTGGCTTTCTTGGAGGCAATGCCATTTCCAAGCTTATTAAACATCCATTTAAAGAGACAAGGAAGGCTTGTGAATGGTCCCCCCAAGACAGCAGCAGGACTATGAATGATTTTCCAAGTCAAGGGAAACCACAGGGACAGGTGGAACATTTCCTGCAATTTGCATATGAAACAAGGTCGTCTCTGCTTTGCTCCTAGTGGAAAGAAATATTCAAAATTAGACGGAGGGTCTATACATATCCTCAGTTCATGAGGTCAGGTTCATACACCATCACAAAAGCAAAAGATCTCACGCTGCTTGAGCACTTATAGTGGCTTTCTGTGCCAGTGTGTATCACTTGTTCAGACAGTGCTGTGTTCTGTCTCACAACCCCACAAGCTCCCAGGGACTTATTTTGTGACAACACTAGGGGTACCAGGAAATCTGAGTTTTTTTATAAACCATCAGTCATAATTATGTGCTCATTTTTAGGTATTAGCATTCAAAAAATTATAACACTTCCTTACATGAGTATCAATATATGTCTGTTCAGCTGCTAAGAGCTACCTAAGCCTAATAACAGCAAAACAGCATTACAAATCAATCAACTGGCAGAGGAGAATAGACTCAGTTCTCCCTGCTCCAATCTGATGGCCCCACAACCAGATCAAACTACCCGTCTTCCTTCCCTTGGGAGTAAAATTCTTCATCTCCAAATTTTCTCAGTATTACACTCTTCAGAATAAGTGCCCTACACATCGGTAGGCAGGCTTTAGCCTAATTATCCTTCACAATGACTAGCGAAGACCATGTTTTTGTCCTGTATTTTTCTTGATTGGAAACCAAACTTACTAGATCCTTTCAAGGATGTTGCTGTTTGAATCCTTCCAAAATTAGACTATGTGCATCCCCATTCCCAAGCCATTTGAGAATTGCAATGTTAATGGGACTTTGAAAAGTCAATGGGTCATTCTCTAGGCATATGAGAGACTCAGTACAGCCAAGCAAAAAAGTCTCCTAAATCCCCTTTAATTACCATTCACTTCCTGTACACCTCCTTTTTCATCATTGCTGATTACAGATATATCCATGTCTGAATAATATCTTCCCACTTTATAATCAGACAACTACCACTTACTCTGATAACCTGAGACACTCTAAGTATGATTTTGCCTGCAGAACACTCAGTCTGCATTTGGTTTCTTTTCAGGGGGTAGGCAAATTACCATACACTTTGAGGCAGTAAGCTGACTAGAAAAACATACTAAGAAGATATGGATTCCTTCAGCCTATACCACCCTGCCCAAGGTGAAGCTTAGAGAATTGCTTTCAATACACAATACTAAAAATCCCCAGCCCCAAGTTCTGCCAAACATGGCTTTCAAACCTCCAAGCTTCTCACCAAGTCTTCTATAAAAAGTCCACCTACTCTAAATGATCTATTTTAATAACAGAAAATATTAGTTCTTAATTTTATAATGCCCATTGCCCTCTGAGTCTCCCCAACTATTGAGTCACATCTCATTGGATTCACCTAAAAGTTTTTTTAAGGAAATAATATCCCTAGTCTACAGGTGAGGAAAGAGAGACCAATAGACCTGCCTCAGTCACTCCAGGCAACTGAGTGCAGCAAAGGAAAGAAATGTTCTAAAACCAATCAAGATTGGTAACCAAAATGTTTTTCTCTCTTAATGACTTGCCTGTACTAAGTGTGGGATCATAGTGAAAGGACAGCACAGAGTCCTGGAAGTAGGCCCCACAAGTCAGAGCCAGGCCCTACCCTGGTTTCCACCACCTTGAACCCACCATGGACCTAGAACCTAAACTCTTTAGGGCTAAGGCAGTGTTTTCAACTTGGCTACAAATTGGGGTTTCATGGGAAGCTTTGGAATAACCAATGCCTGGGAACACCCACAGCATTCTCATGTAATTATCTGGATAGCAGAGTTCTTAAGTCTCTCCCAAGTGATACTCCTCAAAAGCCTCAGTGTCTTCACCATGAAATATGGAGTGATAATATGTATTCCATAAAATTACAATCCTAGTAGGAAAATACAAGGATAGGTGGCACAAGAAAGAAATATGGAAGGAAATGGTATGCACATGAAATGATCTACACATTTTAAGTACAGCAAAGAAAAGTGTTCTAAAACCAATCAAGATTGGTAGCCAAAATGATTTTCTCTCTTTTTTTAAATATAATTTATTGTCAAATTGGCTTCCATACAACACCCAGTGCTCATCCCAACAAGTGCCTCCTCAATGCCCATCACCCACTTTCCCCTCCCCCCTTCCTCATCAACCCTCAGTTTGTTCTCTGTATTTAAGAGTCTCTTATGGGTTGCCTCCCTCCCTCTCTGTAACTTTTTACCCCCTTCCCTTCCCCATGGTCTTCTGTTAAGATTCTTTGTTTTCTCTCCTAATGACTTGCCTGTAGTGATCTAGAAGCCCTAGGAGGGCTTCAGATTCTGATCCAACATCAACCAATAGGATAACTTTGAACAGGAAACATAAGGACCAATTTCCAGACTGTGACATATGAACCAGACACTTTCCAGATGATATGCTTGCTCCTTCACACTGCTTACTCAGCTCTGTGATAGTCATTGTACTGGTGATAGTGGATAGAAAGATGAGGCATGCCTCTGCCCTCCTGGAGCATACTGCCTGGTTATGGGGGGCATAGATGCTGCCAACAGCCTGTGTTGTTAACAAAAAATGGCCAAAGACCTGCCAGGGGCACCCAGAATTTGAAGATTCTTAATTCTCCCAAAGAGTAATGGTTTTACAGCAGAGGGGACATTTGGCTTGAACCCTGAAGGAGTTGAAGGTACAAGGAGTTGAAGGAGTTGTACTTGAAGGTACAAGTTTGCCAGAGAGAAATAGGATTATGTGAAAAGGCATGGTGTGTTCAGAGACTAATTAAATTTTTTTAACATTTATTCAGTTTTGAGAGACAGAGTGCAAGCAGGGGGAGGAGCAGAGAGAGAGGGAGACACAGAATCTGAAGCAGGGTCTGGGCTCTGAGCTGTCAGCACAGAGCCTGATGTGGGGCTCAAACTCATGAGCTGTGAGATCATGACCTGAACTGAAGTTTGATGCTTAACCGACTAAGCAGCCCAGGCACCCCATAGAGACTAATTAATTCAGTGGAAGGTGAAAAGGAAGTTACAGTCAGAGGCTAAAGAACTCTGCTTTCTCTGCTAAAACGTATAGACTTAGTATTCCCATCTTATAGGTAAGAAAACTGAACATCACATCAAAGCCACACAGTAATGGAAAGTTAGATATGGTTTTTGAGCAAGGAAGTGGCATGGTTGGATTTTTCTGTGGAAAGTTCATTTAAGGAGCAGTTTGAAAGCAGGATTGGCCAGAAGTGTAGCAGCACAGGGAAGGGATGACAAAACTTGGACTAAGGTGCTATCAGGGAGGGTGAGGAAGTGGATTGATGGAGACATCTTTGAATGCGAGGTGTGTCTGGTGGAAATGGTGGAGAGAGACGAGAGGGGACCTGGTGTATTGCACAAAAACGGGTACTCTACCTCACCCAAGTGGAGCCTCTGCAGACCTGAATCCTGCCAGTTGATGTTTTTCCACTTATTTCATGGGCTTACCTATTACTGCTTCCTAAACTTTGAGATCTACACAAGTTGATAATCACTTGAAAATTTTCAATTAAATGTAAAACAAGAAAAAAACAAGTAAATCTATTCTTTCTTTTGACTGCTCTATTGATTAAAATGAATGTCTGTGCTGGGACCGCTGAACCATGAAAAGCAATCTGTCTTAGATGGGTAACAGATCGTTAGGAAATCATTGGGTTGAGGGAAAGAGTCGAGAAAAAATTTGCACAGACCCACGTGTGGGGGTGTCGGTGTGTCTATCTGTAGCTACATAGCTGTGTATGGATATGTTCATTTCTATATATAGGGGACATATGCCACATTCTTCAATCAGAGCCAAAGGCACAGGCAAGATTCCTGACAGAGGGGCATCATCCACAGCTTAGTAGACTCTAAGCCATGCTTCAGGGTAAATGGCAGGGACAGGGGAGTGAGGGGGCTATTCAGATAATAAATTCAGCCTTCAGGCAGCCCTGTCTGACATGTGAGTTTGATAGAACCTACAACATTGTACTTCAAGACCATTCTCTGGAAAATTTGGAAAAACAAGTGGCATTAATATGTATGCCTCTAATTTCATCAAAATGTTAGTTTATAAGAGCTGTTCTACATGAGAGAAACTCTGCTTAAGAAAGGGGATAAAAGGAAAATAAGAAAAAACTCTTTCTCAGAAACTACTTTCTACCACCTCTTCCCAATAAAATAAGCTATTGCCAATTCTGCAAGGTGTACATTAGAGTTTAAATCAAAATCCACCCATCTTTTGATGATTCTAAAATAAAACATTTGCCCTCTATAAAATCCCCTTACATGGGTCAAGTATGGGAGGAAACTGGAGAAAGAAGGCCTTCCATTAAGACAGATAAATAGAAATAAAGGGACAAGGACACCCCTTCTCTGTAAGAAAAGCTTGCTCTGTCACACATTCATTAGCTAAATTATTCAGATTAGCACTAAAATTTCCCCTGTGACCTTTCATTAATGGCCACCTACACTTCCATCTTCAGTACCTTTTTCTTTGTGGTCTGTCTGTTCTCCATCCCCAACATTATATCTCTTCCAGCTGTTCATCCATTTGTTGGAGCTATGGATGCTCACTGGGGCCTTACTGACACCATCTCAGACCACAGGGATGGAAGCCAAACGTGGGACAAAACTTGCTTATCCACAGACAACTGGCTTTTTCTTAAGCAGGATACTCCTCTACCTTCTAGGTCAAGTGTAAGGGAATGGAGACTAATTTGGAAAAGCTATCTGAGATATGTCCCATGATGGAATTTATGTCTTCTCTACTTGCTAGCTGTGCAGCAAGCACATGTCACTTAAACTCTCTAGTTTCCTTATCTGTAAAATGGGAATAATAACTGTTATGACACTAGCTGTCAGTTGAACTTGCAAATTGATTTATCTTTCATGAAGTTAAAGATTTTCTGAAAATATAGAAGAAAGTTTTGTCTTGTTGGCATATGAGAGATGTGAGCTGGACACCTCCTCAGAGGTTGTGAGAATGCCTAGATGATTAAATGCATTAAAATTCTTAGAGTAAGCATCGATACTCAGTTTCTTTGTTCTGGTGCTGAGAAACAATGATAGAAATTAAAGTGTCTCGCAAAGAGTAATAAATAAAACTCTAGCACCTATGTTATTGAATACTGAGTCAAGAACTGGGGACAGAGATATAGGGAATGGGAAAAATGACCTCTCTAAAAAGTCTTGCAAGGGAAATGGGTAATATCCCAAATGGAATGGGTGGAGGGAACAACCCTCTGTTGTTCCCTTTCAACCAGACCCACACATGTATCCTATTTCCTGTGGACTCTGCTGGTGTTGGGACTACAGAGATAAATTAAGACACAGACCCTGTCATGGACAAGCAGACCAGTGAGGGTGACATCAAAGCTCCAGCAGTCCCTGGCATGCAGTAGGTATTCACTAATAAAACCATGGATTTAAGAATGAATTAATGAATGAAGGCTATAAAAATAGTAATAAAAATCACTTGTATAGGAATTGCTTTTGAGAAATATTCTGCTAATACAGAAGTCCATTAACACTTTGAGTTCAATTAACCTTTTATCTTAGTACATATAAATAACATAAAGCACTTATTTAGTGTTTGGGATGCCTTGGTAGCTCAGTCAGCTAAGTGTCCAGCTTCAGCTCAGGCCATGATCTTATGGTTCATGGGTTCAAGCCCCACATCGGGCTCTGTACTGACAGTGTGGAGCCTGCTTGTGATTTTCTCTCTCTGTCTCCCTGCACCTACCCCACTTGTGCTCGCTGTCTCTCTCTCTTTTTCAAAATAAATATATAAACTTTTTTCTAAATAGTGCTTAGTACTAAACACGTAGAGGATACAATAAATGCACAGCATTTCTGACTGCACATAGAATATTCTTGTTTCCAGACTGGAGAATAATTTATTCTATTTCTGGTTTTGCCTCCCCCCACCTTTTTTTGTAAATTAACTATTTTGTAATAGATAAAATTTAATTTAAAAAATAATGATCTCTAATAATTAAATTCATAGAAAGTATAATAAATACCTAAAAATCTGTGAAAACCAGATTAAATGATATGGACATAAAGGGTTAATTGGCTGCGCCTTTAATATGCTTTTCCCAGTCAAGATGTTCCATCCTCCAGCATAAATGGCTGTCAATGCACCTGCAAATTGATTTGTCCCTTGATGAGGTTAAAGATTTTCTGAAAATCTGGAAACAGTTTCTGAAACCTTGCTGTTGTTGTTTAGCATCTGAGGCATGTGAGCTGTTTTTTTCCTCACTATTTTTCATCTTAGAATTCTAGCATCTGCATAAATTTAGAGAACAACTTGCCTTTTCCTTAGATAGCGAATACAGAAAACACAATAGAAGTTGCTTATCATGTGCTCAGGCTGGGTGAAGTTTTATCAAAATGAAGCTAAATGAAATTCTCAAATTACCCTGATGGAGAGGAATGTCTTGCTATTCCACTTGTGGAAAAGTGGCTCTAGGCCAAAAATAAAGTTACGTCAACTTCAGTCTCTATTTGTAGAAGCAAAGAAATCACTCTGTAACACAGAGGATTTCCTATTGCATGTAAGGCATACTTGTTAGATGGTTTTTAATGGGGATGTGGAGGAGGATGGCTTCTGAACTCTTCATTACATATTCCTAGTCTCATGTGTGTGCCTGTGTGCACACATGAACTCACATGAGTATTGACCTCAGGTGTAGAAAACTTGGTTAATCATTAGTCTTATTTATGGACACACTATACCACTGGTTCATGTACAATCCCATTTATGTGTTCATCTGCACTCCTATTTCCCTCTTTGCCACAAGCAACCATTTGAACATCTTTGAGAGATAGAGATAGATAGATAGATGATCGATCGATAGATAGATAGATAGATAATAAATACATGATATATGATAGAAAGATAATCTATATAAGTACACACAGTTATTTGATTTTTATACATGTATTTTACTTAATGTATATTGTATTGTGCTGTAGACCTCATTTGGGTTTTCTTCTATATTGAACACTGTGGTCTTAAGATTTATCCAGGCCAGCTGGGTAGATCTGTTCTGTTACATCTAAATGTGTCATTGCAATTCATAATAAGATTTCATCATGCTTTGTTTATCCATTCCTCTGGTGACATACATTCAGTTTGCCTCCATCTCTCTGCTACCATGAGCAATGCTGTAATAAGGATCCTCGTAGATGTGCCCAAATCGGCCTGGAAAACCCTTTCTGGGATATATACCCAGGAGGAGACTGCTTGACGTTAGAATATGTGTATACTCAATTTAAGCAAGTACTGCCAGACTGCTCTTCAAAATGGAAGCTTCAGCCTATACTCCAACAATGAGTGTTCCCATATCCCCACATCCCCACTGACTGACATACTATTCAGCTTCCAAATTATTAACAATAAAATGAAGTGGGGTTAATTTTTCTTTCTTTAATTTCAGATGATTTTTGACATCTTTTTGTACGCTTGCTTGATCTCATTTTCATTTCATCCTGTGCAGATTTCTTGTTCCCACTTTTCTGTATTGAAGGTTCTGTATTCTCTTGCTGAGTTGCAAGAGTTTCTAGGTATTAATCTCTGGTTGGTTTGTTATCACATATGCCATCTCTCAATCTGTTACTGTCAACTATAGCTATGATATCCTTTATTGAGCAGATATGTTTAATCTTACTATAGTCACATTTTGTCTTTATGTACTTCTTTGTATTTTATATACTTTTGGTTTAAAAAGTCTTCTCCATCCCTCAGTCACAAAGATTTCCCTAATGCTTTCTGTTAACTTTAAAGCTTTAGTTTTCATCTATAGGTCTTTAATTAACCTGGCATCCACCTTTTATATGGTTTCAGCTAGGAATCGAGTCTATTTTTCTCCATATAATAAGCCATTTTTCTCAATTACATCAATTAAAAAGAAAGTATTTTCCTGATTGCTTTTCAGTGCCACCTATAAAATATATTAAATAAATTTGGATCTATTTCCAACATCTCTTATTTTGCTCCATTGCTCTACTTGTCTGTTCTTATACTAGTGCCACATATTAAATTATTATGACTTTATAGCACATCTTAATAGAAAGGGGAACAATGCTTTTTTTTTTACAAAGTTAACTTATACATGGATCTTGTCCTTTCATATAAATTTTATCATGTGTTTATTTAGTTTTTTTAAATCTAGCTAGTACTTTGAAAATGTATTGAATTTATAGATTAATTTGAGAACATTGCGATCTTGATGATAACTTATGAGTATGAAATTTTTAACCACATATTTGGATTTTGCCTGTATATACATTGATATATTTTCATATAAACATCTAGTGTATTATTTGCTAATTAATATGTATTTTCCTTTTGTTCTCAGCTGTTATAGGTGGTATCTTTGATTTTAAAATATTCTAGTTGATTATTGCTAGTATATAAAAATGCTTTTGATCTTTTTAAGTTAATCTTGTGTGTGAAAACTTTGCTGACCTCTGTTTTTAGTTATAATTGTTTAATTCTGTTCGTTTTTCTTTGCAAATGATCATATTATCTGTAAATGACAGTGTTAGATTTTCCAATTATTTCACCTTTGTTTTGTTGTTTGCATTTATTCTTTTTTAAAGAATTTTTTAAAAACATCTTTTTGTTAATTTTTAAAAATATGTATTTTTAAGAGACAGAGTGCAAGCAGGGGAGGGGTAGAAGAGAGGGAGACAGAATCTGAAGCAGGTTCCAGGCTCTGAGCTCCAAGCTGTCAGCACAGAGCCTGACGCAGGGCTGGAACCCACGAAGCACAGGATCATGACCTGGGCCAAAGTCAGACATTTAACACACTGAGCCACCCAGGTGGCACAAAAACATCTTCTTTAATTCAAACTGCTTGGGGGTCAGTTTAGTCCCCAGTACTTACTAGGACTATTTCCCATAGGCTTGCATGGTGTCTTTTCTTTGGAGGACATCTTAACGTTCCCATTAATTTTTGAGAGTCCTGCAAAATTAACAGAATTTTTTAAAGATTTTATTTACTGGGACACCTGGGTCTCTCAGTCAGTTAAGAGTCTGACTCTTGATTTCGATTCAGGTCATGATCTCACAGTTCATGGGATTGAGCCCAAACATCAGGCTCTATGCTGACAGTGTGGAGCCTGCTTGGCATTCTCTCTCCCCCTCTCTCTCTGCCCTTCCCCTGTTCTCTCTCCCTTTCAAAATAACTTAAAATTTTTTAATTATTTTATTTTATTGTAGTAGACTTTCATGACCCTGAGATCAAGACCTGAGCTGAGATCAAGAGTCAGACACTTAACCTACTGAGCCACCCAGGTGCCCCAAAATTCCCAGAAAATTGACTAATGTACCCTACACTGTGGACAGGGAAATAAAAGCAGTTAAAAAATTTATTGAATGGATACTAGAACTCTCTTTGTCAAAACAAAAGGTAGAAATGAATTTAGATGTAACGTTGTAATTGTAGCTAATTCCTGAATGCCTATATGAGGAGTGATCAATACATTCTACACTGTCCACATATAAGATAAATAACAGCTAAGGCCCATGCTGTTTCTTCCATGTGCCACATCTTCTTCTAACCATTTTCTATATATTATCTCATTTCATCTAACAAAGCTTTGAGGTGGCTATTGCTATATTCTTCATTTTATTGATGGGAAGTCAGAGGCAGGAAGAGGTTAACTGTTTTTTTGCCAAAAGTCACAGAGCTAGTAGAAACCAGCAGCATTGTCCCAGAGTGTTCTCAGGAGCATGGTCTGTCCTCTGTGTTCCACAGCACTCAATACTGCCATCTCAGGAGAATCAGGTCAGCACCTCTGATAGCAATTGGTGGTCAGTTTTGCTTCATCACTTTATCAGCCAATGCTATTGTGAAGTCCTTTTTGGCACAGTTGAGTAGAATAAATAATACACTGTAATTACCTTGTCCTCTGCTTATTTTCCTCCTTCTAGTCCAGCTGGAAGACCCTCCAAACCAAAATAGTCAAGTACTTCTTCTATCCCAAGGAAAGTTCAACCACAAAACAGGAGAGTAAAGAGAAGAAAGGCATGACTCTGAAGGCTGCTGTCGTCCATCAGCCTCAGCAACTATATTGTCTGTCCACAGAGAGAAGGGTTGAGCAGGGTTATAATCTGAGCAACAAAGACAACTTTCTAGCATCTCTGGCTAGGGCTTCTTAAGATAAGCACTATTATTTTGTTTTGAGCATTGAAAATACTTAGAGTAGACTCATCTACACTCAAGTGGGAATACCCATCTCCCCAACTTCCTCCCACAAAAGTCCAAACATGCAAAGACTAACATTCTGGTTTATAGATATGCTGTTTATAGATATGATTGGTTATTTGTTTAAATAATAGAGAGATGGCTAGGCAATCATGTATTGTCAGCCTGCCAAAATAAGACAAGTCTTTTATTTTTTATTTTTTTCCCCAGTACCTAGTTTTTATTATTTTTTTTTATTTTTTAATATATGAAATTTACTGTCAAATTGGTTTCCATACAACACCCAGTGCTCATCCCAAAAGGTGCCCTCCTCAATACCCATCACCCACCCTGCCCTCCCTCCCACCACCCATCAACCCTCAGTTTGTTCTCAGTTTTTAACAGTCTCTTATGCTTTGGCTCTCTCCCACTCTAACCTCTTTTTTTTTCTTTTTTCCTTCCCCTCCCCCATGGGTTTCTGTTAAGTTTCTCAGGATCCACATAACAGTGAAACCATATGGTATCTGTCTTTCTCTGTAAGGCTTATTTCACTTAGCATCACACTCTCCAGTTCCATCCACGTTGCTACAAAAGGCCATATTTCATTCTTTCTCATTGCCACATAGTATTCCATTGTGTATATAAACCACAATTTCTTTATCCATTCATCAGTTGATGGACATTTAGGCTCTTTCCATAATTTGGCTATTGTTGAGAGTGCTGCTATAAACATTGGGGTACAAGTGCCCCTATGCATCAGTACTCCTGTATCCCTTGGATAAATTCCTAGCAGTGCTATTGCTGGGTCATAGGGTAGGTCTATTTTTAATTTTCTGAGGAACCTCCACACTGCTTTCCAGAGCGGCTGCACCAATTTGCATTCCCACCAACAGTGCAAGAGGGTTCCTGTTTCTCCACATCCTCTCCAGCATCTATAGTCTCCCGATTTGTTCATTTTGGCCACTCTGACTGGCGTGAGGTGGTATCTGAGTGTGGTTTTGATTTGTATTTCCCTGATAAGGAGCGACGTTGAACATCTTTTCATGTGCCTGTTGGCCATCCGGATGTCTTCTTTAGAGAAGTGTCTATTCATGTTTTCTGCCCATTTCTTCACTGGGTTATTTGTTTTTTGGGTGTGGAGTTTGGTGAGCTCTTTATAGATTTTGGATACTAGCCCTTTGTCCGATGTGTCATTTGCAAATATCTTTTCCCATTCCGTTGGTTGCCTTTTAGTTTTGTTGGTTGTTTCCTTTGCTGTGCAGAAGCTTTTTATCTTCATAAGGTCCCAGTAATTCACTTTTGATTTTAATTCCCTTGCCTTTGGGGATGTGCCGAGTAAGAGATTGCTACGGCTGAGGTCAGAGAGGTCTTTTCCTGCTTTCTCCTCTGAGGTTTGATGGTTTCCTGTCTCACATTCAGGTCCTTTATCCATTTTGAGTTTATTTTTGTGAATGGTGTGAGAAAGTGGTCTAGTTTCAACCTTCTGCATGTGGCTGTCCAGTTCTCCCAGCACCATTTGTTAAAGAGACTGTCTTTTTTCCATTGGATGTTCTTTCCTGCTTTGTCAAAGATGAGTTGGCCATACGTTTGTGGGTCTAGTTCTGGGGTTTCTATTCTATTCCATTGGTCTATGTGTCTGTTTTTATGCCAATACCATGCTGTCTTGATGATGACAGCTTTGTAGTAGAGGCTAAAGTCTGGGATTGTGATGCCTCCTGCTTTGGTCTTCTTCTTCAAAATTACTTTGGCTATTCGGGGCCTTTTGTGGTTCCATACAAATTTTAGGATTGCTTGTTCTAGTTTCGAGAAGAATGCTGGTGCAATTTTGATTGGGATTGCATTGAATGTGTAGATAGCGTTGGGTAGTATTGACATTTTGACAATATTTATTCTTACAATCCATGAGCAGGGAATGTCTTTCCATTTCTTTATATCTTCTTCAATTACCTGCATAAGCTTTCTATAGTTTTCAGCATACAGATCTTTTACATCTTTGGTTAGATTTATTCCTAGGTATTTTATGCTTCTTGGTGCAATTGTGAATGGGATCAGTTTCTTCATTTGTCTTTCTGTTGCTTCATTGTTAGTGTATAAGAATGCAACTGATTTCTGTACATTGATTTTGTATCCTGCAACTTTGCTGAATTCATGTATCAGTTCTAGCAGACTTTTGGTGGAGTCTATCGGATTTTCCATGTATAATATCATGTCATCTGCAAAAAGCGAAAGCTTGACTTCCTCTTTGCCAATTTTGATGCCTTTGATTTCCTTTTGTTGTCTGATTGCTGATGCTAGAACTTCCAGCACTATGTTAAACAACAGCAGTGAGAGTGGGCATCCCTGTCGTGTTCCTAATCTCAGGGAAAAAGCTCTCAGGTTTTCCCCGTTGAGGATGATGTTAGCTGTGGGCTTTTCATAAATGGCTTTTATGATCTTTAAGTATGTTCCTTCTATCCCGACTTTCTCAAGGGTTTTTATTAAGAAAGGGTGCTGGATTTTGTCAAAGGCCTTTTCTGCATCGATTGACAGGATCATATGGTTCTTCGATTGACAGGATCATATGGTTCTTCTCTTTTTTTTTTTTTTGTTAATGTGATGTATCACGTTGATTGATTTGCGAATGTTGAACCAGCCCTGCATCCCAGGAATGAATCCCACTTGATCATGGTGAATAATTCTTTTTATATGCTGTTGAATTCGATTTGCTAGTATCTTATTGAGAATTTTTGCATCCATATTCATCAGAGATATTGGCCTGTAGTTCTCTTTTTTTACTGGGTCTCTGTCTGGTTTAGGAACCAAAGTAATACTGGCTTCATAGAATGAGTCTGGAAGTTTTCCTTCCCTTTCTATTTCTTGGAATAGCTTGAGAAGGATAGGTATTATCTCTGCTTTAAACGTCTGGTAGAACTCCCTTGGGAAGCCATCTGGTCCTGGACTCTTATTTGTTGGGAGATTTTTGATAACCGATTCAATTTCTTCGCTGGTTATGGGTCTGTTCAAGCTTTCTATTTCCTCCTGATTGAGTTTTGGAAGAGTGTGGGTGTTTAGGAATTTGTCCATTCCTTCCAGGTTGTCCAATTTGTTGGCATATAATTTTTCATAGTATTCCCTGATAATAGTTTGTATCTCTGAGGGATTGGTTGTAATAATTCCATTTTCATTCATGATTTTATCTATTTGGGTCATCTCCCTTTTCTTTTTGAGAAGCCTGACTAGAGGTTTGTCAATTTTGTTTATTTTTTCAAAAAACCAACTCTTGGTTTCGTTAATCAGCTCTACAGTTTTTTTAGATTCTATATTGTTTATTTCTGCTCTGATCTTTATGATTTCTCTTCTTCTGCTGGGTTTAGGCTGCCTTTGCTGTTCTGCTTCTAGTTCCTTTAGGTGTGCTGTTAGATTTTGTATTTGGGATTTTTCTTGTTTCTTGAGATAGGCCTGGATTGCAATGTATTTTCCTCTCAGGACTGCCTTCGCTGCGTCCCAAAGGGTTTGGATTGTTGTATTTTCATTTTTGTTTGTTTCCATATATTTTTTAATTTCTTCTCTAATTGCCTGGTTGACCCATTCATTCTTTAGTAGGGTGTTCTTTAACCTCCATGCTTTTGGAGGTTTTCCAGACTTTTTCCTGTGGTTGATTTCAAGCTTCGTAGCATTGTGGTCTGAAAGTATGCATGGTATAATTTCAATTCTTGTAAACTTATGAAGGGCTGTTTTGTGACCCAGTATGTGATCTATCTTGGAGAATATTCCATGTGCACTCGAGAAGAAAGTATATTCTGTTGCTTTGGGATGCAGAGTTCTAAATATATCTGTCAAGTCCATCTGATCCAATGTATCATTCAGGGCCCTTGTTTCTTTATTGACTGTGTGTCTAGATGATCTATCCATTTCTGTAAGTGGGGTGTTAAAGTCCCCTGCAATGACCACATTCTTATCAATAAGGTTGCTTATGTTTGTGAGTAATTGTTTTATATATCTGGGGGCTCTGGTATTTGGCGCATAGACATTTATAATTGTTAGCTCTTCCTGATGGATAGACCCTGTAATTATTATATAATGCCCTTCTTCATCTCTTGTTACAGACTTTAATTTAAAGTCTAGTTTGTCTGATATAAGTATGGGTACTCCAGCTTTCTTTTGGCTTCCAGGAGCATGATAAATAGTTCTCCATCCCCTCACTCTCAATCTAAAGGTGTCCTCAGATCTAAAATGAGTCTCTTGTAGACAGCAAATAGATGGGTCTTGTTTTTTTATCCATTCTGATACCCTATGTCTTTTGGTTGGCGCATTTAATCCATTTACATTCAGTGTTATTATAGAAAGATACGGATTTAGAGTCATTGTGATGTCTGTATGTTTTATGCTTGTAGTGATGTCTCTGGTACTTTGTCTCACAGGATCCCCCTTAGGATCTCTTGTAGGGCTGGTTTAGTGGTGACGAATTCCTTCAGTTTTTGTTTGTTTGGGAAGACCTTTATCTCTCCTTCTATTCTAAATGACAGACTTGCTGGATAAAGGATTCTCGGCTGCATATTTTTTCTGTTTAGCACACTGAAGATATCGTGCCAAGCCTTTCTGGCCTGCCAAGTTTCAAAGGAGAGATCAGTCACAAGTCTTATAGGTCTCCCTTTATATGTGAGGGCACGTTTATCCCTTGCTGCTTTCAGAATTTTCTCTTTATCCTTGTGTTTTGCCAGTTTCACTATGCTATGTCGTGCAGAAGATCAATTCAAGTTACGTCTGAAGGGAGTTCTCTGTGCCTCTTGGATTTCAATGCCTTTTTCCTTCCCCAGTTCAGGGAAGTTCTCAGCTATAATTTCTTCAAGTACCCCTTCAGCACCTTTCCCTCTCTCTTCCTCCTCTGGGATACCAATTATGCGTATACTATTTCTTTTTAGTGTATCACTTAGTTCTCTAATTTTCCCCTCATACTCCTGGATTTTTTTGTCTCTCTTTCTTTCAGCTTCCTCTTTCTCCATAACTTTATCTTCTAGTTCACCTATTCTCTCCTCTGCCTCTTCAGTCCGAGCCGTCATGGTTTCCATTTTGTTTTGCATTTCGTTTAAAGCATTTTTCAGCTCCTCGTGACTGTTCCTTAGTCCCTTGATCTCTGTGGCAAGAGATTCTCTGCTGTCCTCTATACTGTTTTCAAGCCCAGCGATTAATTTTATGACTATTATTCTAAATTCACTTTCTGTTATATTATTTAAATCCTTTTTGATCAGTTCATTAGCTGTTGTTATTTCCTGGAGATTCTTCTGAGGGGAATTCTTCCGTTTGGTCATTTTGGATAGTCCCTGGAGTGGTGAGGACGTGCAGGGCACTTCCCCCGTGCTGTGGTGTATAACTGGAGTTGGTGGGTGGGGCCCCAGTCCGACCTGATGTCTGCCCCAGCCCACCGCTGGGGCCACAGTCAGACTGGTGTGTGCCTTCTCTTCCCCTCTCCTAGGGGCGGGATTCACTGTGGGGTGGCGTGGCCCGTCTGGGCTACTTGCACACTGCCAGGCTTGTGGTGCTGGGGATCGATCTGGCGTATTAGCTGGGGTGGGTAGGCAAGGTGCACGGGGGCAGGAGGGGCAGGCTTAGCTTGCTTCTCCTTAGGTGATCCACTTCAGGAGGGGCCCTGTGGCAGCGGGAGGAAGTCAGACCCGCTGCCGGAGGTTTGGCTCTGCAGAAGCACAGAGTTGGGTGTTTGCATGGAGCGAGCAATTTCCCTGGCAGGAACTGGTTCCCTTTGGGATTTTGGCTGGGGGATGGGCAGGGGAGATGGCGCTGGCAAGTGCCTTTGTTTCCCGCCAAGCTGAGCTCTGCCGTCCGGGGGCTCAGCAGCTCTCTCTCCCTTTGTCCTCCAGCCTTCCCGCTTTCCGAGCAGAGCTGTTAACTTCTGACCTCTCAGAGGCTAAGTCCCGCTTGCTGTCGGAACACAGTCCCAGTCCGTCCGGCCCCTCCGCTTTTGCCAGCCAGACTCGGGGGCTCTGCTTGGCCGGCAAGCCGCCCCTCCGCCCCGGCTCCCTCCCGCCAGTCCGTGGAGCGCACACCGCCTCGCCGCCCTTCCTACCCTCTTCCGTGGGCCTCTCGTCTGCGCTTGGCTCCGGAGACTCCATTCTGCTAATCCTCTGGCGGTTTTCTGGGTTCTTTAGGCAGGTGTAGGTGGAATCTAAGTGATCAGCAGGACGCACAGTGAGCCCAGCGTCCTCCTACACCGCCATCTTCCGGAACCTCCTAAGACAAGTCTTTTAAAATTATGATGAGGTGTATTTAATGGTGCAAGAATAAGCTGGACATTTACAGCTAAATTTGGTTCTGACTTGGAAGTGCGGGTATTACAGGCTATATACTCAATAAAGAGGCTAAATCAGTATGTCTAGGGCCTTGGTGAGGCAATGTGAAAACTCTCTTGCTTCAGGTTAAAGAGTGTGAAATGTGCATTTCTTCACCTGCATAAAACCCTCCCTTCTGCTTGTTTTTATTTTTTACCCATGAATAAATGAGTCCAGGTTTTATGAAGTCTTCAGAGTTTCTATTTTCAAACTATCACTATATTCACCACTACCAGAAATAAGTCACCTCAGCAAACTCTAATGGTAGCAATTTTGTGATGCATAAAATTGATTTATGCTTACAATCAAAATGTATTTCCCTTGATAATTTATGCTCAACAATTTAACATAATTATTTGTGCCACAATTTTAACACTTCTACCTTCCTGACTGTCAACTTTGAAATACAAACACACACATATATGCAAAACAACAAAACAAAACAAAAAAACAGTATCCTTCAGAAGCAGGATTTATTTTAAAAAATCAATGTCATAGCAACTTCTTTTGTATTTTGTTGTGACAAGACTGAATTTAAACAGCCTAAGAATTCAAAACAACAGGAGAAATATCAATATATATTAACTTAATCAAGAAGCTCTGCTCTGTCATCCTTGTCTACACTCAAATCATGCTTCCACTGTAAGTTCCACATCGCTATTGGCATCTTGTAACTTCTCCACAAATATTTGCATTCTTCAGCGGTCATCCAAGATGAAGGATGGCTATAGGCTTCATGACATCTTCTTTGCATCTGTATGAGATTTTGTCACAACTGTTTTAAGAAAATCACTCCTCAGGCAAGCTCTGACTCTGGTTTGAATTCACAATCTTAAAATGCCTTTTATCCAGCAAATGCCTTTTTTATGTCCCCCAATGACATTCCAGTAGAAACTTCATTCTCTGTTGTTCTGCATAAACCTCTTTGAAAAGAAAACTTAATAAAAGACACGTTAAATCCAGATAAATTCACAATGTACCAGCCCCATCAAATCCTGGCTGTGCCACATAGGACTCTGAAACATGGATCTGATGAAGGCACCTAGAGTTAGAGCAATAAGACAAGCATACCAAGTGGAAAGGCCAAATATACCTGACCTTTCCAGTTGCTATTCATTCATGCCAGTATGTTCTATTCTTTTTCTCCAAAAAAGTAATTGGAAGAGACACTCCAGTGATCTCATTAAGCATATAAAATGCTCACGTTATCATATATGAAGATGACTCTGCTAGCCCATCGATACTCTCAGCCGTTTCCAGAGTAACAACAAGCGAGCCATTTCCCTTCATCTGCTGTCCCTGGAAATACAGCACTCTAACCTACATCCCAGGGGAATCTTCTAGTGATGGGACAAGTGGAACTCATGTCTACCTAAGCATGGATCCACATTGACAGATTGCACAATGTGTGGGACTCAGTACAAAGTGAAATTCAAGGTCCCTCATTCAATGAATAAGAACTTCAAGTCAGCAGCAGCAGAACATTACACCAAGCCTGAGGACCTTCCATGAGATAAGCTTTGTGTGAATGTATAGGGCTCAGGCCCATGAGACTGGCCCACTACTAATTCCATCGTTCACTTGGAGATACTCAGAGGCATTATCAGTGAGGGCCCGAATGTGTAGTTGTCAATAGAGAACCCTCATGCAAGCAGCTCATTCCAAGAAAGCATCCTCCAGTTCCCCAGGAAAACAATCCAAATCATTGTTTTCTATTTCTTTGGGAAAAAGAGGTCCAGTATGAACTCCTTTGAGAAGAAAATACATGCATTTAAATTCTTAGGCACCAGTCTCTCTAAAATTTCCTTTTATAGAAGAACACAATTTAAGTGTAATCTTTGTGCTAGGCTATCTGGAAAGATACAGAAACTGACACCTCTGTCTTCCCATGTCCTCACTACAGTTACTTCCGGGGGGGCAGGGGTGGGAATGCATCCTTGTTGATCTCTAAAACACTCTTTTGAGAATACCCAAACTTATGTAATTCTTCATATAAATGCAAATATTAAAACAACCAGGATTTGGCAGCCATTAGGCTTTAAAATGACACAAAAGGGGAAAGTATATTTATATTTCTATAAATGCTAGGACTCCCTTGAGCCAAACCGTAAGGGTGCTTTTTCAAAAGTATCTTTTGTTATTATCAAAGATAAAAGAGAACCAAATTTTGAGGCTTCCCTGTTAACTTTTCTTCCCATCAACTTCCAAAATGGTAGGAATTGTCATTTTTGTGAGAAATTCAGCTTCTACTTTTCCAAAACTTATGTGTAACAGAAGCCCAATCTAAAGAACTTGTTAACAATTAGGGTAAAAATATTACCTATATATCACCTTCTGTTAATTGATCTTATTAATAAAACTTTATGTCAACTAAAATTCCAGAATATTTCAATGTAATTGTGACTGATGTTCAGACATATGTATTCCTTCAATAATTATTTACTGAATTCCTCTGGCATTAGAGCATTTATTGGATACTTTACATACTAAAACACAGGTATATAGAACATAGAAAAATAAAGGCTAGAAAATATCATGTACACTTGAGGTAGTTAAAGTCTAAGTATATACTATACTTAGTATATAAGTATGTTGGTATAATAAGTATATACTATAATATAAGGTTTATATAAAAACATAAATGAACATCATAAAAGGATCATAGATTTGGTGTTGTGGGAATCAGGCAAGGGAGATACTTCTTCCCCATGAGGAGATCATCAGGGATTTCCCATGGAAGAACTATTAATGTCATTATCTCTTGAACTATGGGTAAGAATGTGGAGCAATTACAGATGCAGGGCCTACCAGCAAAAGTAAACAGCATCAGTTATACTCTGATAGTAATCTCAGTCTATCTAGTAACCATCCAGATAGCAACTATCTGATCTACTCTTACCCTTCTTTGTAATTTTCCAAAGAAATTTACACTTGCTGAATCCCCTTTCTCCTCTCTTGAACCCTCAAGTAATCTGGCTTCTACTCCCACCTTCAGCTGAATATTTTCTCAGAAAATGCCACTTATGAGCTCTTAAATGTCAAGTGGAATGGACATTTTTAAATCCTAATCTTACTGGATCTCTTTCCTACATGTGATATAATTAATCACTCCTTGTTCTTGAGGCTTCCATGATACCACATTCTCTGGCTCTCCTTGTACTTCGGACAGCTCCTTCCCTGGCCCCTTCGTGGGCTCCTCTTCTTCCATCTGCTCTGTAAAGCCTGCCATTTCACAGGGTTCTGTCCTCCACCCACTGTTTTTCTCACTCCACACGCTCCCTGGGTAACCACAGCCATTCTTATGATTTTAATTACCATCTATATGCCAATGACTCCTAAATCTATATTTCTAGGCTTGGCTTCATCCCCTGAGCTTCAGACTCATATATCAAAGCTCTACTTCAATATCCCACAGGCAACTAAAACTCAACATATTGAAAATAAAAACCATTAGTTTTTTTCCCCCTAAAATGTCACCTTATCTAGTATTTTCTACCTCAGTTGGAGTTCACTGATTTTACTAACTATATATTTCCCAAATCTATCCCTTCTTTCCCATTGCTCCTATCAGGCCCTAACTTGGTACCTTATCAGCCTTGTAGAGTACTGTAACAGACTCCCAATGCCAGTCTTATCCCCTCAGACTCACCTCTGAACATCTGCCAGATTGAATGTAGCTCAGTTACACACACACACACACACACACACACACGTGCTTTGAACTCTGCCAATAATAACATTTCTTGGGAATCAGATTCAGGTTTCTTGACATGAAATACAATGCCCACTATGTTCTTTCCATTGTAGGAGAAAGGAGAAGTTCTGAAATTGTCATTTGACAGCTAATAAGGAACCCATAAAGATTTCTGGGGAGCATCAATGGCCCAAATGAATGTAAAGTAGAGGATTTTTATAGTGGTATTTGCCTGGCTGGATGTCTTCAGCACTATACAAAAGCATAAGTATAGAAACAGATTAGGTAGACAGAAGGCTTGAACCAAGATTAGTGTGGTGTAATAATAGAGTTTAGAACATTGTCCATAGAGTCATTGAAATTTAAAGGAACAGTCCATGGGGTCCAGGCTTCATAGAGAGGGATTAGAAAGGGGGAAGAAAAACAGGTTGGCAAGAACAAAAATAGTGGAAATAAAAAATTGGCTGTTTCAAAGTGACTAAAAGTAATGGAGTGACTATTGAAGCAAAGGGAAACTATAGTCGGGTAGTGGTGTGCTTAAAGATAAATTTTGGAGATGAAGCTGTTCTAAGTAAACACATGATTCAGGTTGTGGCAAGCTTTAGTACATAACTGATGTGAACTGAAGGTAAAGGACACTGGAGTTTAAGGAAGCTGTGAACCCCTAAACCTATATAGTAGGATAGAGCACTAGTCATTGTATGTATTACACTGGATTATAAATATCTATTTGTATGTCTGCCCTTACTAGACAAAACCTACCAGAGATCAAGTCTATATTCCCCAGTATCTAACACATTTCCTAAGGTAGGGTAAATGCTCAACAAAGTATTTAATGAGTTAAAAAAGCTTGCAAGTGGGAAATTCTGGGACATACAGAAGAAGCAATAGAATTTTGGTTGGTTCAGTTGAACAAAGATAAATAGTAAGAAGTAACATTAGGGCCAAATAATAGATGCTTTGAAATAGTAAGCTGTGATATTGTGATTTATAATAAGAAATATATATTTGGTCTTCATCCATGTCAGATACAGAGCTCCTAAAACGCTTGGTATTTGTTTTTTGTTTTGTTAATGAAGTAACTTTCGGAAAGCACCTAAGGATGGGGGCTGCCTTCCAGGGGAACCAACCATGAGTAGAGGATTAAAATTTTCAGTTCCACCCTCTGATTTCTAGGGAGGAGAAGAGGATCCGGTGGTTGAATCAACTGCCAAAGGCTAATATTGAATCAGTCATGCCTCTGTAATGAAGCTTCCATAAAACCCCAAAAGGATGGAGTTTGGAGAGCTTCTAGATGGATGAACCAGAATTCTTCCATGTGCCACTGCGCTGGTCCTCAAACTTCATAAGGACAGAATCTTCTTTGTTCAGAACCTCAACTTGTATATCTCTTCGTTTGGCTGTTGATTTATATGCTTTAATATCCTTTTTAATGAACCAGTAATCTAATGAGGAAACTGGTTTCCTGAGTTCTGTGGGCCCCTCCAGCAAATTAATCAAACCCAAGGAGGGAATTGTGATAACCTAGGATTTACATCCATTGGGTGAGAAGCATACATAAAACCTGTATTTTCAATTGGCATCTGAAGTAGAGGGCAGTCTTGTGGAACTGAACCCTTAACCTGAGGAATCTGACACTATCTCTGGGTAGACAGTATTAGAATTGAGTTGGATTGTAGGACACAAAGCTACTGTCAGAGCATTGCTTAGTGCTATGAGGAAACCACCCCCAAAGCCCCACTGAAATTGGGTGCAGAATCATTACAGGCCAAGGAAATTGAACTTCATTCTGTAGCCAATTAGAAGTCACTGAAAATTTGGAGCTTAGAAGAAATCGAATGTTATCAGTACTGCATTCACAACTGTGATTAATATTTATGACTCAAAAGCATGACACAATGATACTGTCTGAATCATCAAGGAAAAATTATGTTGTGCTTACCATAGTAATTCTGTCCCGATAACTGTACTGTTTTCTATTGTCATTCTTTGGAACTTGTAATCTGCTCCCTTTGTTCAGATCATGGAAATTCACCAAAGGATTATTGAATACCTTCTGTGTACTAAGCCCCAGGCTAGGCACTTTTACAAATACTATTTTACTCCATTGAAAAGATTAGTTACATAAACCAGAATCATCAGATTTCCAAACCATGTTAGGTAATGAATATAATATTTATATAGCATAAGATTTCTTAGACCCAAAGATCTCAAAGCCATATACAGGATGATGCAATTTGATGTGTTTGTATTTTAATGAAATTGCTTCTATTCAAAGTCTTGGGATATAGGTAGGAAGAGAAATTCACCATCTATAAATAGAGAAAATGAGACTCCAAAAGATTTAGTAATGTCTCAAAGGTGACAAAGAAAGAGATAATGAAGCCAAAGTTGGAACTCTGTCTGGAACCCATGCATGATCTTCTGTTGGAATCATGATTTAGATGTAAACTTTACCAGCTCTGAAATGTGATCTCTGTACAACAGACAAGTGGAAAATTGGCCATTCAGTGAAACACAGTGGAAGGGAAGCAGGCTTCTGGGTGAGTTCCATCATTTATTACCATGCTGGTCCTAAATTTTCACACCTAATTAATCAAGCTTGCTCTGTAATCACTTTTCTACATGTGGTGTTGGTGGATTTTACAGCTGCACTTTTAATGAGCTGCTGTTTCTTTTGACATTTGGAAATCTAATCTGGAAAAATGATTCAATGACTTGTAAAGACCTTTCATTTTATATGTTTAGTCATATAGCTTTCCAGGGTCCTCGGAGCAAACAAGGGGCAGCCACACTTTTCCATATAGCTGCTGTTCTTGCCAGGACATGGCAGGCCAATTCCTATGGAGTTACTGAACAGATGTGGCTGGCAGCCCAGAGAGCTAATGAGAATTAATATTAGTGATTGCAAACACCTAGGAAATAAATGGGAATTTGTGACTTGACTTATGAGAATATGATATTTGAAAACCCAAATCTTGCATAAAATACTAAAAATTAGGGAGGCCATCCCATCTTAGGAAACACAAAGTTAACAAGGTGGACAGAGAAAATATACTCACTACAACAGGAAACAACTATCAAAGTACAGAAATACGTCAGCTACCAAGAGAGAGAAACAGCATGAGAAGCAATATTTCCACTTACAAGGAATATTAATTAATATTCTATAGACTATGTAATTCTTGTAATTACTTCTCTAAAATTGGGGGGTTTTGCTGAGAAAAGAGATCCTAGAGGAAATACACTGTCAAAACATATTATTCCTGAGTGCATGGCACATATGGATGAGGCTAAATTGGCCTCCTTATTCCCATCGCAAACCCCATAGGAGCTCTAGGATTAAAGATTGGCAGTCATTGCCCCATCAAGCTGTTCATTCCAAGGGAATTGTAATTCTCAAGCTGGAGGAGGCAATCTGGAAAAAGGGCAATTGTCTATGAATTCTGTAGCCACTCCACCTCAATATACTGAATGAGATTAATATACAATTGTTCCTTTTGAATCTCACAGTGTTCATAAACTGCTTTTGTCATGTGACTCTCTACAGTGAGTACACTGATTTAATATTTCCTGGATCATACCTTTTTCCCTCTTGCACCCTGAACCATTTGCTATCAAATTAATTGGCAACTATTTGCATAGCCACCTTTGCTTGCTTCCTTCTTGTGGTCTTCCTCACTTCATCAACAAGTGAAAAATCCTCAGCTATAAAACCAAACAATCAATTTTGATTGCTAGGAGGGAAGACATCAGTCCAGAAAAATTGAAGCTGAAGGGTCAGAATTTGCTAATACCATTTCAAACTCAGAGCTTATAAGTATTCCAAGGTGCAAAACTTTGCAAATAGTCTGAAAACAAACCAAAGAACTGGCTCTGCAGTGGATGGTATTTCAAAATGGCACCACTGAAAAACAAGGGGGGAAATAATACATGAGGCATCCTGCATTGTGTTTAAGACATCTCTCTCTCCCTCTCTCTCCTTCTCTCTCTTTCTTACACACACACACATACACACACACACACACACACACACACACACACACACACACAGTAAATGCATGAATTGTCTCTGGAAATTGACAGCTCCTACCTACACGAAGAGAAACAAGATGCTGGTAGATAGGGACAGCTGAAGATTTACTTTGCACTCTACATATCCTTTGGTCCCTTTTAAATTTTGTTTCTTGTACATATGTGTCTTATTAACAAAAATCTATTTTTAGGGAGGCTGAGGTGGCTCAGTCGATCAAGCATCCTACTTTGGCTCAAGTCATAATCTCATGGTTTGTGAGTTCTATCCCTGCATTAAGCTCTGCACTTACAGTGCAGAGCATTCTTGGGATGCCTTCTTTCCCCAACTCTCTCTGCCCCTCCCCCACTTACATGTGTGAGTGCATGCATGCACCCTCTCTCTCTCTCTCTCAAAATAAATGTTTTTTTAAAGACACAACTTAAAAAATGTATTTTTAAATGGCTGTTCTCACACCAATAACTAATCTGTCTAGTTCTCAATCCCAGGTCAAGATGGGGGAAATCATTCATTTGCTGTAAATGGTCACCATCCCATCTTCATCTTTCTCACTATGCACACTATGGACCACCCCCATTCATAAGGCTGTCTTCAAGGATACCTTGGAGATCATCTGGTGTGTGGTTCTCAAATATCAGATGAAGAAATGGCACAGAGCAATACAAATGACCTTTACAGGATCTCCTTGCTTTCTACAGGCATGATTAAAGTCAAAAACTTTTTATAAGAAAACGTGTAATGTTTTCTAACTTTTCTTACCCAAAAAGATGGAGTCACGAAGATCTGGTTTGAAAATATTCCTTCCAGGTAAGTCTTTCAAATGCACTCTAAGTGGATTGCTTTTTATTTTCTTCAAGCCTCCCTGCCTGCCACCACTTTGCTGCCACTACCACTTTGCTCCATTAATCATTTTATCATTTCCAAAAGCCCCTTCCCAACACAATTAAGGAATCTAGAATTAAACATTGTGTTGGTTTGGGGGATCTCAATACCAATCTGTCCCAGGTGAAATCAGTCTCCAATCAGGGGCACCACAGAGAGCTCAGAGCAGCTGTGCTTCCTAAAGCTGGTGGTGGCTGCCACTGTGTGTGCTGATCTGTAGGGATTTCCAAGTCTCCCCTAACAGCTCATGAATTTTATAAACTAACCTCAGTGTAACCAAACCATTAAACTGCAAATTTAGAATTTGTCAACAAAGACCTAGAGGAAACTAATGCAGCTTTGCATCAACAGCCTCTCCATAGTAGCCCTAGTACAGGCCTGGAAGAGCCAACTGAAATCCCCAGTCCTGGCTTTCAGAACCCAAAAATAGATGGGGAGCATTCTGGTCTGTCAACAGCCCCATCTATCTGACCCAAGGGAAGCTCAGTATCCTGGACTAAATACAGGGTGCAGAAAATTACACTCAGTGCAGATTCTCCTCAGGCTTTTGTCTTCAAAGTCTAAGTTGCTGCAGAGTCCTATTAACTAGTCCTCACATCTCTCTTCCCCTTATTCTCATCAGATCATTCTCCAGATTTGACAATCCCATTCACAGTTGTTTATCTCCACCATAAATTCAAAATTCCTTCTCATGGCATGTGTCTCCTATGATCAGGGTGCTGCCTGCTGACCAAGTGCTTCCCCAACCCTAGATCCCCACATCCCTGAGCCACACTGAACTGTTGGCTTCCACCAACTGCCCACAACCTTGTGTTGTCATGCCTCCACTGTTCTGCCACCTGCAGTATCCCGCTGCCCTCCGTTCATCACCACAAAACTACATTATTTGACTGATTCCGGTTCACCTTTAAATCAGATATTTCCCTAAGAAGTCTCTTATGATCCCAGAGTCCATCTTTTGTGCTTGCTCTCTTAGGTTGGAATATTCTGCTTTGTGTCTGCTTCTATCTAAGACTATGCATTCTCTGGTGGCATGGCCTTATTCAATCTGCAATTCCAAGAATCTAACATAGTGCCTGCTAGGTAATTGGCACTAAATAAGTATTTGCTGAAATTTAGTATAGTTGTTAATAGTTCTAGAGTCACACCTATTTAGGTACAAATTTCACTTCTGCCACTTACAGGACAGCCTTGGGCAAGTTACTTAACCCCTGAGCTTCAGTTCCCTCAGCCCTGAAATGGTGATAACAGCATGAATTTCACAAGTTGCTGTAAAGATAAATAATAAGCTCATATAGGTAACACACTTAGCAGATAGAAAGTACTCCGCAAATGTAATTCTATTTTTACCATGCTCATCTCCATACTGGTTGTGAAATCTTGACTGAGTTTCTTGCCCCTCTCCAAGTCTCAGTTTGTGCATCTCTAAAATGGGGGTGATAACAGCTTTCAGCAAATTAGATTATTATCTGGATAAAATGTCATAAGCCTTGAAAAATACCTAGCAAAACCCGTGGCACACAGTAGGAGTTGATAGTGAATATGTTGTAGAACTATGAAAGGGTCTGAGAGCTCCCACATCCATGCCTTAGAAAGAAAGAATTCAAGGCAGAAACAAGAACCAAACTAGAAAGGGAATTTCTTGCAGGTTCTCATATCAGCTGTGAGAGGCATTTGCTACTTGTAATCCCCCCAATCCTACCACCATCTATTCCCTTCTTCCAAACCAGGGTTGATTAAATTCATTTAGGTCAAATGACAAGTTGCTTGCAAGAGGAAAGGAATAAAACAATTGATAGGCATCACCCAAAAAATTAAGAGTGTGGGCAAACAGAACTGTGAACCAGTTTCCAATTGTCCATGACTGTATCCTGTGTCTAAAACATCTCCATTTCTCTTTTTGGAGGGCAGAAAAGCTCCTCATTAAGCTAATGAGCCACTAATTCATTTCCACGTGAAGGGGGTACCCACAGAGCTGCCTCTTTTTCCTTGTCTTGAGGATCATTAAAATGAAGAGTGACAGGCTCTTTAGACAGAGTCAGTAGTGACAGCCTGACAGCTGCCAGCTGGTGTGAGGGCAGGGGGAATTGGCAGAGGTAAAAGATTCCCAGGAGAAAAAGGGAAAGAGAGACAGAGAAACAGTGAGACAGAGAGGTGAAGACATACAGAAACAGAGACAGAGACAGAGACAGAGACAGAGACAGAGAGATCAAGAAAGAAGGCTGATGATGCCAAATTTTCACTGACATGGTGCAAGGGTTGACCAGACTCAGGCACAGCACACAACCAGAATTTCATAACAGGAATAGAAAGTGCTCATTCTGCAGCTCCCAAATAACCTTGACTAGCTACCTCGTTGAACAAATGTCCTTTAGAAGCCTGCATAAGTAAGACTAGCTTAATTCCAAAGCCTTCAAGGAGTTCTCCTATTATTGGTACCCCCAAACACTCCTTTCTTTCATTATCCTTACCAGTATTCTTTCTGGAGATTTTCAAGAATGTAACATACTTGGGGCACCAGAGTGGCTCAGTCATTTAAGAGTCTGACTTCGGCTCAAGTCATGATCTCAGTTCAAGCCTTGCATCAGGCTCTGTGCTGACAGCTTGGAGCCTGGAACCTGCTTCAGATTCTGTGTCTCCCTCTCTCTCTGCCCCTCCCCTGCTCGTGGGCTCTCTCTCTCTCTCTCTCTCTCTCTCTCTCTCAAAATAAACATTTAAAAAAATTTCTGTTAAAGAATGTAACATACTTACTGCTTTTATTCACATAAAATGAGCACTTCTCTTATCACTTCTCTTATCACTAATAGTTCTTAGAAATATTTGAATAAGAATATAGCATTTCATTTAATGGTTATGTTATGGATGACACCTCACTTTTTATTGGGATCTTTCTATCTTTTCACTATTTGTACTTTGTGATGCAATAAACATCCTCATTGATAAATGTTGCACACACTTTATTTTCATAAGATACATCCTCAAAAGCAGAATCAACAAACATGGAATTTTAGAACCTTCCTAATCCCTATCTTTGTTTCATAAACTTAAATGAGCTGTGGCTGTCACACTGGAAACAGCCTACCACCATGCAGAAAATCCAGTTTTTAATTGTGCATTGCTCCACACTACTTCTTCAACCTTGAGCAGCTTTCTCATCTTCTATGCTGTTCAGTTTCCTTCTCTGTAAAATGGAGGTCTTAGTACCTATCCTGCTGAGGTTTTGAGAAAATTAAATCAATTTAAAGAGAAAATATACAGGATCACTATCACAACAATAGAATCAAAGGGGAAAAAGCTGACAAGACCTGATATTCATTCTTGACTTAAAAAAAAAAAAAAAAACTATTCAAAGTTTAGGAATGCCACAAGAATAGACACTCAGATCAATGGAACAGAATAGAGAACCCAGAAATGGACCCACAAACATATGGCCAACTAATCTTTGACAAAGCAGGAAAGAATATCCAATGGAATAAAGACAGTCTCTTCAGCAAGTGGTGCTGGAAAAACTGGACAGTGACATGCAGAAAAATGAACCTGGACCACTTTCTTACATCATCCACAAAAATAAACTCAAAATGGATGAAAGACCTAAATGTAAGACAGGAAGCCATCAAAATCCTCAAAGACAAAGCAAGCAAAAACCTCTTTGATCTTGCCCGCAGAAACTTCTTACTCAACACGTCTCCGGAGGGAAGGGAAACAAAAGCAAAAATGAACTACTGGGATCTCATCAAAATAAAAAGCTTCTGCACAGCGAAGGAAACAATCACCAAAACTAAAAGGCAACCGACAGAATGGGAGAAGATATTTGCAAACGACATATCAGATAAAGGGTTAGTATTCAAAATCTATAAAGAACTTATAAAACTAACACCCAAAAAACAAATAATCCAGTGAAGAAATGGGCAAAAGACATGAATAGACACTTCTCCAAGGAAGACACCCAGATGGCCAACCGACACATGAAAAAATGCTCAACATCACTCATCATCAGGGAAATACAAATCAAAACCACAATGAGATATCACTTTACACCTGTCAGAATGGCTAACATTAACAACTCAGGCAACGACAGATGTTGGCGAGGATGTGGAGAAAGAGGATCTCTTTTGCATTGTTGGTGGGAATGCAAGCTGGTGCGGCCATTATGGAAAACAGTATGGAGGTTCCTCAAAAAACTAAAAATAGAACTACCCTGCAACCCAGCAATTGCACTACTAGGCATTTATCCACAGGATAAAGGTGTGCTGTTTCGAAGGGACGCATGCACACCCATGTTTATAGTAGCACTATCAACAATAGCCAAAGTTGGAAAGAACCCAAATGTTCATTGATGTATGAGTGGATAAAGAAGAGGTGGTAGGTATATATATATATATATATATATATATATATATATATATATATATATCATCATATATATATATATATATGAAGGAGTTCCATCATCAATGGAACAGGAGGGTATTATGCTAAGTCAGAGAAAGACAAAAATCATATGACTTCACTCATATGAGGACTTTAAGAGACAAAACAAATGAACATAATGGAAGGAAAACAAAAATAATATAAAAACAGGGAGGGGACAAAACAGAAGAGACTCATTGAGAACAAACTGAGGGTTACTGGAGGGGTTGTGGGAGGGGGAATGGGCTAAATGGGTAAGGGGCATTAAGGAACCTACTCCTGAAATCATTGTTTCACTATATGCTAACTAATTTGGATGTACATTTTAAAAAATAAAAAATTAAATATATATATATACATATATACACATATATATACACATATACACATATATATATAAAACTTCCTTTCCCTGAAGGCAATAAGAAATATTACCAGAAAATGAAAGTCAGTCTTATACTAAATAGTGATATCAGAAGCCTTCTTATCAAAGTAAAGAAGCTTACTCTCAACAATGCTAAACAGTATTACACTGGGGGCTTTCCACAGTGCAATAAGAAAAAATACTGGGGGTGCTTGGATGGCTCAGTTTAGCATCTGACTCTTGATTTTGGCTCAGGTCATGATCTCACGATGGTTCGTGAGTTCGAGCCCCACATCAGGCTCTGCACTGACAGTGTGGAGCCTGCTTGGGATTCTGTCTTCTTCTCTCTCTGCCCTTCCCCTGCTCACACACTCTCTTTCTCTCTCAAAATAAATGAATAAACTTTAAAAAAAAAAGTTAAAAAAAATACTGGAGAAAAGAAAACTGTCATTATGTGTTAAGTATATAAGTGTCTGCCTTAAAAAGTCCACAAGAATAAACTTTAAAGCTGTAAGAATTGATTGACAACAGTTCACCAAACAATTTGAATGCCCAGAAATAACACATTTTAAAAATTATAATAGAAATAGCCATGTTAATAACAGGAAAAATTCCATGAAATGCTTATGATCAAACCTAATATGAAATGTGTCAGATCTATATGAACCAAACTATTCAGCTTTACTGAAGAAAACAGAGACCTGGATAAGTAGACAGGCATACCATGCTCATTGTCTTAAATAGTCTCCCTAAATTAGTCTATAAACACAACAATAAATTCAGTGACATCAAAAATTTCCATAATTTTTTTATGAAAGTTATAAGTGGCTTAAAAAATTATATAGATGATAAAAGTGTGAAAATAGCTGATAAAATATTAAAAATGAAGAACAGTAAGTGGGGATTTATACGGCAGGATATACAAACATTTTATAAAGCTATAGCAATTAAAATAGCATGAACAGTCTACAAAATATGAAAATAAATCATATAAATAAATAAGGAACCTATATCCATGTGAGAATTTAGCATATCATAAAAGTGACATATCAAGTTAGTGAGGAAAACATGGACTTTTTAACCACTATCAATGAGAAAATATTTAAGTTACATCTCTAGTTAAACACATACAGAAAAACAAATCCTGATAGATAAAAAACAAAAGCTAAATCTAGAAAGCAAGTAATATGAATGTTAGAAATAACTATAGGATAATATGTTTCTAGTAATGCAGTAAGACTCTGCCTCCCTGTAGAAATGCAGATGCAGAGAATTAAGTTAATCAGACTCCCCAGTAGTAGACCCTTATTATCATTGATGTATAGAGGTGTTTTCTTATGTTTTACCTGCTTTTCTTCCAGATCACCATTCCAATTCCCCCACTCCTCACAGGCACCCACTCTAATGAACTTGCATAACATTTGTTTACATTAATGGGATAAATATACACAAATAGTACTGAGTTATAGATCCTGTTCTGTCCTACATTCTGTTCTCCACTCCATATTATTAAGTATGGTTCCTTAATACTCATCACATTTGGCCTATCCATTCATCTAGAGATGAACATTTAGGTTGCTTTTAGCTCTCTGCTAGCACAAAGAAGCCTGCACTTTCTTGGACTCAAATGAGAGTTCTGGGTACACAACAAGGAGTGGGAACACTAAGTTCAAGACAATGACTAGAATGGTTGAGGCAGACAAGCAGACTAGTCCTAGTGGCAAGGCAAGAGTCTTCCCATTTCCTTATGTACTTAGCAACATTTTGTATTATTTAACTTTTATATGTTTGCTAATCTAATAGGTGTAACTTTGAGCTGAAGGCTGCTTCTATTTGCATTTCTCTGACTCCTAGTAATATTAAGCATCTTTTTCCTGACATTGCAAGCTATTGAGATTACCCTTTCTGTCATTTGCCATTCATACCTATTATTATTATTATTATTATTATTATTTTAGGTTTTTAATATTTTTCCTACTTGACTTGTAAGAACTCCTTGTATGAATTATATATTAGTATCTTATTTATTTTATTTTGCAAATATCTATCAAATTTTCACTTTCTGTTTAAGTCATCAACAGTTTCCTCATTGATCAGAGATCTTTAATTTTTATGATCAAAGGTCTAGTTTCTTACACTAGATACAAAAAGAAATGGCCAAGGAGGAAAGATTATCAATATAGCTACAAACAAATGTCTATGCAACCAAAGACAGCATTTACAAAGCTGCAAACAGGGAAATACATCTAATAAATGTGAAAAGATGCAAGTTAAATCAAGGAGATACCATTTGGGTCTTTGCTGACACACACACACACACACACACACACACACAAAGCAAAGCTACAGGGTGATATGGATTCTTGTACAATTGTTCATTCTTTCTGGAGGGGAGTTAGATGACATCTAATAAAATATAATATGTGGATGACCCTCTATCCAGACATACTTCTTTATGTGTCAATGTTTACAGAAGCATTGTTTGTAATACAAAAATTAGAAACAACTAAAATAATCATCAATAAAGAAAAAACAAGCTATGATACATACAAACTATGGACTAGTCTGAATAAATTACAATAAAATAGGCATTTTACATGCATTGACTTGAGATGGTCTTAATGACCTATTTATTATAAGGAAACAAAAAACAAATTGTAGAATACATACATGTTACCAGATGACTTAAACAAAGAGAAAAACTCACAAAACACAACTATTTATACAAATTCTATATAAATACACAAGAAAGTTTTGGAAGAATCCACACCAAAACTCAAAACTTTCCTCTGGTAAGAACAGTGAATTTGAGAAGGTACCAATGGAGATTTTTTTGTTTCATTATTTTTCTTTACAATAAGAACAGTTTCATATTTTACTTATATGAATAAAACAAATTTAAGTGATTTTTAACAAAATTAAATGAGATCATTATGTACAAGCCCTTTATGAGCTGAAAAATGGCTAGGCATAATTAAAGAAAGATATAATATAGAACAAGATTTAATGAAATTTAAGTACTTTCTGACATTAAAACTCAATTATTATAATTGCTGTCTGACTTACTTATGGGTTCTGTAGCCAAAGTCAAATTGGAGAACAATGTTCATTCAGTTTGAATTCTAAGATCCAAAGCTTGAATCAAATTGGAGAACACTGTTCATTCAGTTTGAATTCTAAAATCCAAACCTTCTAGATCACCCTAGTTCAGGGGTCAAGAAACCACAGACCATATGCAAATCCAGCTCACTGCCTGTTTTGGTATGTTCCAGAGGTTAAAAATGGTGTTTACATTTTTAAATGGCTGAAAAGAAATCAAAAGAAGAAAAATATTTTGTGACATGTACAAAATATATAACTTCCAATTTTAATGTCCACAAATAAAGTTTTATTGGAAATACAACTATATCAATCCATTTACATACTGCCTATGGCCACTTTGATGTTACAATAGAAAAGGAGTAGTTACAACATTGTCTGGCCAAAAAGACTAAAATATTTACTGTCTGCCTGTTTACAGAAAAAGTTTGCTAATCTCCTGCCCCAGGTTATCTTTCTGTGTTAACACTTACTTTGTTGTTTAATGTCAAGTTTGGCATAAAAACTTTGCATTCACATTTGCTCCCCATTCTGAGGAGGCCAAAGACTTTAAATAACTATTGATAATTTATAAATACTATAAATCTTCCTCAATGTTCACATTTCTTTCTCATTACTACCTGCTCAGCCTGTCTATTCTGTGCTTCTTTTAGCAGGAAAAAGAAATGTCTTCTTAAAGAAAGCATAACTGGGTATTTTGAATTCTATTTCTACTCTTCCTCAATTATCCACACCTTAGGGAAGTCTTACAGTCCTGAGTGACTAACCCAAGGCCCCAGCACACACACTGGAGGTGTTAATCTGGCACCCGAGATGATCCTGCTAGCAAAGAACCAGTTTTAGCAGTAGTCCTTCATTACTGGGTGTCATGGGACTTCAGAGGGCCTGGTGAAACCTATAAGGCCTCTGCTCAGAATAATGCAAGTGTGTGCACACAGACTTTGGACTAGATTTTTACAGAGTTCATAGAAACTCTGACACCCATCCTTAGGTCTCTAGTATCCATAGATCTGTTTTTAAATCCCTGATTTATAGGCTTGCCTACAAAAGGATAGCAATTGTCTCCTTGCTTTTCTATGATTCCATAAACCTTGAGTCTCCAGCTTTGAGCACATAAAGGAAAAGTCACACAAACCCACAAGACATGAGGAGACTGAAAATCCTCTCAGTTCTGTCTCCCACTAACAAGTCAATCCCCTCTCCTGGCTCCTGCCTAGATGCATCTGGAATTGCTCATTACCTTTAGTGTTTCACTTGCTATGTCATAGAAGGAAAAGAGAAGAGTCCAGAGAATTGTGATATTTAGGCATAAATAAAACTAATGACAAAGTGATTTAAAAGATTATAAAACAGAGCTATTTTTTAAGGAAAACTTTACTAGAGTGTGTATGTCATAAAACCACAGGATCAAGTAAGGGTTGTGAATCTATGGAAGTACCCAGTGTGTCCCAACCTGGCTATGCATCAGCATCTGGGAACATACTGGGAAATCTCCCCCAGGAGATTACTTGGCTTCCTGAAACCTCCTGAGGGAGATTTCCTGAAATGCAAATTTATGGTCCCAAACATACTGAATGAGAATCCCTGAGAGAGAAACAAACAGGGAATATACACACATGCATTTCATATGCATAAACATAAACATTTTTTAACAAGATTCCTCAGTGACTCTCCAGGAAAGCACAAATCTATAGATATGCTCAAAGAAACCACTGAATAACAATATGTAGATATGAATGGTTCAGTAAAAGGAGTAATGAAGAGTTAAATAGCTTGACTTCTAGCCCTATCTCTGTCATTAATTTGCTGTGTGACCTCAAATAGATCACTTCACTTCTCTGGGCCCCACTTTCTTCATCTGAAAAAGAAAAGAGGAAAAGAGACAAATAATATCCAAAGGCTTTTCAGTTTCCAAAATTTTATAACCTTTTATCCAGCATCATCCAAAAGTACCACTTAATGGAAAGACTGAATCAATTATGAGCAAGTTCTAGAATAAACTAGTCACAAAGCCTTGGATGGATACTCAGGTACAACCTGACTGTACCACAGAGAAAGTAGGTTAAGGAAACAAATATAACATGATAGACAGAAGCTTATCAGGCCCAAGAAAGAATGCTTTGAAGTGTCACATGTAACAATATGGGGATGCACCTAACTGGAGAGCCCAAAAATGCATGAAACAAAAACTGATAGAATTGAAGGGAGAAACAGACAATTCAACATAAAAATTTGAATAATGAGTAGAACAACTAGGCAAAAGATTAATGAAAAAAAAGTAGAAAAATTGAACAGGACTATAAACCAACAGACATCTATAGAATATTTCACCCAACAACAGCAGAATATATATTCTTCTTGGGTACACATGGAGCATTCTTCAGAACAGACTGTATTTTAGGTCATAAAATAAGCCCCAATAAATTTTTAAAAGAATTGATATCATGCCAAGTATGTTCTCAGATCACAATGGAATGATATTAGAAATTAATATCAAAAGGAAACCTGGAAAATTCAAAAATACATTGAAGTTAAACAACACAATCCTAAATAACCAATAATCCAAAGAAGAAGTCACATGGAAAATTAAAAAAACACTTCGAGATGAATGAAAATGAAGACATGGCATCCTAAAACTAAAGGGATGTGGCAAAAGTAAGGATTATAAAGAAAATTATAGCTATAAATGTGTATATTTTAAAAGAATAGAGATCTTAAATCAACAACTAAATATTCACCTTTAAAAAACCAGAAAGAGAGGATTAAATGAGACTTGAAGCAAGAAGGAAACAAATAATAAAGACTAAAGACTAAAATGGAAATACATGAAATAAAGAATGGAAAAGCAGGGGGCCTGGGTGGCTCAGTTGATTAAGTGTCTGACTGTGGTTCAGGTCATGATCTCACAGTTTGTGGTTTCAAGCCCCACATCGGGCTCTGTGCTGAAAGCTTGCTCAGAGCCTGGAGCCTGCTTCAGATTCTGTGTCTCTTTCCCTATCTTTCCTTCCCCTGCTCACTCTCTGTCTCACTCTGTCTCTCAAAAATAAATAAATCTAAAAAAAAATTTTTTTAAGAATGGAAAAGCAAAAAATAAATAAATAAAAGTCAACAAAAGAAAAGTTAATTCTTTGAAAAGAGCAAGAAAACTGACAACTGTTAGCAAGACTAAAAGGGGGTGCCTGGGTGGCTCAGTTGGCTAAGTGTTCGACTTTTGCTCAGGTCATGATCTCATAGTTCAGGAGTTCAAGCCCCACATCAGGCTTTGTGCTGAGCCTGGAGCTTGCTTCAGATTCTGTGTCTCCCTCTCGCTCTCTCTCTCTCTTCCCCTCTCCCACTCATGCTCTGTCTCTGTCTCAGCTAGAACACTAGCCTGAGGCATGTGGACATGTTAAAACACCATGGTACCCTGCTAGGCTCTCACCTGGGAAACCGTGCCCCTAGACACCTAAGGGTTGGGATTGATTTCAGTTTGCCTGCTCCAGGCAGGTCTATCTCAAAAATAAATAAATAAATAAATAAATAAATAAATAAATAAATTTTAAAAAACTCTTTAAAAAATAGCAAGATTCAAGTTACTGAATCAGGAATGAAAGAAGGAACATCACCACCAAATTTACAGGAGTATAAGAGATTATAAGGAGGATTTTATGAATAATTATGTGTCATCTATCTATAACCTAGATGAAATGGATGAATTTCTAGAAGTACACAGGCAGTGAGCTGGATTTGCATATGGGCTGTGGTTTTTTGACCCCTGAAGTGTCATTTGAAATGTTTTTGGGTTGATATACACATAGAAGATTTATGTTTGACCCACATCCTACAGTTTAACAGAGTATTTTTTCATTCATCAACTTGTTAAGTTATCAAAATGCCTCCTACATCATTATTCCTATTTCCAATTTGTGGAAATTGCGGCATCCGAAGATTAAGAAACTTGTCTAAAAGGACTCACTATGGGCAATGAGATGGAGCCCCTAAACCAACACTGCAAAGAACAGTGAATGGTGGGAAACAGTTGTACTGTTATGAATGCAACAATTTCTTAAATTAAACTGCTTTGCTCCACTGGCTTATTAGGGAAAAAAATTAGGGCCCTTTTCCAACTGTGTACTCAGTACTCCTATTGCTACTACTGCCACCACCCTCACAAACAATAAATGGAGAATAATTGCTCCAGGAAGAGTGCTCTGCCTGAAGGAGAAGTATCCAAGTCTGGACAGGACCAACGCTGGTTTCCTTGTGAGCCTTGTGTGTCCTGTTACTATTCCAGCACATGATACCCATGGTAAGGCTCAGTGTGTGCCACGTGTCTGCTAGTCAGGGAAGGTCAGACCACTATGGTTAGCACCTATGTATGCTCTTAAAAAGGTATTATGGTCACTTCCCATTGACTGCCATCACCATTCATATAGTTCATGGCTTTATTTAAAGGGTCAAGAGCAGCAGCCTCATGCCACTCAACTGCAGGTAGTGAGGTGGGGCAGAGAAGAGAAAACACAACAGACCAGGGAGGAACAGAGCTGGCTCAGCCATTCAGAGGGACAACACTTGTGACTTTCCCCGGGGGGGGGGGGTGCGGTAGAGAGCCCTAAGAGGGACAGCAAATCAGCCTTTTCAGAAGGGTAGTAAAAGAGATTTGTTAACATTAAATCATTGTAATTCCCACTGTAGGGAATGAATGGCTTCATTATCCCCATTTCACATAAAAGAAACTGAGACAGAGCCACAAAGGAAGCTGGAAAACTGGGGCTTGAGTTTATGAAATGTCTGGAATTCTTACCTGCACTAAGTGTTCATTCTCTCATCTGTAAGACAGCAGCAGCCTTATGATCTGGCAGGTCTATTTCAGGTTTGTGTGAAACCCAGATGCAACAATACTGTGAAAGCCCTCTGCACATCAGAGATTGTGGTCTAAGTGCTACTTACTATTCCTTCCCTGGGGCTCTACAGCTAGTGATTCCCTCCTTCAGGACTGCCCTTAGGTAGGGAGGAAAAAAGCTACATTTATTGAAAGATAATTATGTGCCAGACACTGGGTGAATCTTTCACATATATTATCTCATTAAATCCTTTTACAACCATGCCCAGAGAGGTGTTGTTATCCCCATTTTACAGAAGAGGAATCTGCAGTCCAGGATCTCCTGATAAGCAGGTAAGGAATGCAATGCAGGTCTCTCTCCCTCTGAAGGCCATACACTTGCCCTTAGCCATGGCACATGGCCCTGCTGCCCATGGCTGAATCCAGCCCATCTTGTTTGTATATTGTCTACAACATACAAAGGCAGAGTCCGGCACTTTAATATAGATTCTTGCAACAGACTCTGTGCACAAAATATTTACCATCTGGTCCTTTACAGAAAACACTGACCGATCCTTGGCCTGTAATAGCTGAGAGAGTGGGCTTAGGTACCCGAAAGCCTGGGTACAAGGATCAGCATTCCCACTTAACAGTGTGTGACCAAGACCAAAGGAGAGCTACTTAATTGTATGACAGTGTTGCTTATCTTCTCTGTAAACTGGGATAATAACAAGACAGCTTCATAGGACTGAGACTCCACACAAAGCTCTCCCCCAGTGCTAGGTGCTCCACCTGTGCTCAGTACATGGAGGCAAGGGCTAGTGCAGCCCAGTTGTTTTCTTCACTTTCCAGGTTGATATTACAACCAGCCTCAGAAAATTAAGTTGCTTCTTCCTTCCTATCTCTCTTCACTGACCAGCCACGGGATCGTTCTCCCATTGCCCTCCTCCTGTGGAACACAGCTACCCCAGGACTTAGTTTCAGGCTAGGTGGAGAGTCAGGATCAGTGATTTCCTCTGAGGCTAATAGTCCAAAAAGGGTTTGAGCAGAAACTAGAATCAGAAGGGGTGAATGGGGGAGGGGAAACAGGGATGGAAGGACAAGGGGATTTGGATAATGCTCCAGGTCAGAGGATGAATGCCCAGTTTTCAGATTGGAAATTGTTTTGGTTGGTTGGTAGATTGGTGGTTGGTTTCAAGAACATCCGGAGTCAGGGACAAGCTGGAGAATGTTGGCCACCATCTATTTTTAACTATTCCATGCTTTCAAAGACTGAAGTTCAAACGCACTTTTTAAATAGAACTGCCTCCTATGGAAGTAGTTATAGTCTTTTAAAGTAAGTATTAAGAGGTTTTAAATCAAATTCTCTAGTTTAAACCCTGCAAAGATTATTTGAGTAACTCAAAATCGGATTCACCCCCCCGTTCTAAGGACTTCAGTCACCAGCACTAAGGGCCAGTGACAGAGCTGTGGAAGCTGCCCCATAAACAGCTTACCCTTCACTGGGGGGTGGAAGTGGGCCCTGTCCACCTAAAGGCATAGACTTTGAGGTTAAGCTGGGTTGGAGAGGGGCACAGCCCTGAGCTGATTAGAACATTAGCCTGAGGCATGTGGACAAGTTAAAACACCATGGTACCCTGCTAGGCTCTCACCTGGGAAACCATGCCCCTAGACACCTAAGGGTTGGGATTTGATTTCAGTTTGCCTGATCCAGAGTTCCAAAATGCTTTAGTCTGCTCCATCCTGCCTTCTGTATACACTTGCTCACCCCTCCCACTGGAGACTTAAGTATGTGAGGAAGGTATGGGGCCCATGCAGAGATCTCTGCTCCCCTGATGGGCCTGGACTCTATAAGCCATGGCAGCTTACTGAAAGAATTAAGGGGAGGGCAGAGCACTGGGGAGGAGGAGGCAGAAGGAACATGTACTTTATGTAATACTCTGGGGTAAAACTAATCCCTGCAAAAATACTAAATTAGAATATCTGCAAAGAGCTCAGAAGCAACAATGACAAACAAAACTGCAAAAGCTTCAGTATGCGTCAACTGGAGCTACACATGCTTGTCTCCCAAGGAACTGAAGCCAAAGACTTTGAAATCTGGTTACCCAGATTTGTTAGTGCAAGTGGACATTAGGAGCACTGAGGCATAATTTGCTCCTGGCTCCACACTCAGTCTTCTCAGCCTATAATTTGTCCCATCTGTTTAGATGGAAGGATCTTCCAAGCAGAAATAGTGTCATAGTATGACACTTTGTAGGATAGACCTTAAAAGTTACTGAACATTAAAACCATGGGGTGGGATGGACACATTTTTCAAAAGAAGAGAGCCTTTCATGAAAACAAAATATTCAATAACACAGCAAACAATCCAACAGCAAAAACCAGAATAGACCAAATTGGAAAACTTGAAGAGGGTTCTGGGTATTCCAGATCCTCCTTCTTGGACTGGTCAGGGGCCCCTAAGACCCACTCCATCCCCAGATTCCAGGAGTTTCACAGGCCCTGAACTTCACAAAGGGTGAGCAGAAGCATTCCCTGCACTGGTGTAAGACCATGTTCCTCATTTTCAGAAAGCTTTCACAGACATTAACTAATTAATTTTGTTCCACACAACTTGACACAACACCACAGCTGCACTTGTAGGGAGAGATGTGTCAAAATGTCAGAAAGTATTGATGGAGACAGGAAATCAGCACAGAACACAATCTACAGTCGGAAGTGAACAGGGTAAGAGGGAAACAGGGGTATGGCAAGCTACCAAGGATGTAGTGAGGTTGAACTCCTTTTCCAAGACCCATAAGGACTGGGTTTTTTCTTGTCTTCCTGCCCTCCTTAAGAACACACCAGGACAGTATTACACACAGGCCCTGTGTCCAGTCCTGGCTCTCTGCCAACTTAAAAGACTTGTGGTTTTGGACAAGTCTCTCTGTTTCTGTAGACCTCACTTTCCTCCTTGCTGCACTTCTGACATCTTATGATTCTATCTTTTATAAAGCAGCTGTTTGTGTCCAGGGGTTCCTATCTTATCTGGACACACCAAGGATTCGGAACACCAAGGAAAAAATGATGACACTGGTGAGTGTACATGACTTGTGGCCAGAAAAGTATCTATCACCAACTGGCCTTCAAATCTCTGTGATGGGTGTCCATCATTTGGTCAGACATGCATCTGTGAGGGGTTTTGGAGGAGATGAACATTTGAGCTGCTGGACTGAGCAAAGCAGATCACCCTCCCTAGTGTGAACAAGCTTCATCTAGTAATTGAACACCTGAATAAAACACAAAGCCTGAGTAAGAGGGAGCTCCTCCTACCTGACTGCTAGGCTAAGACATCTGTCTTTTCCTGCCTTTGGACTCAAACTGAAACTTCAATTTTTTCTTGGGTCTCCAGCTTGCTGACTGAGGATCTTGGGACTTTTAATTGTGTGACCTAATTCCTTATAATAAAGCTCTTTTGTGTATGTGTATCTACATATCCTGTTCCTTCTATTTCTCTGGAGACCGTTGCCTAACACAATGTCCCAAAGCATGTGTCCAAGAATATGGCTGTAAACCTCTGCTGGAAAAAATTTCCTGCCACACCCTTACAAGGCATTAAAAATAATAAGGATGAGCTCTTATGGTTAGACATAAAAATATGTGAAAATAACATTATAGAACACAACATCAGTCAGACCTTTATTAAAACCACATGCCATGTGAGAAGCCTAGAACTTGAAAAGGTTGGGAGGAAAGCTACGGACATAACAAAAGAAGAAAAAGGAGGCCCTTGGGACAAATATCACAGCAAGTGAGTGATTTTAACTGCAGAGCAGGAACCTGGGGACAGTTTTACAGAATTAAAGTATAAGAAGGATTATCAAGTGTTACGTTCATCTACTATGGGGCCAAAGTCAGGAAAATTAGGTTTACAATGAAGGAAATGAGTGGCAGCTTATTTACATCAGGAGAATTCTCTTGACTGGGATTGTAGGAGAGAAATAGCATAGACATTACTTGTGGTCTCACAACCCAACATTTTGGCATGTATCCTTCCAATGCTTTCTCTAGGCTCAAATCTCTCTCAATCTCTCTTTCTTCCTTTCTCTCAATCTTTCTCTCTCTCTTTCCCCCACAACCTTCCCAAAAATTTCATACAATTTTATATTCTGTTTCTTTCACTTACTGAAACATCACAAACATTTTTCTATACCATCAGCTACTTGTCTACACCATAATTTTTAAATACATGATTATCATTCTATCATATAGATGTATCACAATTTATTCATCAAATTCCCTATTGGTAGGCATTTAGATTTTGCCCAATTTTGCATAATTTTAAAAAACACTATCTCTGTATGACTTATTTCACTTAGTATAACACTCTCCAGTTCCATCCACATTGCTACAAAAGGCCATATTTCAGTCTTTCTTATTGCCAAGTAGTATTCCATTGTGTATATAAACCATATGTTTTCACTCTTATGTGGATCCTGAGAAACTTAACAGAAGATCATGGGGGAGGGGAAGGAAAAAAAGAGGGAGAGAGCCAAACCATAAGAGACTCTTAAAAACTGAGAATAAACTAGGGTTGATGGGAGGTGGGAGGGAGGGGAGGGTGGGTGATGGGCATTGAAGAGGGCACCTGTTGGGATGAGCACTGAATGTTGTATGGAAACCAATTTGACAACAAATTTCATATTAAAAAAAATAAAAAATAAAACACTATGATGATTTTGGCTCAAGTCATGATCTCACAGTCATGAGATGGAGCCCCACGTTGAGCTCTGCACTGAGTGTGGGATTCTCTCCCTCCCTCTCCCTTTGCTCCCGCCCCACTTATGCATGCTCGCACACATGTGCTCTCTCAAAAAATAAAAATTTAAAACACATTTAAAAAAAATAAAAAACACTATGATGAATGGCCTTATATTTAAAATAAAATTTCCTCCTTCCTTCCTGTTTCCTTAGGATGAATTCTCAGATGTGGAACTGCTGTCTTGTGAACCTGGTTAAGTATTCTGACACCTGTAGCTGACCATTTACACTATCATAGCAGTGAAGGAGAACACCCATTTCTCTATGTTCTTACCAACACTGGGCACATTTATTTTGTTTTATCTCAGTATGAATTAATTCTGTGTAAGAGAACTTCAAAGAGGACTTTTTGTGAATCAAGTGGCATTCACACAAGCTGGCCCTTGAGTGAGTGGTAAGATTTCAATATGCCGAGTAGTTGGGAAAGGGTATTTCAGGGCAAGAAACAGCACAGCAGCTTGGAGGCTGACACTCATTGGAGAATCCAGGAATCTGTATGTACCAAAGTGCAGGGGTTCTGTGTAGCACAGTGAGGATTAGACTGCAAAGGCAGGCTGGAACAGCATCGCAAAAAACCTTGAATGGCATCCTAAGGAGCTTAGATTTTATTCTGCAGCAATTGGAAGCCATTAGCAGTTTCTGAGCAGGGGAGCGATGTGTTTTTGCATGCTATCCTGAGGGTGCCAAGAACCTGCCAAGAAGGTTGTTAAGTGGCAGGATTGGGTTTCATAGTTTTGACAGTAACCAGGAGACATGTCTATTTTCCCACTCTGGTGTGACGCTGGGGTTGGAGCACTTCACTAGTGTTCCAACATGCTTCCTATTAAGAGGACCAAACCTCGCCCGAACAAATCAAAAGGGGAGAAGAACAAATGTATGCAGAGCTGGCAGAACAGAATCAAGCAGGCCTCTCAAGTAGCACCCGATAATTTATCTTAGTCCTTATTTCTCTCATCAATATTTTATGTAACTAGGAAACTCCAGCTTCATTTTCTGATAATGAATTTATCATGAGACCAAGAGCAAGTTGCTGAGGCAGATGCCTAGGGAAGCTGGGCAAAAGGGCAGCTTCAAGACTCAACCTGCTGGCCCTGCCACCCTGTAGGGAGGAGGTGCTGCTGGGCCAACCGTGAGAGCCCGGCCCCGGGAGCCAGGCTTCCATCTATGTGGATCACTGATTCCCCAAATAACGCCTCTCCAGAAAATGCCTCGCCTCCCTGGGAGGCTGAGTAGTGTCGGGGAAGGTTAGTCAACACCACTGATTAATCACCCACTGGGAAAAGAACCTTGTACTAGAACTGGAGGGAAATAATGTATTCGAATAGCAGCCCTCGTTTGCGCAGAATTTGTGATCTTTGTGCAGGATCCAGCACAGTGTTGGAGCATAGTAGGTACTCAGAAATGCCTTTTACAATGGATGAATAACTACTGACAGCCACCCCTTAAGAATCCTGGGTTTGATGGGCACCTGGGTGTCTCAGTTGTTTAACTGACTGACTCTTGATCTCAGTTCAGGTCTTGTCTTTGGGTCATGAGTTCAAGTTCTGCACTGAGCTCTGCACTGAGCATGAAGCCTACTTAAAAAAAAAGAAAAAGAAAAAGAAGAATCCTGGAGTTGAATTTCAGCTCCAACTCTGACTTTGTGTGTCACTGGGGGAAGTCGCTTAATATAGTCCAGCTTCAGGGGCAACTGGGTGTCTCAGTCAGTTGAGTGTCTGACTTTGGCTCAGGTCATGATCTCGTGGTTCATGAGTTCGAGCCCCCTGTCAGGCTTGCTGCTGTCAGCCTGTCAGCTCAAAGCCCACTTGGGATCCTCGGTCCCCCTCTCTTTGCCCCTCCCCTGCTTGCACTCTCCCAAAAATAAATAAATATTTTAAAATTATATAGTCTAGCTTCAGAAACTTTATTTGAAAAGTGGGAAAAATAATAACAGCCTCAGACACTCAGATAGCACTTAGTATGTGCTTCCAAAGTTACATATGTTCTGTTCATGTTCACAGCAATCTTAAGGTGGATGCTATAATTACTCATATTTGACATGAGATGATATTTATGCCTTGATAGGTTAAAAGTCAAGGAACTAGTTTTGAATTCAGAACTTGTGGTCTTAGCTGCCTCACTACACCATCTCCTATCCCCTATGTCAAGTAGGGAGAGCTGCTTATGCTGCAAGTAACAACAAAAATATTTTTTAAACCCCACTCAAACTGGTTTAACCAATAATAAAAGTTAATGGTTCGCAGAAAACCCAAGGTATTTTACTGATTTCAAGTCTGGTTTGATTCAAGGCCTCCAATTATGTCACCAGGACTCAGGTTCTGTCTACTTCAGTTCCACTCTCAGACAGACTCCCCAGATGGATTCAAGGTAGCTGCAGTCATTGCCTATCATAAACTCACATGGCCTTTAATTAGTGAGAAGAAGCAACTCTCTTTTCCAGTATTACCAGCAAAAGTTTCCTCATGTCTCATTGGCTCAGTTCAAGCCTTGTGACCTAATGGCCAAGGAACTACCACATGTGAATCAGGGTGGCCTGTCAGTGGGGAATGGTACCATAACTGAACCCATGGGCTAGTCAGAGGATGAGGCAGTTCCCTGAAAGCAGGGTACAGTTGTCAAAGAACAGGAAAATGGATGGTAGGTGGAAAAAGCAACAGATATATACTTTACACTCCTTCTCCTCGGTGTCCTAAAAAAATATTGAAATACGGACAGAAAGACATCAGTTGAAGTGACTATCAAAAGAAAGATGCAGTGTTTTTTAGCTCGATAATTTGCCAGAAAAAGAGACCATTAGTCTGCCAGACCAGTCATCTAGCATTCCCCTCCTCACTCACCCCCTCCAAACCTCAGAACAATGCTCGGCCCCTCAAATATACCCTGAATCCTCTTGACCTAGGCCTCTATAGTTTCTGTTCCCTCTGTCCACAATGTGTGTCCTCTTTGAGATCTGTGTGTCTATCTCCCTCATTTCATTCAGATCTTCCCTCAAATGTCAATCTTACCAGAAAGGCCTTTTTTAACCATCTTTTTACTATCAGTACTTTAATGTTTCTTAAAGCCACCATCACCATCTAAGAATCCATATATACACCTGTTCTGTACTGTTTCTTCTTTGTTTCCTCACTAGAGGGTAAGCTCCATGAGGACAGTTTTGTTTCGTTCAATAGTATTTCCCTATACATATCAGGTATGTATCTGACACATAGTAGGTACTCAATAAACACCTGTTGAGTAATGAATGAATGAGGCTTTGGAGATCTTCTTTGACTATAGTCAGTGCAACCCAGGCTTTAACAAAGAATCTGGGGATGAAAGAGATAGAGGAGAGAAGGCCCAAGAACTTATGCAGGAGCCAGGCCTCAGATGAGCACCTCCATTGCCCTGTATGCCACTATGGCCAGCAAGGCACAGTATGGCCACAGCTATCTCTGAAAGTCAGATGACATACAGCAGAAAGAAAGAGGGGGATAGGAGTTTAGAAATGAAGTTAGAGAAGCCAAGGAGAGACAGGAAGAAAAAAGCAGAATGGGGCATAAGGTAGGGATTGGAAATGTGCCACCATCAATCCCCACTCAGTGCCATGGCTGTCTGTGTCTTATCCAAGCCAGGAGGATGAGGAAGGTCCTTTGACCCATCTCTATGACTATAATTGTATCTCTATAGATAGAACTCCTTCTTGAAAGGGACGTTAAGAAAAAGAAAAACATTCTGAAGAACAGTAATCAAGTTCTTGGTTTACCTTGTTCACTGAGCAGATAAATCTATTTTCATTGAGAAAACTGAAATAAGACTAGCATTCAGCTATGACATTTACTACACAGATTACTTAATTACCTAAACAGACCTGAGTTAGAAAAATAAGATAATTTCATAGAATCACAACATAAACACCTACAATTTCAGGGAAATATTGGTAAAAGTCACTACACAAGAAACATGGGATAATATTGTTTCATTTTTCTCCTTTTAACATTGTTTTAGCCATTTACCATTCCCCCACAGGGTAACCACTGATATCTACTGAATATTACTCAAAGTTCATTATTGCAAAGTAACATTATTGCTTGTATTGCACCATTTGAAGACCATAAATATCCTGCAAACAACCCTATCTCATTCTATGAGGCAGAAATTATGTTGCCCACTTCTCATTAAATTTCTGATGAGCTAATAAATGATTAAAAGTTCTTTGCAAGGATGGTGCACAACATGCCAGAGTGGGATGCTGACTCCTATGGCCAGTCTGTACATTGGCATCAAGGCTAAATGGTTAGGATTATGGTACTGGGTAACCCAGAGAACATTGGCTAAAGAGAGATAGGACCCAGAAAAGGCAGTAAGAGTGTGCCCACAGCAGGGCTTTCCTCCTGTTTCATAGCTAGCCATTCCAAGACTGTGCAAACCCACATTTTCTCCATAAGCCCTGTAGCTTATGTAGAAATTTAACCTTCTCTGTGCAGGAAAAGAAAACCATAAGAGAAAGCATTTTTCCACTACAGCCACACTCACTACTTCTGCTCCCATACACACCAGCCACCTATCTCACTGTTGTTCATTGCTAGAATCTCTTTTCCCCTCTTCTCCTTCCCCCTTCAAGATTGATCTCCAATGTGTATTAAATGTGCTTGGTGCTGCACTAAGTGCTCTCTATGCATTACCTGATGTCACCTTCACAGCAACCATGTTGGGGAAATAACATTACTCCATTTACAGGTGAGAAAATAGAGCACTGAGGAGGTTCAGACACAGGTCCTGAGTCAATAAGAACTGGTGATGCTGGAGCAAGAGCCCAGGACCTGGCCCCTCCACACCACCAGGCAACACCAGTCTCAAGTGATCAAGCCCTGACATGAGCTCTGTGAGAATTAGTGTCTCTCCAATTGCCTTGGCAGTTAATCATAAACTGTGTGTGATAGCTCAGCTATTGTCTTGAAATACTGTTTCCTTTATTTAGGTATTTATGCCTCATGTCTCCAACAAGCTGGTAAGCTCCTTCAAGGAATTTATCTTTGCCTTAGTACCGTGCCCAGTACATATAAAAAACTTTTCAATTATGTCTTGTTTTGGCAAGTGCTCAGGATGGCAAAATGCAGTCCCCAGTCAAGAGCCCTTGGATTTTCAGGATCTTCACTAGCATTTACCCATTGTAGGAACATGTAACATACCACCTTGACTTTATTTCCTCTTACCAATCAACAGCCCTGTTAGCAGCCCTACAATTTCCTCCTGATGAATTATTATTCAGTAGTTAGATCATGATTTCTTCCCAACCAAGAACCTACCAGGCTTTTTACTTCTTTGCCCAAAAAACTAGGGATGTAAGCTGGGGACTTACCGCAAGCTTTGTGACATGTACTGTGCTGTGCTGTGCTGTGCTGTGCTGTGACATCCCTTCAAGTTCCACTGTGTGGCCTCTTGTCTCACAAGAAAGCAAGGGCATCTAAGTGTTAATTTTATTATGATAAAAAACACATAAGATTCCCATTTTAACCATTTTTTGGTGTGCAGTTCAGTATCATTAAGTAGATTCACTTTGTTATGGAGCTATCACCACTATCTATCTCCAGAGGTTTTTCATCTTATACTAGAACTCTGTACCCACTAAACAAACACTAACTCCTCATTCCTCCCTTCTTCCAGTCCCTAATAACCTCTATTCTACTTTCTGTTTTATGAGTTAGGCTATTTTAATCATCTCATGTAAGTAGAATCATATAATCTTTGTCATTTTGTGTCTGGCTGATTTCATTTAGCATAATGTTTACAAGGTCCATCCATGTCAGTGGATGTGTGTCAATACTTCACTTCTTTTTAAGGCTAGATAATATTCCAATGTAGCATACACCACATTTTGTTTATCCATTCATCTGTCAATGGGCATCTTTCTGCTATTGTGAACAATGCTGCTATGAACATTGGCGTACAAATAGCTGTTTGAATCCTTGCTTTTGATCTTTCTGGGTACACACCTAGGAGTGGAGTTGCTAGATCAAATGGTAATTCTGTATTTAACTTTTTGAGGATCTATTATATTGTTTTCCATAGTGGCTACACTATATTCTCACTAGGAATACACAAGGGCTCCAATTTCTCCACATTCTGGCTAACAGTTGTTATTTTCTGGTTTTCTTGATAATAGCCATCCTTAAGGGTATAAAAGTGATATCTTATTGTGGTTTTAATTTGCATTTCCCTAATGACTAGTGATGCTAAGCATAGTTGATTATGTTTATTGGCCATTTCTATATATTCTTTAGAGAAATATCTACTCAATTCCTTTGCCTATATTTTAATTGGGTTGTTTAGTTTTATTGGGTTGGAGTTCTTTATATATTCTGGATATTAATCCCTTGTGATTAGCAAATATTTTCTCCCTTTCTGTGGATTGCCTTTTCACTCTGTTGATAGTTCATTTGATGCACAAAAGGTTTTATTAACTTTGAGTAAGTCCAACTTAGCTATTTTTGTTGTTGCTTAATACTGTTAGTTTCATATTCAAGAAATCATTGCCAAATCTAATATTATGAAGCTTTCCCCCTACGTTTTCTTTGAAGAATTTTATAGTCTTGGCTCTTACATATAGGTCTTTTAACTATGTTGAGTTAATTTTTGTATGTGATGTAAAGGAAAAGTTCGACTTCTTTTTTTGCATGTGAATATCCAGTTTCCCATTTGTTGAAAACACTGTCCTTTCCCCATTCAATGGCCTTGGCAACTCTATTGAAAATCAGTTTTTTATACAGTTGGCCCTTTAACAATATGGGTTTGAACTGTATGATTCTACCTATATGTGGATTTTTTAAATAAAAACAGTACAGTATTGTCAATGTATTTTCCCTCCCTTATGATTTTCTTAAAAACATTTTCTTTTCTCTAGTTTTATTGTAAGAATACAGTATACAATACATATACAAAATATGTGTTAATTGAGTCTTTATGTTATCAGTAAGGCTCCTGATCAACAGTACTCTGTTAGTAGTTAAGTTTTTAGAGAGTTTTTAGAGATTTTATATTGCATGGGGGTCATCACCTTAAACATTATGTTGTTCAGAGATCAACATCATTGTATATGTCTATCTTTATGCCAGTATCACACTCAAAGCAGTGTGTACTATAGCTTTGTAGTAAGTTTGGAAATCCAGAAATGTAGTCCTCCAATTTCGTTCTTTCTTTCAAGATTTTTTTTGGCTATCCAAGTTCCCTTGAGATTTTATATGCATTTTTTTTTTGTTTTTTTTTGGAGAGAGAGAGAGAGAAAGCACAAGGCCAGGGCGGGGGGAGGGGGGGGGAGGGACAGAGAGAGAGAGAGAATCTTAAGCTGAGATGGAGCTCGATCTTGCAGCCCTGGGATCATGACTTGAGCCAAAATCAAGAGTTGAGCGTTCAACCAACTGAGCCACCCAGGAGCCCCAGATTTCATATATATTTTAGGGTGGATTTTTCTATTTCTGCAAACAAGTTAAGATTTTTATAGGAACTTCATTGAATCTGTAGATCTCTTTTAGCAGTAATGTCATCTTAACACTTATTAAGCTTTCCAATCCATGAATACGGGATGTCTTTCCCTTTATTTATGTCCTCATTAATTTCTTCCAGCCCTGATTTGTAGTTTTCAATGTACTATTATCTCACTTCCATGGGTAAGTTTATCCTTAAGTTTTTATTCTTTTTTATGCGATTGTAAATAATATCAATTTCTTAATTTCTTTTTAAGATTATTCGTTATTCATACAACTGATTTTTGTGTGTTGATTTTGTATCCTGCAACTTCATGGAATTTATTACTTCTAACAGACTTTAGGGTTTTCTGAATATAAGATCACGTCATCTGTGAACAGATAGATTTTTTACTTCTTCCTTTCCAATTTGGGTACCTTTTATTTCTGTTGCTTGCCTAATTTTTCTGGCTAGAACTTCCAATACTCTGTTGAGTAGAAGTGGTAAAAATGGGCATCCTTGTCTTTTTCTTGATTACAAAGGAAAATCTTCCAGACTTTCACCATTTAGTATAATGTTAACAGTGTGTTTTTAATATGTAGTCTTAACATATTGAGGGTCTATGTGCTATTTTAAAACGGAATGGAATGCCCCAAATAGCAAGTGTTTTTATCTTTTGATATAAGTATTTCAAATCAGCTTGATGACATACTGATTGGCAAGCGTGTATATTTCTTTATTGGTTAAAACTTAATTAATAGGTACTTAATTAAATTTGTATCATAAGCATAATTATTTCAAAGCCTGAAGTTCATGACTGTTGGTGTCAGAGGAGAAGGGTCAATGTAGCAATTATTGATAAGGAAACATTAGAAAGTACTAGCTTATGATATAATGCAATATATCATGAGAGTCAATAATTTCCTTCTTTTATATAGGTAAAAACATTTCATTTCTTCGAACAAAAACATGAAAAAGTATGTTAAGAGGGGATATAATTAAATTCTATGAAATCATGAAATGTTGGTAAAAGTAAAAACAAACCATATCATTAAATTGTTAAATATTTTTAATTATAAAAAAATAATTTTTAGCCAATGAAAAGTCATACCACAAAATTTGTATAGGCCAAATCTAATCAAATCCTGGAAGAGTTTGGAGGAAACTATGATGGCAAATCGGGAACAAGGTATTAGAGGAAAACCAGAGATGTACAAATAAACTGTAAAGTAGTTAATTATGGAAAAAATGAAAAAAGTAACAAAATAAGCCACAAGCTTGTGACATGAACTGGGGCCACCATATCTCCTTTTAAGTTCCTTTTACTCAAGACTTAAGACTTTTAAATTTTTCTCTGCTTAATTGGGATCTGTGTGCAAGACATGTCTCTTGTTCATTGTTGAGTCCCAGGCTTGTTCAGATCTTGGTATACACCAGGGTCAGCACCTTTCATTAAATGAATAAATTCATTAACAAAGGAAAAAATAGATAGATAGATAGATAGATAGATGATACCAGAGATAATAATATTGAATATTTCGAGAGAGTTTACTTTTAGCCAAGGACTTATTTAAGTGATCTCTGCATATTAATTTATTTAGCCCTCACAACTACCCTGTGAGGTAGATGCTATTATTTACCCTCATTTTACAGATGACAAAATTGAGATGCAGAGAGATGAAATAACTTGCCCTTGGTAGTGGAGATATGACTCCAACCTGGAAAGCTTCAAGGAGCCTTCACTCCTATGGTCAGCTGAATAATGGCACCACAGTCTTAATCCCAGGAACTTGTTAATGTTTTGCTATTTGGAAAAAGGGTCTTTCCAGATGTGATTAAGTTACAGATCTTGCATGAGGATACCCTCGATTACCTGGGTAAATCCTACATGCCATCACATGTGTCCTTGAAAGAGACACACAAGTAGATTACATGGACACACAAGAAGACACACAAAGACAACCAGGTAAAGGTGGAGACAATGAGTGGAGTGATTTCCCCTTCGTGTCCTCAGAGGGAGCTTAGTGCTGCTGGACAGAAATGTGAGAGAATAAATTTCTATTGCTTTAGGCCACCAAGATTGTGGTTATTTGTTACACTGGCCACAAGAAACTCAAAACACTCCCAACCAGGGTACTGGTGAAGTCTCACACTGGAAGATTTCCCCTCAGCAAAAATCATAGCAGCTACTGCAAGTGTTCACAAAACCTCAGTGAAGACAAAGTACACAGGGGTGCATCACTGGTTAAACAAGTAGTTCAACGGCCAGAGGAACTTTTCAAAGTGTTTTCCCACTGATCCTATCATTCAACCATTTGACACCCCCCCACCACCACCACAGTCTACTTTATACACAAGAGAAAAAATAGGGTCACTTATCCAGTTTATAAACAGGAGCTGTGACATGCACTCCAGCTTGCTATTCCAAATCATTGCCCTTCCCACTGCACCACACCCTACCTCCAAGAGGAAAAGAGTGACAAGGGGGAACGGGAAATGTAACATCATGACAGTACTGTATACCCTACAGTGCTCATACATCTATATTCTTCCATTCCTGCAACAAAAGGAGTTTACTCTTATATTTTCTGTTCTACAGATGAAGAAAACAAAGGCTGAGAGAAGCCTGGTGACTTTCTGCAAGATGCATGAGGACCACAAGTGGCTTAATCTTTCATCCAAGGCCAATTCTTCCTCCACAGCTACTCTAATGTTTTGCACACACAGGGGACCAGGCCAAAATGCATAAGTGCCATACCCAAAGGCACATGGTTTATTTTTTTTTTTGCATTTAAAAATAAAAATAGTCTTGATGTAAAGTTAAAAACAGGAGAGTGATTTGCATAAGACCCAGAGCTCTCAATTACACCAATTACTTTATAATTACAGGCAATGCCATCTTGGGTTTTTCAAAACCTATGTCTATTCTTAAAGAATCTGTCAGAAAGAAGGCTTCTTCTCAGGGAGAGGTTCCAATTAGCATGCATGTTGTATGCAGAGGAAGATAAAACCTGCTGGAGCTCCAAGGAGGGAAAAAGAGACAGGAGTTTGAAATGCCCCCAGCTTAGCAAATGGACCTGTTGGAAAAGCAAGACCTTTGGAAAATCTAGCCACTCTCAGCTCTGGGGGACTGTTGTGTCAGGGTTAATGCAGTCCACACCCTTTTGTCCCTGCCTTCCCTCCTCCCGTCTTGTGCCCTAGCTGCCACAGATATGCTTTTAAGGAGAGTGGAGACTTAGCCTGCTAGACTTAGATCTCCTACAGACACCCTTACAAGGTGCAGTAGAGAAATAAATGGAATAAGTCTACCTCAAATCCCTCTTGCTGAACTCACTGTCTTGTCTTTCTGTTGCTCAGTGTATATACCATCCTCTCTATCCCAGGAGGTATTGGCTCAGAGAACTTCTTGGAGTGTGGTGTGAGGGAGTGGGCATTCACAGTCAGTAAAACCAGCATTTACATGTCTACAAGTTCCTTTCTCTATGGTCTGCTTACTTTCCAAACCTCAACTGCCCTGCTACCAGGTCAGTGATCAGTCTTTAGACACTGTTGCTCCAAGCACAGTTTATTCTCATGAGTCCTGATTTACCCAAAGGTGAGAAAGGCAATTTCAACAAGGTGGAATAATAGAGACTTTAGAGATCCCTGAGGACAATTCTGTGTGAAGGAGGGTATTTTGACTCTGTCATTTGGGGGCAGGATCCATGTTAACACTACTGGTTCAAATGGCAGTGGCAACATTTATACAACAGAGAGTGAAGTCTCTGTTGTATAAAGCAAGTAGTCTAAGCCTCACACTCTATAGAAGCAGCCACCTGACAAGGGTACTTTGTTTTGCTCTGACAGATGGACCTCACACTGTCTGGCTGCCATTGCAAGCAGGTACATCTGAGCCCAGCACAAACTTGATGTTCAATACTGGAACAGGAACCTTGGAAGAGTCTGTCCTTCTGTCTGTCTGTCTTCCATTCTCTCTAAAAAGAATTGCTACCTTCCTATAATTATCAATCTTTAGGTTGAGACAGACTCTTCCAGAGATATCTGGTCCACATCTGAAAACTCACATTTCCTCCACTGTCAATGCCCCTCTACCACCCCACATTTCTCTAGCAGGCACATCTCTAGTCACAGTTTCCTAAGCACCTTCATTCATGTTATCTCAGTCTGCAGAGCATATCATTACTGAGAAGTCAGTTTCCACTCTATTCCTTCACTATCTGCTCTCTCTGCTTCTACTCTTTAGAAGACTGCTTTAAAAAAATAGAAAGAAAAAGAAAAGAAAGGCAACAGGCATGTATTTGGAGAGATCAGAGTTCTCAGTCAACTAAGCCTTGAGTGTCTCCTCTCATTCAGAAAACAGAATCTGAACAATCTGGCCATACCTTGCACAGGATCAGTGCCTCTCTCTTCTTTCCATCCCCTAAATGCAGCCACTTTTCATTAATACAAAGTTCTTCCCTGCTTGAATCACCAGGAATTTGTGTTTCTCTTCCTTTGCTTCCATAACATATGGTGTTTCTATTAAAATAGTATTTCTTACCTTGCCCCTTATCATAGTCACATGCCTAAATATCACTTTCCCTACTAATTGTCTGAGTCCTTTACTACAATTTCCAGGTATAGGATCACTAATTCTGATATTATCACTCCTATTTTGCAGATGTTAAAAGTAACCTCAGAAAGGTTAATCAATTTCCTCAAAACCACATAACGGATAAGGGACAGTGAAAATACTAGTCTGAAGACAGAATGAAATAGTGTTGGAAAGCATGGATTCTGGAATCTCTCTGCCTGGGTTCAAATTCTAGCTTTGTATTCAACAAGCTATGTGACCTAGGTGAGTTTTTAACCTCTCTGTGCTTCATTTTCTTCATCCATAAAATAAAGATAACATTGCCTACTTCCTAAAGTTGTTGTGAGAACAAATGAGTTAATGCATATAGAAAGATTAGAAACATGTCCAGCACATAGAATACACTCACTAAATCTTAGGTATTTTTGTCCATCTTTCTCCGTGTTCATATCCAGACATCACAAGCAGCCCTCACACCCCAATTTCTGACACCCGCGGGTTCTGCACATCACTTTTTCTGACCTTATCTCCTTCCCTCTCATTCTCCTGACACCCTACCACTCACCCTCCAGAATTCAAGGCCAGTCATGTCCTCATATTCTCCAACTTGTGCCTCTAAACTAAAACCCAGCTCTTCCCTGAGGATATGGTCTCCTCTTCCATTCTCTCAAAGGCTATATTGGCCTCTGGCCCTCCCGGGATGGATCTTCCTGCTCCTTAGAGCTATCTCCCTAACTTCCCTATATCCCCCTTGTGTGGGATCTCATGTCACCTGACAAAACCATCTGCTTCCCATCTTTGTTACAGTTATCTTGTGCCCCTTTTACCTTGAAGAACTTAGCTACTGATAATCCCTTTTTCTGATGCTCTTCTTTTCTTCACTTTGGTGATTTAATAAACAAATAGTCATGCTTTGAAAACCCCAAACTCTACTGCTTCATGCAACTTTTCCTCTTTTGTAATTCACCCAATCACACTTCGAGCTCATCATTACCAAGGACTACAGTTTCCCCGTATGCCTAATTTAAGAGGTGCCACATTCTGACCACCACTTCCTAAATCTCAAGACTACTTCCTCGGGTAACCTAATTCCAGCCATCATCCTACCCCTTCACCCCCAGAATATTTGGTGCACTAATTCTCTAACCTGTCCCCATCTCATATTTCTTACATCCCCAAGGTTAGTGCCATGTCAGTGTTTATGCTCCACCCTTTAGTGCTCTTTCCCTCCTTCTCTCCACTACCACTTACTTTCTTGCACTCAGTTAAATCCCAGTCCCATTTGCAGGGACTGCACCTGCAATGAACATGTTTAAGAAAAACACACAACTGTGCTGGCAAACAATGGGGCCTGGGATCCTGGGCTATGGTGCACTGGCATACTCTCCTAGAGTATACTCAGCTAGACGGCTTTGTCATGCATTCTCGTCTTCAGTGGTGGATAGCACCTCACCAATCCTTACTCTTAGCGATGACCTTGTTTCTATTTGATTAAGAAAAGTGAAATAATATGAAAAGAACAGCCACAAGTTCCCACTACCCATCTATCCACCTTCCAGAATTTGTGCGTGTAACATTCCCTTCTCCCTATCACTGTGAGTGACTGCATGCCTGTCTAAGGCCAGCCTTCCACTGGTCTATTTGATCCCATTATTCCTCATCTATTCAAGGATGATGCTCTAGCAATTTTCCTTTCTTTCTCTTGTAGCATCGATTTTTCTCACTCTATTGGATTTTTTCCATCAAAATACAAACATACTGCTGTTTTTCCTATTTAAAAAAATCTCTCAACCATGCTTCTTCCTCTGGCTATTCCCCATTTCTCTTTCCCTAGAGCAAATTTCCTTGAAACTCTTGTCTGTACGTATTGTCACACATGGATCTCTTCTCATTCTGTCTTGAAATCATACTATTTCCATGTCTTCTCCTACCTTTCCAAAAACGCTTATTAAGGCTACCAGTGTCATCCAATGCTAAAGCCAATGTAAATTTTCAGTCTTCATTTTCTTAATTATCATTAGTATTTACACTGTTGATCACTTTGTCCTCATTAAACACCTTTCTTAGTATGGTTTCATGGATCACACACCGACCTGGTTTCCAACAACATTTTGACCACCCTTTGTCAGTTTCTGCCCTTCCTTCCACCTTGCTTCACCTCTAAACTCTAGAGTTCCCCAGGTCTCAGACTTTAAACCTCTTCCCTATCTACTCCCACTGCCTAGATTTGATCATTCAGCCTCTGGTTTTAAATGTCATTTCTGTGCTAATGACTCCAGATTTGTATCTCTAGCCCTGTCCTTTGCTCCAAATTCAACTCATTTATCATACTGCTGGTAAACAGTCCCATAAGGATGTCTAACAGATAACTAACACTTAATATGCTTAAAATCATGCTCTTGATGTTCAAACTATTATTCCCACTTTCTTCTCAATATCAGTTAATGCAACTTCATCCTTTCAATTGCAAAGCTAAAAATCCTGGAGTCACCCTTGATAGTTCCCTCTTCCCCATCCCACATCCAATCCATCAGTAAATACAGTTACCATCCCTTTGCATATACAAAGAATCTGTCCACTCTGGAATCCCCTGCCACCATGCTTCTGCAGGCCATGATCCATCCAGGCTGGAATTATGGCAAGACCTATTGGCCTACTTCTTCCTCAACCCTCGTCACTCCAGTCTGTCCTCAGCACAGCTCTCAGAACAATGTTAAAGAGGCCAGATCATTTCAGTTCTTTGATGAAACCTTTCAAGCTCCAGCTCCATCCAGGTGACCTTACAATGCCTTACTCTGACCTGCTAGGACCACAAGGTTGGCCCTCCCCCTACCTCTGGTACATCCCTGTTGTCAGCCCTGCTTACTCTTCTCTGCTCACACTGGCCACTTCACTGCTCCTGGGTCAGGACAAGCTTTCTCCTATCTTCAGACTCATTGACTTACTGTTTCCCCTGCCTGGAAAGCTTTCCTCCAAAATATGCTCGGTTCCTTAAAGTCTTTGCCTAAATTTCATCATCAGTAAGAACTCTCAGGGAGCCTGGGTGGCTCAGTTGGTTAAGTGTCTTGGTTTCAGCTCAAGTCATGATCTCATAGTCATGAGATCCAGCCCCGTGTAAGGCTCTGTGCTGAGTGTGGAGCCTGCTTAAGATTCTCTCTCCTCTTCCTCTCCCCTTACCTGTATTCTGCTTGCACTATCTCTCTCTCAATAAAAAACTAAAACTAAAAATAAAAAAAAAAACAAGAACTTCTCTGGACATCTTATCTAAAACTTCAACCCTCTTTGAAGGGTTTCCCCTTTTCTATATTCTCCCAGGCACTGCTCCTTTTCAAGCATACTATATATTTTATTTATTTATTATTGTCTTCCAGACTGTGTTCTATGAGGGAGAGGAGTTTTGTATGTTTCGTTTCCTGCCTGACGCAAAATAGATGCACAATGAACAGTCGTTGAATAAATGGTAGTCATTATTGTCTATCTTTCACTCCTCTTTACCCCACCACTCTGGGCTGCTGAAATGGCTTGTGCTGCCTCTACTGGGTGTCTCTTTCACACTCCCCCACCTCACTCCTCTCACCACTTTGGCCTCCATCCATCCCCATCCAGCTTTTCTAGTGTGTGTGCATGCCTTTCCCCTGAAGACTCTCCTAGTCTCTGGCTGGTGGGCTTTTCTCCCTCAAGTCTCAGTTTAATCTCAGGGCACCTTCCATGACCAGCCAGACCACCCTGTCTAGTGTGGCTCACAGCCCCCCACCCACAACTCCCTTCTACTATTCCCTTTACCTAGATTATTTCCCTCCAAACACTTATCAAACTGCAATTACCTCATTTATTTTTATGCATGTTTCTTTTCTACAACCCCATTGAGAGTGTGCCATGCTTATAGGCAGAGAAAGAGTAAGGAATAAGCAAATAATAGACCCTTAAGTGCATGAAGGGATGCATGAAAGGGAGTTTGGATCTGCTGCAGCCTCTGAAGCCATCAGCTGTCCCTCACTACCCCTAGGAACAGGTGTTGTACAGAAGCAATGATAAGGACCAAACAAGAGCTCCTAAAACATCTGGCTGCCAAAGCTGAGCAATCTTGCCTCCTGCTCTTCTTAGCCTGTCCTTGGTCTTCCTCGGGAGCAATTTCTCTATCTCAGTTTTGTGGGAGTGAGGGGACTCCTCTCCATCAAGCAGCATCATCTCAGGCAATATTATTTGAAAGGGCTTAAGAAGCAAGAAATAACTCATCCCAAAATAACCCTTACTTGGCTTCCAGCTGCTCTGAACAGCTGGATGCTTTTTCTGAGCCAGATAGCTTCTGTTGGGAAGCTAATAAGATGGGGAGAAACCAAACACACTGAGATATGCTAAATGGGGTCATTGTCGTTAATTCCCTTAGGAAGATAAATGCCACTGGCTTTCTCCATGCAGATTTTCAGTAAAAAGCCTTAAACAGTGTGCTTAGCATTGGGCTGAGTATGATCAAAGAATCATGAGTAGCCGTTCTCATGAAATTTATAAACTAGATGTGCTGAGAAAAATGGCACACATTGGATAATTAGCAAACAATATGATGGAACGTAATTAAACACTAACTAGTGTCATTCAGATTCAGAGAGGATTGAGGGCTAGAGTCTTTAAAAAAGGCCTCTTAGAGGAATTTCAAGCTACATTTAGAACGGTATGGAAAGTTGAAGTAAAGGAAGGCCATCCAGAGGGGAAAACATTTGCACAGTCTCAGTGGTGGAAATGAATGTTGGGTGGTGAAACTGGCCCAATCAGATTTAGGAGTGTCAGGGCGGGGGGTAGATTTTAGAATCCAGATACCTAGGTGTGTCCCAAATTTACCACTCATGCAGCATTAGCACAAAAGTCCTTAACCTCTCAGAGCCTTTTTCCTCACCTGCCAAGTAGAAGTATTACCTGCATTTCTTCCTTACATACCTCAGAGAGCCCTGGTGGGATCAGAGGAGGTGCTGGTGTCAAAGGCTTGTGCCTGCAGGGGACACACAGGATGTGAGACAGCTGTGGGCATGGGGCCAGCCCACCCATAGCTTGAAAGCCAAACTGATATTTAGAATGTTTGCCTTGGGAACCAGTAAAGGTGATAGCTTAGACGTAACAGGACTCACACTTGGTGGAAACATTTCTTTTCTCATGTTGGATAGAAGATGGCTGGTAAGCCAGGGCCACAGGCTAGCAAACAACAGCAGCTTCATGCTCAACAAGTGAGAGATTTTATAAAGGGCATCACCCTAGGATTGAAAAGGCATCTGGTACTCTTTCAGGAAAGCTATTATGCTTTAAAGTTACATTTTTTTCTGTTCCCTGGATTTCTTATAGTATTGTCTCTGGAAACAAGAGTTTGGCAACTTTCTGTGGTAAGGCTTTGTTACCTCCTAAATATCGCCATCCATATTCAGAGTATAAGCAAACCACCAGTTGTTTTGGCATTTTGCTAGCCTCCAAGCAGGAAGACATGACCTTCCAGGAATGAGGCAAGCCACAGTCTGGAGCAGTGGGGTTAGGAGGGGATGTAGATAGCCAGAGCCAACAGAGCAATGGTAATTTGCCAAACACCCCAGCTCTCCCCCCTTTTCTGTATCTGTTCCTTGAGTCCTACAGGAGACTTTATCCTGACACAGAATGTTATGTGTCCTAGGTCCCTACAGAGTATTTCTCAGCTCCTCCCCTGCTGTGTGAAATGCCATATGCAGCCTCCTTAGTGAACAGAGGGTCAAATTTGGAAACGAGTGAATCTGAGCTCAGGGCCTCTGTGCTACCTGTGTACCAGATTGTCCTGAACCCATCATCATACACCCTCATCTCAAGACCTAACTTGCCTCCTCTCTAGCAGGAGAGACTGGTCTACTTCAGCCTATCTCAAATTCAACCAATTGCCATAATCACCTGTGATGCTTGTCTACACGCAGGTTCCCAGGCATTACAGGAAATTCTCACTCAGTCCATCTCAGGTATCACCTCATGATCTGTATGGTTAACATGGGCCCAGGGTTAATCACAATGTTGGAACCACTGGGTCTCTGAGATGCCATCTGCCCCCAGTGTTCTCTGACCCTCTGCTTTGGTGCAACAGCCTAGAAGGAATGAAGAAGGCAAAGAAGCCCTGTTTCTGTTGTAAAGGCCCCCTGAGCATTTTGCCATTACTTTTGCCAAGCAGAGTTAATTGATTCCTGTCTGCCTTTAAGCATGTGCCCGGTATTGGAGCTAGCTGCCCACTCATCTCTCTCTTACAGTCTGTGAGCAATTCGAGGGCAGAGGACACGTCTTATTTATGTGTCTATTCACAGCACCTAGCACAGTGTCTGGCATGGAGTAGGTGCACAACTGAATTTGAATGATGATGACCTTAGTTCTGTAGGTCAGTGTTCTTCCTGTTCTTTCAACCTCCTGCTGTGACCCAGGAAACACTTGAATTAGGGTCAGAATTGGCAAGTCAAGTATCTACAATTTCAATCTTGGGAAGGCACCCTGGTATCACCAAATACAGCATGGCCCTTAGAGGCTTAATTGCCTTCTCCCCTCCCCTCACAACCTTGGCCCAGCCTGGACGTCCGGGATGGGGTCAGGTTGGACAATCCAGGGGGCTCTGCAGGTTCTGATTCAGCCCACCATTCTGAAGCTTGTCTTGGAAAGAAAACTGGCATCCTCCCAGAAGAGAGCTGTGTTGTGGCCCCTCAGCCATGGGCCTCTGCTCTATAGCCTGCTTGTCTTTTTTTAGCTCAGCCTAGCCCTGCACCCTCCTCTCCAGCCAGCACTCCTCCTGAGAGAGGAGTGTGTTTAAGATTCCCTGCACGGGGTGTAAGAGGTGATTCCAAGCATCTTGCTGCAGAGTGAACTAATCCTACCAGGTTAATTCTCCCCTCAGTTCATTCCATCTTATTAGAGCCGGCAGGCACCCCGCAATGCTTCATTACCTGTGCCACTCTAAGGCAAGGCTCTTTTAATGAGCTGAACAATGTGGGGAGCCCCATGCCAAGCACCCCAGATGGATGTATTTATCCTGAAAAGAGGGAGGCCCTGAACCCCCCCCAAACCTGTCCACTGGACAAAGCTGTTAAGAAGAGGAATGGATCCCACCCTCTGCCCACCTAATCCAACTGTAGCCTCAGTCATCACACCCTGTTTTCTAACAGAGAAAGTGCCATTTCCTCCCAGAAGTCTCATTGCTGGTGCCTTCTAAATTAGCCCAGGAAAGAAGGAAAGAAATGGAGTTTTGCCTTGGCAAGCAGAGAGAGAGGGCATCTGTGTGAGTGTGCTTGCTGACCCCTGGGTGTGGGCTGCAGGCAGGTGAAGGAGTGGCTGCAGGGCCAGGATGGGGAGGCAGCTCCAGTGCTCTGTTTTCATCCTTAAATAGCTCTGGCCTTCCCAGTGAGCCAGCTGTCTGTGTGAAGGAGATCTCTGCTAATTAATCAAGTCCTCTCCACCACGGTGAGTGAGGGCTCCCACCAGAAGATAAAATAATGCTGCAGCTAGCAGAGGAAGGCCCACTTGGCACAGCGGGCCAGTATGAGGCAGGGAATCCATCAGAAGGGTGCAATAATTTCACCATCATGTTATGCCTCTATTTCCAGTAACCTGGGATGCTAGCACACCCTTGCTTACTTACACTCTCTTGCTTTGTCTGACCTGCATCTTATGCCCCCCATCTCTCTGCTGTTTGGCTCCCTACTCTTGCTGGATGGCATTTAATTTGGTACATTCCCTGTGCTGGGCTTCATGAGCCCATCTCTGTGCACATTTCTGCCTTCTACTACATATTTCAATTTTCATTGTCCAAAGTGCAGAGAGAAAAAAGAAAGTGGCCAAAGTGCCAAAGTGAGATTCTGTGTGTGCTTGGGGGGGGGGGGGGGGGCAGCTCCTCCAGGAAAAGGTCCTTTGCATACATTGCATACAGGAAAATCTCAGAGAGTGAGTGGACAGAGAGAAGAGAATAGCTCACTGAATACTCTATGTTTTCCAGAATAAAAGGGTCATGGACAGAACAGCCCCTGTGAGGCAAGTAACTTTGCAGAAGGAAACCAAAGTAAAAGTATTCCTGTAAAACAAAACAAATGGTCTCTGGGCACCTGCCAGGAAATCAAAAAGAGTACAGGCTTATCTCAGAAATATTGTGGGTTCTGTCCCAGACCACTGCAATAAAGTGAATATCACAATAAAGCAAGTCAGATGAATTTTTTGGTTTCCCAGTGCATATAAAAGTTATGTTTACACCATAGTCTATTAAGTGTGCTCTAGCATTATGTCTACAGAAAAAATGTATGTACCTTAATTAAAAGATGCTTTGCTGCTAAAAATGCTAACCATCATCTGAGCTTTAAGTGAGTCATAATCACTGATCAAAGACCACCATAAAAATATAATAATAAAAATTTGAAATATTGCAAGAACTACCAAAATGTGACACAGAGATACAAAGAGAGAAAATGCTATTGAAAAAAAGGCTCTGATAGACTTGCTCGATGCAGGGTTGCCACAAACCAAAAACACACTATCTGCAAACTCAATAAAGTGAAGCTCAATAAAACGAGGTATGCCTGTAATGAGCTTCTAAAACTGTTTTACAGTATCTACTGGTTCCCCATCCCTTCACTCTACCACCACACCCCAATTTCTACATAAGTTCTTTTTTTAAAAAAAAATTATTTATTTTTGAGAGAGAGAGAGAGAGAGAGCATGTGCACACAAGCAGGGAAAGGGCAGAAAGAGAAGGAGACAGGAAATCCCAAGCAACTTCTCTGCTGTCAGGTGAGAGCCTGATGTGGGGCTCAAACCCACGAACCAAGAGATCACGACCTGAGCCAAAACCAAGAATTTGACACCCAACCAACCTAGCTACCCAGGTTCCCCCTACATAGGTTCTAGTCTCACTGTCCTTTGGCTACCACCGAAGATGCCTAGACAGCATGTGTACCAGAATAGGGCCAGTTTCCAGGCAAGCTGTAGAACTTCTCAGTACCTCAGTTTCTCTTTCTATAAAAAAAGATAGTCTGATAATGTCCCCATCTACATCAAGAGAATTGAGAGGGTAGTAGTCTTTTGATGTGAAAGTACTTTGAACTAGCTGGGTGTAGAACACTATTCCAACAAAGGAGTTTAGTGGTTTTGCTGCTTTTAGGAAGAACAAGTGTGAAGGGTTTTGGTGGAGGAAGTATTTGGAATCATAGAATTTGAACTTGTACAGCTTCCACCAAGAGGGAACCACTGAAATCCCTGTCCAGTTCACCATCAGCCCAAATACTGTTCTTCAACCCTCTCCATTACCCACAGCCATGTCCATGCTACTCACAACTTGTGCCTTCTCCTGGCTCAGGACAATGCTACTTAAGACATCAGATTCTCTTCTCTGTCACCTCCTGGCCTCCGCTCCAGGTTCCATATGAGAAGGGGTGGTTTAATGGAAAGGCCATATAGGCAATGCATTATTATATTAACTTCTATAAAGAACAACCCCTGCAAAGCTTAAAGAATCCTGGTCAGCATCTGTGCTGCACATGGGCCCATGTGAGGTTCCTGCTGGCATGAGAAATGGCCTAGGCAGAGGGCAAGGAGCAGTTCTTTGAGTCATCAAATCACAAGACATTGGAGCCGGATGGGGTTTCAGGCCATTCCCGTAACTGGCTCAAATCCACCTACAATACAGCAGAGACATGGTCATCCAAACTCCCAGTGGAACTCTTCTGATGTGGGAGACCTCACTTCTCCACAAAGTGTTCTACTCCATGACTGTTATTTGTCAGAAAAATATGCTCAAACCTGCTTCACTTTAAGTATTATCTCAACCATCCCCATCCATTCATTCATTCATTCACTCAGCAAATATGTGCATATCACCTACCGTGTGCCAGATATTGGTCTACAATGTCAGAGATGCCATGGTGAACAGGACTTGCTGATTCTGTCTTCGCAGAATGCTCAGTCCTGAAGAGACACACACCAGCAAAGAGACACCCACATTCTAGTGCTGCAACAGAAAATGTACAGGGACCTTTGGGGAAAAATAGGAGAGACACCAGCCAAGATATTCTTGTGGATTATGGAGATGCAGATCAGGAAAGGCTTTCTGGGAGGAACAACATGTAAGCAGAAACGTGATCTAAAGAGTTAGCAGGTCAAAGGAGGAATAGAGGGTAAGAATGAGGTGGGAGGGGAGTCAGGACAAGAACTGGGCCTGCGGACATGTGGCCAGCTGTAGAGACGACCAAAACATGAATTAAGGTGGTGATGGCCAGGGTGGGTAGAGACATCCCATGAGCAGTAGAGCCCTTAGAACCAGCTCCCAAGTTTTGTTTGTGGCCTGGGTCCTAAGTCTCTTCACTCTCCTACCTCAGTTGCAGCCTCTCTACACATCCATAACCTTCCACTTGCCACAGCTCTGACCCAGGGCCTCATACCACCTCTTATCAGACTCCTTGGGCTACTCCTCAGTTCTGCTTTGATGGCATCTCCATGCCATTTGCTCTTCTCTGTCAGATCACAGTTCTCAGTGGCCCCAAGGCCCCTAAACATCCATCCCCAGGGCCAGCCTGTAGGCAATTCTCAAGCCCATCAGAAGTAGGTCAAGAAGTTTGTCCCATTGGCCCTGGTCTTCCCAGTGGGATGCACGGAGACTAGGTCCAGCTCTTCCCTGGGAGCTTCTGAGGTGTTTCAAAGCCGGTCTCATGACTGCCCTCCAGGCTCCTTTTCTCCAAATGAAGCACCTCTGTCCCCTCATTTCATGGTTTTTTTTTTAATTTTTTAAATGTTTTTATTTATTTTTGAGACACAGAGAGACAGAGCATGAGCAAGGGAGGGGCAGAGAGAGAGGAAGACACAGAATCCAATGCAGGCTCCAGGCTCTGAGTTGTCAGCACAGAGCCTGATGTGGGGCTCGAACTCATTGGACTGTGAGATCATGACCTGAGCCGAAGTCGGACACTCAACCGACAGAACCACACAGGCGCCCCTTATATTATGTCCCTTCATTTCAAATTACCCCTTCTCTGTGATGGTTATTAGATTTCAAATGAAAACTATAATTTTTTTATAAGCAAAATGTCATCTAGCTACAAAGTGAAATATTATTCAGCCATAAAAGGTATTGAAACATTGACTCATGTTACAATGTGGAGGACCCCTGAAAACATTGTGCTGAGAGAAAGAAGCCAGACACAGAAGGACACATACTGTATGACTTCATTTATATGGAATACTTGAGCCAGGTAAATTCACAGATACAGAAGATAGATTAGTGGTCACCAGGTACTGCAAGGAGCAGGGAATGGGGAGTGACTGCCAATGAGTGTGGGTTTCAGTTTAGGGTGATGGAAATGTTCTGCAACTAGACTGTGCTGATGATTGCACAACACTGAAAATGTACTTCATGCTACTGAATTTAATATGGTTAAATTGTATGCTATGTGTACTTCATGGCAATAAGAAAAAAACCCTATCATTTGTATAATTCTCTGTACCTTATAAGGCATTTTCATATAAGGTACAGTATACCACCTACTTCTCCCCTTCTGCCTGGTTATCATTCCCTTTTTACAAATGAGGGAGATGAAACACTGCCTGCCTTGGGGTCCCAAGCAGGACCTAGGGATAAGGCCCCGATCTTCTCACCCAGTGTCCACAATCTCACCACTGCACATCCATACTGAGGCCAAGACCTGGACTGCTTGGTCAGCACAGGAGGAGCAAAGTTACTGACATACCTTTAACAAAGGTTAAAGAAAGTGGGGTTAACAGTGTGATGTGCTGGTAAAGAATTACCCACCTTGCAAAGGAGGTATACAAGCAAGAAATCTGGAATGGGAAGGGAGACAAACTTGAGAAGTAGAACAAAAGGAAAAAAAATACCATGTTGTCTCGCCCCCATATTGACGCTCAGCCTTGAGCCTATGGAGGGTACAGTTTCCTTCCTATAGTGGGGAACACCCTGCTAGAAAAGACAGGAATAGAAGAGCAGGTGGTTGAGGGAAGGGAAGGAAGTGATTATCCAGGACTTGGGGAAAGACATTCAGGAACAGATAGGAAGAATAAGGAAACATGTGGAAAGCAGGGGAAGTTATAACATGGGAGGGAGGGCAGGCGAAGGAGGAGATGCATGTCAAGGGAAGTGGCAGCACTAAAGCCCTGCAGATGCACAGGCTGGAAAAGGAAATGACACAGGAACAAATTTCCCTTTTCCCCAAATCTCCTAGGATGGGGGGAGGGGCTGCATTGTATGGAACTGGGAGCTCACTCTGAGGGTCATTTGTGATCTGACTGGCAAATAGCTCCTGAGAGCAGCCAGAACAGAGGCATATGATGAGATGGAGAGAGAATAACAGAGCCAAGGACGGGTTGATGACTGGGCTGGACAGAGGTCATGAATCATGGGGAGCCATTGAGGGCTAGAATGGAGCACAGTTGCTCAGAAGCCACCCCACACTCAGCCCTGGGAGTGTGGCCAGGTCTATGCCCTTCAAGGACACACAGAGCAGGTTCTCCTGGGCCTGTCGTGGAATAAAAGTGACATGGAGGTCTCAAGTCTCAAGAGTCACATTATCAATCTCTGCATAATATGACAAAATAATCAGCTAAGTACTTGCAAGTGTTATCTGATTTATTCTTTATAAGAACAGGTCAGAGCGCCAAGGCATAGAATGCATAAAGAGATTTGCTCATGCACACACAGCTAAAGCATAGAGATTTGAACCGAGTTCAGTAATATCAGGATCCCTGCCCTGCCCTGCCCTCACCATGGTTTGACTTGAGGTCTTTCGGTAAAAGGCAAGGAAAGCGGGGGTGAACTACAGGCAAGCTTATGCTCACAGACCTTGGGGGCCTAAGCAGAAGACCTGAAGGCACAGGGCTGGGAGTACGTGTCACTGTAGCTGTGGGAGGTAGGAGCCAAGGAGAGCATTTGCCTACCACTTGCAAGCACAGTCACATGCACCCACAGTCACAAAAGGCAACACAGAAGCCAGCTGTCTGAGCACACTCTCTCTAGGGCAACCACTTGGAACGGCCAGATTGTCCATTTCCTCTTTAGCTGGGGAGACCTGTGTTCAGGGAGGGGCCTTTTCCATAGCTGTGGTCTGACCTCAGTCTAAGGATACCTGTCTCTTTAGGAGACCTGCCCCACAGGTCCCATCTCACAGATGGGGAAATGGCTGCAGAGAGGCCACCTAAGATACCCAAGGCCACACAGCTGATAAAAACAGAAAGAATACTTAGATCTAAGGCAGTGTGACTCTTTCATCCATGCTGCCTGCAATTCTTTCACCAAATTATTCTTGAACACTCGTCCTTGACAAATGTCTTCCCAAGAATCAGACACAAACCAAGACCACTGTGCACAGCCCACAAGCCTGAGCACTCTGTTGGGCTGTGAGCAGTGGTGTTGGTGAAGGTCCACCAGCAAGTCTGCCACCTCTAATTCACAGCCAAATTCTCCAGTTCCCTGGGGCAGCATGATGTTTTGAAAACCAGCTTATGAAAGAAGCCACCCAACAGGAACCACTCACGTCTCTACTCCAAACTTAGGTTCTGTGTGGGTTTGGAACCATAAGCTGTAGTTCAAAATTCTAAGTCACAGATTTTGATACAGAATGCAATGCCAATTGTCCAGATTTTTTTTAATTTCAGATAGCCTCCCTAACACAGCGAAGATGTCTGTGTCAGGGATGTCTTTCTGCCATGTTGCAGAAAGTACCATCCTCAATCCTAGAACATCTCCTTCTATATATCTATATCTATATCTATATCTATATCTATATCTATATCATCTATATCTATATCCATCTATATGTGTATATATATGTATATATATATGTGTGTATATATATATATATATACATACATATACACACACACACACACACACACATCAAGAAGGCATTCAACCACTTTGTGTCTCACTTTTTCCACCTGTAAAATGATGAGAAGAACCAGGTATGCATCACACAACTCCTGCTCTGCTGCTCTATATATGTGTAGTCCCTTTCAAGGCATTCAACCTCCCAGAGCCTATGTCCCCAACCATAAAATGGAGAAAATAACCATCATATGTTTTTTTGACTTTTGTGTCTGTCCAGCATTCATCCTCCCTTATTCTAGAAACATTATCTTCACTTTCCTTTGGGATCTGATGGGCCAATTCCTTCCATGAGTTACAGGGCTTGTCTTGTGACTCAGGTCTGACCAGTCAATATATTCCATCCCTCTGGCCACAGTGACCCATTCAGAAAAAGGACACATGCATCTCCATGGAGCTCAGTTCCAGGATGTTTGTTGGAAATTCTGGGAAGAAGGGGTCCTTTCTCTGATGGATTTGTTGGGATCGTTTGTAGTAAGGATGTCTGGGGCCACCCTAAGGAAAGAACTCATGTGAGAGTGAAACTAACATAGAGAAACCCAGAGTCATGATAGACAAGGAAAGAGACAGAGGAAGAATGAAAAGGAAGAGAAAGACAGACCATGTCCCAGTGACAATGTTTGAGTCCCTGGAACCAGCTGGAAGCCAGTCCTAACTCCTCCACTTTTTGTTTACATAAATGAGTCAAATTGGATTTTTAATGCTAAAATAGAAATGATCCCTATGTAATGGGTTTCCTGTGAGGCTTGGTTAAGATAATATAAGTGAAGCACTTAGCCCAATGCCCAGCATATAGTAAGCTCTCAATAAATAATGATAGCTGTTATGGGCAGCAAATGAGATGATGGATGTAAAAACACTCAGAAAGGCGTAAAGTGTTATATAAAAGTAAGGTACCTATTATATGCTTTCCTGTTCTCCAATGATCTATACCTCCCATTGCGGCTTTATCGCCCACTCTCTCATTCTCTAAATATTTCATGTGCCCAATTAGACTGTGAGAATCTCATGCTACGTACGGACTAAGGTTCATATTCTGTTTTAGCCATCATAGAATATAATGTGGTTGTCATCACAGCTTAGTAAGGGGGTTGACATCAAAGACTTTAGTTCCCGGACACCTGGCTTCAAATACTGTCTCTGCCTCTTACTTGCTGGGTAATGACAGGGAGCTGATTTCACCCCTCCGGGTCCCAGTTTTCTAGGATGTAAAGTGGGGCCAATGTTAGTACCTACCTCATTTAGTTGTTACAAAGATTAGATTTATTAATAGTTGTAAAGCATGTGAAACAGTGCCTGGCCCATAGTGAGCCGTGTGAATGTGTCTAAGTAAACACTTCCCGATTATTTTATTATTGTAATTCAAAAGCATTTACTGAACACTCAAAGGATATACAACATTTTCCTTAATACTGTAATGAAGACAGGTCCCTTCCTTTAAAATAATAACAGCTATCATTTTTAAGGACATACCCTCTTCCTTCATTTTTATTTCTCATGTTCTAATCATGTACTTTAAAGCTACAAGGAGCCAAAAGAGACTTCTCACTTTGCAGATGAGAAAAGAGAGTCCAGAAAGGCTACATAATTTAACCAATTTGGCACAGCTTGCTAGAAACAGAGTGAGGAGGAGAACCCAGGTCCCCCAACTCCAGGCCCATCATGCCCGCCTCACTACACCACACTGCCTAAAGACATGGTACATAGCATATGGCCAAAATGCATACACACAAACAACTGCAGATGCACAGAGATTTCTTCCATCCTTTAACAAATATTTATTTAACATTGAAATATGTGCAACTGCCAAGAAATTAGGGAAATGGACTATGGTGAAGCAGAACCACTCCTCACCCTCTTTTCTTACAAAACAGATAGTGTAGCTACCTTTCTCATTCATCTGGCAAATATTTAAGCATTGATGATTTCTCAATCACTGCTGATAGATACAGTATCAACATAAAGAAGATAGTCCTTATCCCCACAGAGCTCAAAAAATCATGAGTTTGGCTGCACTATAAGTGCTCAGTGTTGTTCATTGAATCAATGAATGAATAATTAAATTGCCAACAAATGAATGCATAGATGGATGATGGATGGATGGGTGGATAGATGGACAATTGGATGGGTGGATGGGCAGATGGATTGATGGACTGGCTTTTCAAACCCCACATGTCCTTGAGCTTTGTGCATAGGACATTGCACAGTTGTCTTCCTTTGATGTTCCCCAAAAGGATTTGACATGTAGCCTGAAAGATGAAATCAGGAACTGCAACATTCTAATTTTATGGATAAGAAAAGTAGCACTCAGAAATATGGATGTCTATGAGTTCAATTCTCTGACCACCTTTACAAACATAGCCATCCAGCAGCATAAGATTCCTAGTCCTGGAATGGGATCACATCCTAGAAAAGTTCAATTTCATCCCCAGATCCCCTCCTTGACACAGAGGAGCCATGCTTCAAGAAGACCACCTGTAGATTGTGCTTATTCAGGACAGTTGAGCAGGTCTTTGTCCCATCAGGACAGAGTAAATCCTGCCTAAGGACTCACAGACCATCAGATGGGTCTGAGAGCACCAATTTGTAAGGCTGCTACTAAAGTCCATCTGCTTGCAACCGGGTTTTTTTTCTCTTCCTGTGATTACTGCTCAGTTGTTCTTGAGGAAAAACTTCTGTGGTTCCTATCCCACTACTGGTTGTTTTCTCCTATTTGTTTTCCCCCTAATGCTAGTCAAACCATAGCCAGGCAGGTGTGCTGTGGCTCAGCAGTATGTGGCTCTGATTTCCTCTTTCTTTCCAGTTGCACCTTGTCCATTTGCTAGTCCTACCCCTCTCTGGCCCAGTTGTATTTTTTGTTGTGTCTTGCCCACTTAGTATGTTGACTCAGGAAGCATCTATTTTAACCCCAAAGTACTGGGCCCTCTCTCCTAATTTCCTAGACTATATTGAAACCATAACACTTCTGGCACCCATGCTTGGGCATACCACTAAAGCAGACCTTCACTGCTTTTGGAAAGTATATTAGTCTTTTTGATTTTCAATGTAATCATCTCATGAGCAAAAGAAATCCAAACTCACCACAATAAGTAAGTACTGTCAAACTGGAGGCAGAGCATCCATGCCTTGAAATTTTGTTGCAAACCACAAGGCTAGTGTAGGATTCCTGAATGCAATTTAACTGCTGGAAGGCAATGAAATTCCTTATACCTTCCCTGTGAAAGCAAAACATCAAATGGCACAGGTTAAGAAATGCAAACCTAGCCACCTGCTGTGCTCTTCAAATATTTCTAACGATTTTTCTGATGCTTTGAACTGATTTAACCCAAAGTGCATTTGGCCCCTAAACAGTTATTCCTTTGATTTTTAAACTGGGATGTAATTTAATTCAGAGGCCCAGCTCTTCTATACTTCTGAGTACAAGGCTGGAAACCATAAACCTCTGAATCTAGTGATACTTTTTTGCTTAGGGCAAAAAATTATGGTTTATTTCTGTCCAAAGAACATGACCTTAGGGAGGAAAATGAGCAAAACTGCAAAGCCCCAGGAACAAAAAGAAATTAGGCTGAACCTGAGGAAACCAGGTGTGGAATATGGAGATATTTGACTTCCGAGCAAGAAATGTGTCCTAATCTAAACCCCTGGTCTTGCCTTCTTCAAGACATTCCTGTTCTCGGAAGTGATGGGTAGCCTTGGGGATACTGAGAACAGTGACAAAAACTGACAGCCATTAAAAGACAATTTAAAAATTAGCCTATCCTCCTGCACTTCTTTTAATCTCTGAGCCAGAAGATGAGCCACAACAACCAGGTTTGAGGTGCACCACATCTCACAAGGTGGCACAACAAAATAATCATCTCTCCATGGGCAAGGTGGGCAGAGGCCAGGCAGGGAAACACATCTTGAAATGAATGGAAGCAAATACTGGAAAAGGAAGGGGATGCCAACTTGAATCTGTAATGTCCAGCCTCTGATGTGATCATCATTTAACTAACTCCATTTATTTATATTGAAGAGCTACCGTGTTTGTTCTCAAAGCGAGAGCTTCCCTACAACCACATTCAGAACCATTTGCTGAGCCTGTGTCCTTAAATGTTCACAGTATTTTTATCGAACATTAGGAAAGCCCTTGGTAATTTGCAGCAATTTAGTATGCTTGCTTTGCTTTTAGAAAATCCACAGCAATTCAATAAACACCCAGTCACTGTGGCTGTTAACACACACACAATATCTCTCCACAGCTGCCTGCCAGCTGTCACTCCAGGAAAGTGAGCCATCGGAGCCTCCCCACTGCCTCCCCTTTCTCTGTGACCCTCACTCCATCCTTTCTTCTATCCAAAGTGAAGATCAGCCCCAGAAAACCTTATCCCCACAGCTGTCATTCCCCTCCTCTCTGGGGTATTGAGAAACCCAGGGCACACTGATGAGTGGGGTAGTCCCATTGTGTACCCCAACTTGGCCTCATTTGGTGGTTAGGGGACATCTGTTGCATTGTCAGGGTTGAGCAAGACCCAAGAAGAAGGATCCACCTCTCCATCTGCTCTCTTTAGCATATGCTGCTTTGGACTTGCCGAGCCTCATCCCAGATGCACACACACAAAGGCAGTAATCTGGACTCTACCACCAAAGCCTGTTTCTTCTGCTAGTTCCTAAGTTTAATTACTAGTCTTTTAATTTCCTAATAACCTTGTCTTTACCTATTTTTCCCACTTTCTCTGAAGTTCTGAGGGCAACCATGGAGATTCTCCCTAAAGAAATGTTCTAATCTTCACTCATTACCAAAGAATGTTCTTGTAAAAACTAGCCAGTAAGACCCACAGGTATTGTGCTGTCCATGAGATCACAGTTTTGGTAGAGACATTCTGCTTTTTGGGCCAAGACCACATCTTTTAGGCCTTATTCCCATGTCCTTAGCATAAGACCTGACATGCGATAAATATTTAGTAAATATATATTGACTTTAATAAAGGAAATAATTCATTATGAAGCACCATTGTCTACTTTGACAGCAGGGAAAAAAAAAGTCTCAGTGACTTTGCATCTTGTCCCTTCAATGAAACTAAACCTAATACCTTCCTGGAAATCTCAGCAGCTTTTAAGATCTCTGAATTCAGTAAAACTCAGTGTTATCTCCAAATAAAACTAAAAGTTGACATCCCCATGTGATGCCATGTGCCCCCCAGCAATCACTCCAGTCAGTAATTATAATGTAACAGTATTTACTCACCTACAGCCACCAGGTCACTAAAAACAGGTTTCTACCAATGGCAGCCATATAGGCACATCCACATTGCAGCTTCTACCATGTTCTCCCCTCTGACAACCTTCCTACAATGACCGAGGCCTGTGCAAATCTGGAGGATCCCCCACCCATCTCTAGCACTCCTTGAGCACAGAGGCAATTGCTTGTCCTCACACACCATGCAAAGCCATGTCTCTGCTTTCTTGCACCAGTGCTCTCTAGCACTAAGGCTGAGGAGCACCTTCTAATGGGACCATCGCCTCCCACGGGGCATGGTGTGAACCACAAAGGCCAATTCAGGGGCCCCACCCTACCATCCTCTCCAGCCCAGGCCTTCTGGGCTGGAAACCCTCACAGCCACAAATAGCTGTCAGCAAAGAACCAGCTACTTTTTGAGCTGTGTCATGTTTTGGGTTCAATGCGCTACTTCCCAGCTGCAAATACACATTATGATTGATGCCTGTGAGGTATGCCAATGTCCCAGATGGCCCCCACCCCCAACACCATCCTCCAAAAGCACAGCCTCCCCAACGGCTGCCCGTTCTCACAGCCTCCAATGAGCAGTGTGCCAAGAAAGGGATGGGACAAGAATTTTAAATGGCACTTCCTATATCCATGGCCTAAATCAGAAGTCCCTAAAATGGGATGTTTGATAAATTCATCCAAAAATCACAGCCAACCAGGAGTGGGGTGAGAACAAATCCTTCACATACATACATACATAGATCTAAAGAGCCAGGTTATTTATTTTTGCAAGGTTGATCAATCATTTGTTTCCCTAAAGAATGCCAGACCTTTAACTACTCATCTAATTATGTCTGTGCAACCACATTGCTGTTACCCTTGCACTTAATATTTTATCCACACAGCTCCCTGGCAGAATCGTGGCTGCTTGTCCAATAGGACTCCTATTTGCTTTGAGGAATCATTGTGCCCACTCCCATCACACTCAACTCCCCCTCCCCAAATTTAAAAGGAATTTCTTTTAAAGAAGAGAAATGGAATAATAACTGTTTATTTCTTTCCTTCTCACTTCAAATATGAGATTTACTTTCAAAAACCCCATTAAGAGTTTGATGTGTTTGCTGAAAAACGGCTGCTGAGTTAAAAAGCACCAGCAAATTACATTGGCCTGCAGCTTCCAGTAGCTGTAAGGCTTCAAGATAAGGCCGAGTTCTTGTCTCAGCTGCAGTGGTGTGGTTTGAATTGATACCAGCCCAAGCAGCAATTACCTTTTCACATGTTGGGTGGCAGGAGGGATTCCATTATTTGTCAGTCTCCATGATAATGATAAACAGGTGTTAAGTGCCAGCAGGTAAGCTAGACATGGTACCAGATACAGAAACAAGGACACTGCCCGCAAGTTGCTTCAGCCAAGAAGAGACAAGGCAATGAATCTGCCATGGGTTTGGACTCCAGCCTCATCACAGATCTGGCTTCTATTTGGCAGCCAGTTATTTCCTACAATGTCATGGTAGAGCCTCATTCATGAGCTATTACTGATTATTTGGTCTAAACTAAAGCCTACCTTTATGTTGATCTATGAAAAAAAAATTGATGGAGAGAGGTATTCTGTGCAAATAAATGGCATAGATAAGAGGGGAAAGAATTGTACTACCATGGGAGAACCAAGCTGATTTAAATACTGAACAGACACTCATGTAATTACCAGTAATGTCATAATTCTATGAGTCAAGTGGAATCGTTAGACACTGTGCGTTCAAGTCCAGAAGCAAATGATCTCTGTTCACATTTGAGCTGGAAAGGGCATTTTAGATCTGACATGGTCATTCTACATATGTGGAAATTGAGCCTGAGAGAGTAAAAAGACTTTCCCAGGAAGTCTGAGTGTATCCACGATGCTCATTACCAGTGTTTAACCTCCCAATCACAGGAATAAAGGAAACTGAGTATTTGGAAGCCAGTCTGGGATAGATCTGATAAACGCATAGACACACACACATGCACACACACCCTTATTTCCACACCAACTGCACCTTTTTCCTAGACTTAAGCAGGTATTTCCAGCTGTGAGCATAATCACCTATCTGCCCTAGACACACTCGTAAACTAATTAAATAATCTGGTTTAGGAAAAAACTACAGGATGGAAATCCACTACACTACCTGTGAAAGTGTATAGTGTGGATTCTGAGGGACTCAGTATAAAATGAAGGCATAGAGACCTAGAAAGTGTAACCAATAACAGTGACAATGGGAAACCATCCCAGCACCGGTGGCCAGAACCTGGCCAGACATCTTGACCATCACCATTCCACCTTGATCTCTCCCCTGGACTTCAGAGATAACCCTGCACTGGTCTCTCTGCTTCAACTCTTACCCACAACCTTATTCCCCTTCTAATTCATTCTTGATACAGGAGTCAGAACTTTTCAAACATAAATCAGATCTTGTCATTCTTCAGCTTAAAGTCTTCCAGTGGCTTCCTGTTGTACTTGGAAAAAGTCTTTACCTGGCACCTAGGGCTCTTCATGATCTTGCCAGGCTCACCAACAACCTTGTTTCCCTGTGCCCTCCTTGCTCCATTCCTTTGCCCAGTTTCTTAAGCAACCCCAGGAACATTGTGTCACAGGGCCTTGCCACTGGATCTTTCTTCCGTAGGAACACTCTTCCAAAAACATATCTCTGACCACCCTTTTATCCTTTGTCACACTACCCTTGTTTCATTTTCCTTTACATCACACATCACTTTGAATTACCTTAATTTACTTCTATGTTTATTATCTGTTTCCCCATCAAATCTTTCTGGTGGTCTATGGACTGGCAGGGAGAGAATACATATGTACAGTGGAGTCAGGTTAAGTTTCAAATTCCACCTTCTCAGAGAAGAAAATGTCACCCAGAGTGGGGGAAAATGAGGGGTCCTGCAGTTTTCAATGACATGCTTCATGCAGGTATGGAGAGTTCCACACTCCATTCTCCCAAGCTGAGAGGCTCAGTGCTTGCTGTTCTCCAATCCTTTACACTCAGAGTTCTCCCACCATTCAAGATGCACTTGCAGTGCAAGGAATCATTTACAAAGCCAAGATCTCCTGATCCTTCAGACAAGCTCATTTTTGGCAGGACCATGTATGCACTGGGGTATGGAGAAGAGACTCAGCACCCATATGTTTCTATCTCCAATTTCTTGACATCTAGAAAATGCATTTTCCTCACCTCCTCCACCTGAAAGGTAAGCTCCAGAAGAGACAAGGAATCTGTCTAAGTGGTTATTCCCAGTATCTCCAAAAGAATCTCCCTAAATGAGGGTCATGTGTTAAATAGGTGTGCAGGCAATTCTCACTAAATGAGTTGAAAATTGGTAAAGACACTCACAAATGAAGTCCACTAAATCAGGCAATTCATTCTGGCCTTCCCTCTAGTTAGGTTAATTTAGTAAGATTTATAATAAGTGGCTCCTCTCATCCTCTAAGTAAACCCCATAATAACTCCTAATTCTCTGACAGATTTATTTTGTTCCTGAAGTCACCACATATTTGCAGGAACTCCAAAATAATTGAGGAATTGGGGGTGGGGAGTAAAGGGGGATGAGAATTTAATGAGGTCCAGTGGCAATTAGCTCACAGAAATACATCTAAAACAGAACCACCCAGGGGTGCTGGATGTCAGCTGTGCACTTGACTCCATGTTTCCTAGTAGCCAAAGTGAATATTATGCATCCAAACACCACCAGCCTGCCCCTTGTTCCCAATAAACCCTGTAGTGCCTTCCAGGGTCAGCACCCATCTGCCCTGCATGTGGGTAGGTATCAGTATCTATATTTCTCTTAGCCAGCAATCATAATACACTTCTTTCTCTTTCAAAAATGGGAAGGGACTTACTATTTTCTCAATTATCTTTTCTCTTTACCTAAATCCCTCAGTTTCAAGCCTATTGTCTTTTACATGTTTTTGGAGATTCCTCTAAATCTTTGGTTACATGCCACACAGAATAAAGCAGTCAATGATTTCCACTTGTTTGTTTCAATCTGTTTTTAATAGCAAGACTAACTTCCTTACCAAAGATTAAGGCCTAAACTAGTTTCTGAACTTTTATTTTATCTTTTATTTAAATTTTAATTAGTTAACATACAGTGCAATATTGGTTTCAGGAATAGAATTCAGTGACTCATCACTTACATCTGAACTTTTAAAACAGAATTTTTTTAATGAATAGGTCCACTCATTTATTCTGTCAGTCATTCATTTGCCATGATGCGCTGTGTAGTTGCAAAGTGGTTTTCCTTGGACCTACTATTGGTGAGTATGTAAGCCACATAGATGGGACAGAGGCACACTGGGAGCTGAGAAACAGCAAGGACTCACATTGGAGCAGCACGGATATTAAATAAGGACTATGAGTCCCAGCCTAATTGCAAAGTGATGGCCCCGTTAAGTAGGCCCAGGGTCTGAAACAGGACTCAGTGCAATCTTGAAATCATGTAATTTTTCGCCTCAATAAGCATGCAAATGTATTAGGGGGAGAAAAGAAGAAAGGGGTCTTGATTCAAAGACTTCTGAAAATGACAAGGATGAATGATAAAGGGGCTTAGATTACAGACACAATGAGTTGGCACCCACCCCCCACCCCCCTTGCTCAGCACCTTGAAGAGGGTAAGACCTCCAGTGCAGGAAATCTTGTGCCTAGCCTAAGAAAGTCAATCATGCCTGGAGATTCAGGATTCAGTGGGGAGAAAGCCATTCATGATCCTCCTGCTGCACTAAGCACTGCTCTGAGGCAGATGGAGGGGCTGCCAGTTGAGTGGCAATGAGGAAAGAGAAAAGGGAACATAGGCCAGACCCCTGCCTTAAAGGAAGCATGATAGAGAAGATGAAGCTTAAGAGCTGAGCCCACACAGATGTGCATCGCCCATGTCTCATCATCTCAGAGAACAAGCAGGGTGCATTTTCATCTTGGAATTTTTCTGAGCCATGGGCATTCTCTAGATAATTCAGACATGTCCTAACCATACAATTAGAAGAGCCAGTGATCTTAAAGGAACCAGTCTAAACCAGAATGGGAAAAATATTTGAAGAATTTTCTGACCATGTCATTGGGGTTAGAAAAGACAAAAATCAGAGTACTTCTCTACTTTTCTGGAACATGCCATTTGGATCCATGGAAGGATGGGGAGCTGCTCGTGTTTCTCACCAGCATCTGCCCCAATCCTCACATACTCCTGATGAGCCAGAAAGTGCCTTCTGTACGTGGGCTGCCCCATCTGAAAAAGCAGCATGCTGAACCTCGGGATGAAATCACGAAGCTTCGGGACTGGAGCCTGCACAGGGTGGTGTCCATAGAACTTATTCCCTTAATTCCTGGAAACCAATTCTTGCATAACTCCAGGAACTGGAAAATGTAATCTCTGGATCTTCACCCTAACATAAATAAGGAAAACATACATTCTTAGGACTAAAATGACAAGTGTACAATGGTACACCCTCTAGAATCCTGTAGGAAGTAGAGTCCCCAGTTTCAATATGGGAAGGAAAAGCAACAAAGGGTGATGTCCGATGCAAGAAGGTATCTTCTCCATTCTGGAAATATTATTTCCCTGTTTTTCAGGAGTTAAGACTTTGGTGACAACACACTCATCAAGAATTTAGATTATAGGAAAGGGGAAAAGCAGCATATTCCCAAGAAAGAGCAAGCCTCTTCTCCTTCCTATATTCTTTAATTCCAAAGTAATCCCATTTTAATTACATTTATAAATTTAAAATGGTTAACATAGGACCATATTAGACACTCACACCCACCTTAAAGCTGCACTTTAATTTCCAACTCAATTGCACATATAAATTTGAAAACTGAATCCTAGGCAGACGAGAACAATTTCACAGCCTCCCTCACATGCGCTGCTTTGAAAACCACATTGCACTTTTAATACCTTCAATTGCATGTATAAATTTTTTAAAAGTTAATGCCACACTGTAGAGAAGAGCTTTAATTGAGTGCTAACGAGCTGCCAGATCAGCTTCCAGCCAGCACCATTACACAGCAGGGAGCCACACAGGGGTCCCCAGGATAGGGAACTAAATGCATCTAAATAAACCACATGCACCAGCCACCTTCCCATGCAGTCCACACTGGCACTAAGCCCTGGATTTTAGATCCTTGCCCCTAAGTTTGGTCTCTTCTCTGAAATGAAATTGAGCCAGGCACACTCTAGAGCACATCAGCCCCCACAGGGGAGAGCAGCCCTGGGGCAATTGGAATTTGAGGCTGTTCTGTTGAAAGTGACTGTGGCACTTGTAGCTCTTTAAGGCCCTGGAACGTAAGGGCCAGAGATAACCTAAGAAGTCTCCCAGGCTTACTACCCTACTTTATAAATGAAAAAATAAGAAATATATATCAAGGTCACACAGTGAGTTAGTCATCAGAATGAGAACTTGATCTCATTTTCTCAACTTGTAATCCACTGCTACACCAAGGCATTTTTAAATTTTGGATTTCATTTTAACAGAAGAATACACACACATTATTTTAAAACACAAAAAATCCTATGATGTAAATGGGCAGCTCTCTGCCTCACCCTCCTCATTGCTGATCCCCACTCTTCAGAGGCACCCATGTCAACCCCCGGAGGCCTCCATTCCTGAGCTCCAAGCTTCTGGAAACTGCTGCACAGTTCTCATCCACTTACTTCTGGAAATTCCTGTCCAACAGTTTCCTGAACCCTGGATCTTCATCCAAAGATATAATTCTATCTTTCAAGCTGCTGTTGACAAGACCAGCCCCACTCTGACCCCTCCCATGCAGCCCACCATCCCTTCTACAGTTGCTCACTTCTCAGTAAGTCTGTAGGAGCTTCTCCTTATCACTAGTATTTGAACATTGACAGTGATAGGGTAGGAGTTTTCCCATTGTATTGGGCACTTGGTTAGTCCTTCCAATATGGAATCTCATTGCCTTCAGTAATGGTATATTCCAGGAAATATTTCTTTGAAAAATATCTTCTCTCTATGTAACTCCCATTAATTAAAGGATGGGCTTTCCAGATTGATCCACGTGTTTTTTTTTTTCTATATCTGACCTACTGGATATTTTGTACTGCTTCATTAACTTTATCTTCAAAATCCTCCACTAAATTTTAAAATTCCTTTTACCATATATTTAGTTGTTAAGGGCAATCCCTTCTTTTTTGATTGTTCCTTTCCATAGCACCCTGTTCTTTCAGGGATACAAACATTTTATTCTGAGATCAATTAGAGGACTTTTTAAAAGTTTTCTTCTGCTCCCTGCATTGTCTTTTTTCTCCTGATTCATTTTTTAAAACAGTGTTTGCATTGGTCTCCATTTTTCATATTAGAGCCTTTTGTTAAGTGCCTGGTGCTCCTTGGCTCTCATGTAAGAGGAAAATACTAAAAAGCTAAATGGAGATTTTGTGTGCATGAGCTGAACTTGTATAATAACCCTCGGGGCTATGCACAGATCTTTTGGTACTCCTCCTTCTGGGCCCATGGTAGGACTTCTGGTCTTTGAAGTTAGCTGTGGCCACATGACTTATATTGACCAATCACATATGAGCAGAATGGTATGTCCCTCTACCAGGGCTGACAGCAGAACTCCAGATGGTGGCTGCAACAGCTTTTGTCTTGAAATGAGGATGACTCAGAGAAGAACCCCTAAGCAATCCACAAGAAACAGTTAATGTGAATAAGAAATAAACTTTGTTAATATAAGCCACTGAGATTCTAGAACTGCTTGTTACTATAGTATAACCTATACTATCCTGAAAGTACAGAAATGGACACATGGAGCTGCCACATCAAATACCTAGAATATGTGGCATCAGCTCAGTGGTGTGTCAGTGGGCAACAAGAAAATTTATCGGGGGTTAGAGGAATAGTGACCCACATTAGACAATGGGAACCATTTGGCAAAACTTTCACTGGAGATATCTGGAGAAACAGAAAATAACTATGATGTTTAATTTTATGCACAACCTGACTGGGCCACAAAGTGCCAGATACTTGGTTAAATGCTATCTGGGTGTGTCTGTGAGGGTGTTTCTGGATGAGATTCACATTTGAATCAGTAGACTGAATGAAGCAGATTGCATTCCCTAAAGTGGGTAGGCCTCATCCAATCTGTTGAAGCCCTGAATAGAACAAAAGACTGAATAAGAAAGAATTCTCTCTCTGGGCTTGACTGTATTAGAGCTGGGACATAGGTCTTCTGTCTTCAGACTTGGATTTGGACTAGAACTTACATCATTGTCTCTCTTGATTCCTAGGTCTCCAGTCTCCCTTTCTAGATGATAGCTAGATAGATGAGAGAGAGAGAGAGAGAGAGAGAGATGTTATATAGAGATATATATTATATATAGATACATACAGTTAGAGATGAGAGAGAGAGAGAGAGAGAGAGAGAGAGAGAGAGACCCTATTGTTTTAGTTTCCTTGGTGAATCCTAATACAATAATCTCGTGAACTTGCAGTGCTAGAGCAGGGCATCAGGACTGTGCATTTGTTGATGTTGGTTACATTTTGCATAAAGATAAATACAAAAGATTGTAATGAGTTTAGAAAAGAACTGTGAGTAACCAAGTAGGAATGCAGAACAACCGAGTCAATAATTTGGGGACTTTTATGGTTGGAAGAGGTAGCTGCTTCTCACACTCAAACAGTAATAGAAAAACCTGAGAAGAAACATAAGAAGAAAACATTTTAAAGGATGATTATAAATCAACCTTAAAGTAAGACCCACAAAAGCATGTCCTCCAACCCAGTGCTAAAACTCCTGAATGGACAAAGATACTCATTTAAAAATAAAGATACAGCTTCGAGGAAATCCTTCCAAATGAAAGTATGGCTTAAGGAAGAAGCTAGAGCTGTGGCTCTCTCACCAAAGCCTGATCAGATTTTTTCAAGGATCTGCAATTAGATTAGAAAGAGACATGAGAGCAAGTGAACGAATAAATATAGCACATTGAAAAAGTTTTTCTGTGTGTGGATATTCCCCTCATGGAGAGGACTATAATGAAATAAATAAGCTAACTATGTTTTGGAGAGCTTTATATTGTCAAAAGAACTATCAGCCTGGGGGCGCCTGGGTGGCTCAGTCAGTTAAGCGGCCGACTTCGGCTCGGGTCATGATCTCGCGGTCCGTGAGTTCGAGCCCCGCGTCGGGCTCTGTGCTGACAGCTCAGAGCCTGGAGCCTGTTTCAGATACTGTGTCTCCCTCTCTCTGACCCTCCCCCATTCATGCTCTGTCTCTCTCTGTATCAAAAATAAATAAACATTAAAAAAAATTAAAAAAAAAAAAGAACTATCAGCCTGGACTGAGACTCTTCAAAACTTAAAATGACCCCTGAGCTTCCTTGAGCTTCCATTATCTATGAGTATGAATTAGTATAAAAGTCTGCTCACTTCCAAAGGAAAGCATATTCCCCAAAATCCACCTCAAATGAGACAATGGAGGTCAATAAAAAAGAAAAGACATGGAAAAAGGCAGAGCAAGGAACCACAGAACACAATGGGCAAGGAACAAGTACAGGAAAATGAATCAAGGTATAATCAAGGAGCATCTTCCCCTCTTAGACCAGGGGACTCTAAATATGACTGCCCGGTGGGATTCACCATTGCATGACTCCTCTCGTTTCCGTTTCTAAATAAGAGTGTTTGTTGGAGTTATTCTGTCCTGTTCCATAAGTATATATTGGGTAGGTGGAGGGGAGGTAACAACTTGTTTATTTTGTTACTTGGCTTGTTGTTTGGGGTTACATATATGTTTATTTCCTGGATCACCAGACTGCTAAGAGCCACTCATGGACGAGAGGTAGAGACTCCTGAGCATCATCCCTTGAAGAGACTAGTAACATGTACTTCTGTTTTAGAGGTTGAGCTTTATGAGACAGTAGAGAGATCTACCTCCAGGAGAGATAAGTATACTTTGCATGTGGGAAGAAGAGTACATAGAATATTTAGGGACCAGATGGGAAGACTGTTGTCCAAGTTATTCACAAATATTCTGGTTCTTCTCCTTCCAGGCACATGGTAAAGTTTCACTCCCTCACCACCTATAAAGTTAGACAGGCCTATGGCTTGCTCTGGCCAATGAAAAGTGTGTGGGTATGGTATGTGTCACTTCCATAGGGAACTTTAGGGATCAGTGCAGAATCCACAACACTATTTCCTTTTGCCATGATGATGGCCAACATGCCTGATAATAGCTGTTCCACTGAGTGCCAGGATAAGGACAACTCAGAGCAGAATTACTGACCAACCAATGATACAGATGTAACTCAAGTGGGCTTAACTTTGATTAGGCTGTGCTCAATATCTGAAAATCTTGTATTAAATGCCCATCAGTTTCCCCAAAAAGGAATCATCCAGTGTCCTGCTAGGAGGAATAGTTGACTGATTCAGGAGGAAGATGAAAGAAGGGGATTGAAAGCCTTGCTGTTTAGTATGCAAACTTTCACATAGCCCTGCTTTATTTTCCAAATAATGTCTCACCTTGTCCTCCATGCATACCTCCCAATTTCTGTTGGATGGGAGCAATCACACAGCAACACACATTGAGGGAGTTAACATGGGTCTACTGTTTTTTAGCAATTTGACATTTTCTCAGCCATAGAGGCAACTAGGGCATCCAAATTCAAGGCCCAAGACTTTCCAATGTGGTGGTGTTTGCTTGACACACCCACATGCACACAAACAGGCACGCATGGGCTTAAGTTTTAACATATCCATTTTAAGGCAGTTTCTTTTTTCCTTTTGTCTGCTCTCTAGCTCCGAATACATATAATCATCTCTCACATGCTATGGTCTCTTTTTTTAATCTCTTTGTACTCATTGATGTTTCTTATTTATTTTTTTATTTTTTATTTTTTGCTACCACTTTAGTGAACTTTGAAGGCAGAGTCAAGATGAAATCATATGTTCATATCACCAGGTGTAACCAAATATTCTCCACCAGTCACTTAAAATTCACAGCATTCCTTGCTTCCATGAGGGAATGAGGCTTATTTATCAGTCAATATTTATTTAGAAGTATTGACTGAGAAATTCACATACCATACGGAAGTTACCATCATAGGAACAAAAAAAGAGCTAATTTTATTATTCTTATTCTTATTCTTATTCTTATTCTTATTCTTATTCTTATTTAGAGCTCCCTCTCTCATCCTGTATTTTTTCTCTCTTTTCCTGAGTTCATAAGAGTGTAGGAATTATGTATCACCCACCTTTGTAGCTCCAGAACCATCTTAATGATGATTAATTAATAATCAATGTGTTTGTATAATATCTATGACATAGCTCCACCCTCAAAAAGAATAGGTATGTTAGCAGACACACAGATACAGATAATAAATACAAAGTGTAAAATTTGAAGGGATTAAATACAAATGAAGTCAAGCAGATTTTTTTAAATAAAGTTTTTCAAAACAAAAACCAAGGCTTGGCAAGATTAAGCAAATTGTCCAGCATCACAAAGTACTATAATTACTGTCTTCATATATATATATATATATATATATATATATATATATATATATATGATCTAAAAGAGTTTAACAAAGCTAGACCCCAGTTAGCTAATGGCAAAAAAAAAGATTTTTATACCCAGGTGGTACCTACTCTAACAAAGCACTTCTTAGAGCTCAAGATTGATTTTGACTAAGGAGTTTTATGAGAGGAGATGGGGTTTCAACAGCAACCTGAGTGATCAGGAGAGTGTGTCAACATTCCCAAAGCAACACTTGGAGAGGATTCTCAATATTAAGTAAACCCAGGGGAATTCATTTATGTTTGAAGGAATTATGAGCCTTCATAGAACCATGGAAGTCACTCTGCCCACGAACCCCTGCTGTAGACCCTTCTCCTAAATTCCCAAAAACATGATAAAAGTGAAGTCCTTGTGTCCTCAGGGGGATCAGGAAAATGTTAATGATTTAATCTGAGGCATTCGTGTCATTTATGGAGTGCCCTCTCTGGATCATCATTTCCACACACTTGACTCATTAAGTGTGACCCTCCTGACAATCCCACTAAACAAATGGAGAGCCTGAGACTTGCTCAAGGTCAAACATTCCAAATTCCAACCCAGACATTTGACCCCAGTTCCATTGCTTCTCTCACTAGTGTGTTCTGCCTCCATGTACTTCATTTGAAATTATGGTATCTGCTTTCCCTAGCATCATTTTCTCTTCCATGGTCCCCCTTCCCTCACCCTACTAGGGCAAGTACCAAGGAATCATGAGATAGCTGAAAGGTGGGAAGAGAAAGAACCAGAAGCAGTGTAGTTCCTGAATGGCTGAAATATGCTTAAACTTAGGGTGTGTGGGTAGCTCAGTCAGTGAGCATTAGACTCAGGATTCAATTCTTCATCATACTGGACATGGGGCCTGCTTAAGATTCTCTCTCTCCCTCTCCCTTTGCCCCTCTCCCACTCGCTTGCACTCATGTGCAGTCTCTCTCCCAAAAAGAAAAAAATGAAACATGCTTAACTTTAAAGTCGAACTCTAAGCAAAGTCAAAACAACCAATCAGATCAGATAGATGCTCTGACAACTATCAGGGGTCCCTTGAGGATGCCTCTTGTTTAAAATAAAAGAGGGAAATACCTGGGGGACAGCAGAGCTCCATTTAGATGCTTATAGATGAGAGAGTGGGAAATTAAGGAGATGATGGACAGAGAGAAGGGAAGAAAGTTGGGAACCCTACTCTGCAGAGGAGAAAGGGCCACACTGGGCTTGCCAAGATAATTCCCTGGAGAGCATCAGAGGGTTTGCACAGAGGCTGGCCCATGAACTCCCACTCAGATGGTTCCAGTATGAGGACAGGAAGCAGCCTTTAGACCCTGTCTGATCTCACAGATGCGAGTAGGAGGGCTGAGTCAGAGAAGCTGGTAAGGAGCCGCAGTGCAATGAAATCATACAATCTTCAAATCAGGTTGAAAATCTCCACTCCAGTGGACTGATTACCAAGACTTTGATGGCTCATGTACTAGTTTTTAAAGTCCTGAGAGTTCAGGCTCCCACTTCTAATCCTGGTTGGAATCAGCCGTTGAAGGCAGATGTGTGAATCAGACAGGGAAATCAAAGCAAACTTGTACAAAATGAGAAATCAGGGAAGTAGGAGGCAAAAATGTAGCTCTGGAGATGTTCTCTCCAGAGCATCACCCTATCTCTCTGCTGTGACTTAGAGGTTCTTGCAGTTTAACCTTTTTCCCTCAATTTTTGTTATTTATTGTTTGTTTGCTTGCTTGCTTATTTACTTTATTGATGTGTAATTAACACAGTGTTATAATAATTTCAGGTGCACCATATAATGATTCAACAATTCTATACATTTCTCAGTGCTCATCAAGATAAGTGCCCTCCTTAATCCCCTTTCTCTATTTCACCCAACCCACGACTCACCTCCCCTCTGGCAACCACCAATTTTTTCTCTGGATTTAAGAGTCTGCTTTTTTGTTTGTTTGTTTGTTTGCCCCTTTTTTTTTTTTTTTTTTTTTTTTTTTAATTTTTTTTTTAACGTTTATTTATTTTTGAGACAGAGAGAGACAGAGCATGAATGGGGGAGGGTCAGAGAGAGGGAGACACAGAATCCAAAACAGGCTCTAGGCTCTGAGCCGTCAGCACAGAGCCCGACGCGGGGCTCGAACTCACGGACCGCGAGATCATGACCTGAGCCGAAGTCGGCCGCCCAACCGACTGAGCCACCCAGGTGCCCCTGTTTGCCCCTTTTTTATGTTTGTTCATTTGTTTTCTTTCTTCAATTCCATATATCAGTGAAATTATATGGTATTGTCTTTCTATGACATGTTTCCTTTTGCATTACACCTCCTAGGCCTATCCATGTTGTTTCAACTGGCAAGATCTCATTCTTGTTTACTGATGAGCAATGCTCCATTGTATATATACCACATCTTCTTTATCCATTCTATCCATGGACACTTAGGTTGCTTCCATATCTTATCTATTAAAAATAGTGCTGCAATAAACATAGGATGTGCAGTTCCATATTTTAAAGGCCTCTAACCAAATGACTGGCCAAAATTGTTTTTAGAGTGTCTTTAACATCCTGGTTGTTCTAAATCAATGGGTGAGGTCAGATAATTTCAGTCAATGCAAGTAAGGATTAAAGACATAAGATAAAACCAAAAGGAGAACCTTTTATAGATGGAATGAGAGCCAATGGATTAAGACCATTAAATAACATTTACTGGATATTTACTCTATTCCAGACAGCAGTGTAAGATGCTTTATAAACATTATCCTATTTAATCCCCATGAGAACACTCTCAAGAAGGTATTCACAGATGAGAAAACTGAGGCTCAGAGTAGTTCAGTGGCTAAGCAAGATAACAATTGTAGCAAAACTAGCATTTTGAGCCCAGTTTTCTCTGATTCCAAATCTTATCTCCCCTACACCATGTTCTACAACTCCAAATCACATCTATGGCAAGCAAGCTACTTCATCTTACTGTCTCCTATGATAAGAGTTTAAACTGGAACAAGTCCTAAAACACAGTACCCCCAGGACGCTACTACATGTCAAACCTTTTTGCTATTTCATAGCTATAAATTAGCATAGGCAAAGGGTTGGGCAGGGAGGTCTCTCTCTCTCTACCACCATAGGAACAAGAAAAAAGTAGAAGCTAATTTTTTATTTAAATTTAGGAGTCTCTCTCTCTCTGTCTCTGTCTCTCTCTCCCTCTCTTTCCCTCTCTCTCTGTCCCTTCTCTACTCCCTTCTTCTCTCATATGGTGGGTGAAATCACTCAGTTTTTGCCAACTCATTTCCCCCACCCCCATCCCTAGCTCCAACAGTCTCTCTTGCCTTCTGATCTTCAGCAATGTATTCATGTATTCATTTAAAAGTTCTGTCTGTGCTGAAGCCGGTGCTGCTTGTAATTGCTGGCGGCCAAAAGCTGTTCTGTTTTTTCTGGCTGAGTGTACCAGGCAATCATCAGCTGTAATTATTTTGAGTCTTGTTACAGATGGAATTTCGAGGTTTTCAGTCTTAAACAGAATTCATTATTCAAATGTCTCCAGAGCTGACAGCAAGGGGCAGGGGGCGAGCCTCCTGTGAGCCCAGGAAACTACAGAAGGTTCAGGAGAAGAGGGCTGGCCAGGTCTCCAACACCATGGTGACTTAATGTGTCTTTTATCCCCAAATCTGGAAGCTTGAGCCCCCAGGTGCTCATGCCATTATCTCACTTTTGGGACTCAAGTTCAGTCCTGTTAACTTTTCAATTCCTTTACCTCAGACTTTCCCTGGGACACAAATATGACCTTACACATCTCCCTTCCTCAAATCAAAAAATCAACCATGGTAGGCACACCTTTAGCACCACAAAATGCAATCATTGAGTCTCAATTCCTCAGAACCTTTGGTGAATTAATAGTGAGTTTCTTGGGAACAGAGCTCTTCTAAGAAACAGGGCAATTTCAGAGCTGTGAGGGAGAGAAGTTCTCATGATATCAACTCCATTGGTACCAGGCTACAGTCCAGCTTTAGAAACTTATATTAGTGGGTCTCCTGCTTCCTGAGAGTTTCATGAGCTGGTAGGTTAGGTGCTCCTGCAACTGCTCAAGTAGTCCCCCAGCCCTAGTGGGAAGGAGCCTCTAGAGAGGAGGACTGACAGGTGGAAAGACCAAAGTTACAACTCTTAGGACATCTTTGAGGACCAGATTTGCATGGAGAGCAACTGTAAGGCCAAGCTATAGAGGAGAACTTGGGGACAACAGTTATTGAGTGACTGAGCCATTCGTCATAATGGCTTTGTCAGCACATCCCTCCACCCCTACTCCAAAATTATGGGGAACAGCATGCTCACAATCTCTCCCCATCTCCTATCCCAGAGGGAAGGGCCAAGTGCCCAGTGAGGATCCAAATGAGAAGAAACCCAGTGCTCTTGCAGAGGATTACATCTCTGGCTCAAAAGGTAACTGCAGCCCAGATGCTTCTTCCACTGCTCTCGGCAATTTCAAACTTATCTTCAGTCTGCTGTTGAGCTACTGCTGTGTCTCTTGCCATTTTGTCTTCAATCTGAATTGTGGGATGTAGTTTCTCACTCATATAATTACAGGACTCTCTCTCCCCCACTCTCTCAAACACACACACACACACACACACACACACACACATACACACACAATCTCCCTTCCCATCCTTCTCTCCCAGGCCCCTCTTTCTTACTCCATTTCTCTCAGTTCCCCTTTCTCTTTCCTGCTTTTCTTACCCTCTCTGACTCATGTTCTTCCTTTCTCCCACCAATTTTCTTGCTTATTCTAATTTTTCCACACTGCCTCACACTCCTTATCCTCCCTTCCACACACACATATCCACACCCTTTTGCCTGGTTATGTCCCTCCCTCTCAGATAAAAAAACCCTCACACAGAGTCCTGAGAGTGGCACTCCCTGACTGAGAACTTCAGAGTGGCAGGCATGATGGGACTGAGACAGGAGGAAGAAACAGCAGGGAGCTGCAGGAACAGATGGCAAGTCATCTCTGGCTGCACAGAAGCAGAGGCAGCCTGCACCCCCAACTCACCACCCAGAGGTACCAGCCCATCACACTCCATTCCTTTGGTGGCTCCAATATGCCACCACAACAATGCTCCACCTATTCCACCTGGCACGTATTCATGAGGGTCCTACTATGCACTTAGGTTTGCCAGGTGAGCAAACAGGCAAAAAAAGTAGTGAAGAGGTCAGAGTCTCCTCCAAGTGGCCGATCTACAGCCTACATGGGAAATCTACAATTACACAGACTGCTGCCTGGTAGCTTTATGTTCTGTGTACTTCAACCAAGGAACAAGGCCCATGGAAGCCTCATATCTCAGTTCTAAGTAAAACTGGGAGACTAGAGCTTGTGATATTCTGTGTTCAACTCTTGTTTTATTGTGTGAACAGTAAGTAAGGAACATTTGACAGAAGTCACCTATGAAAGTAGTTCTATGATCATCAATGAGGAAGGGAACTAATTAATATCTATGATAATTTTCTGTATCAAGTGTGATGATAAGAACATTGCACATATGATCTATGTAATCTTTACAGCAACACTGGTATATAAATATCCCCCATTTAACCCATGAAGAAATGGAGTCTGAACTTACTATATGACTTGCTGGTAAGTGATGGAGCAGAAGTTGACCTTACTTAGATCTTACTGACGCCAAAATCTGGACTACTAGATGAATCTAGACTACTGGATAGATATATGCCAATTCATCTCTGCACCCAACACCAACATACTGCCTGGCCTTGGGAAGGACTTTATAAATGGGGCTAAAAGTCTGCTATACAATATGGCTTGGTTCCTGCTCATAAAAGGGATATAGTTGTGGTAGCAAATACATGAAATAACTGAGCACTTGTGCAGGAACCTGTACAATTGGATCCCATTGTAAATAATCTACACCACAGAGATCATAGAATTCAGTGGTCAGACTGGTCAACAAGGCTTCATGGTGAGAAAGGAAAATTGCTGAGCCCTGAATGTGTGTAGGTGAAAGAAGAAGCAACAAATGCGCTAGCAGGGGAAGCAGCAAGAGCCGGTGTTGACTGGGAATAGTGCTGTGTATACTGCAGAGAGTGAACCCACACATAGTCGAGAAGATGGACCACACACTGGGAAAAATAGCAGGCACAATGCTGCAGACATCTGGGGCAACCCAGTACGAGAGCTCCAGGCCAGTGATAGAGATGGCATTTATTGAGAAGCAGCAAGGACTGATCCTAAGTAGAGTAATACCATATGACAATAAACTTATTTTCAGGAAGATTAAATGGGTAGTGGGTAGACAGATTAACAGGAAAGAGAATTGTCAAGAGACAATTATAATCATCCAGGTATGAAGTAATGAGAGATGAAACTGACATGGTAGAAGTAGAAGTAAAAATAAGGTAATGGATACAAAACAAGCATTAGAAAACAACAGGTCCTGAAGACTTTAAGTGATGGAGCGAGAGGAGAAAGTCAAGAAAAATATGACTTTGGACAGTAAGGCAAATAAGGAGAGTTGCTAATGGAGTGAGGTATCAGAGAGAATATGACTGATGGACAGGACAGCTGGGAATTCAGACATTGATTCGCCTAGAGTATGTTGAACACTTCACCTGCCACAAAGGATTGTACTCGGCATCAAGAGAAAACATATACATACGAAAACAACCAGAACACAAACTACATATGGAATGGATGAACAAATGGAAGATGTGGTAGTGTCAACTCTATGCATAAATACTAGAATTGCATTCGTAAAGGGAGCAGAGTCAGGCTCAGTAACTTTTCATGCATTTAAGAGTAAAAGAATAAATTGAACAAATTTTGAGCAATGTTCTGTTCTCCTCTCCTTGTTTCTCTTAATGTCTCCCTCCCCCACCCCACTTCTTCATTTCCCTCCACCCAACCTCAACCCTGCTTCTATTACTTTCTCTGCCTCTCTCATGAATTTTCATGCTCACACCACCAGGAAATCTGACAGCAGGCCTCAATGACCTTTGATGGGCTCTATTTCTTTCTATTCCTACCACACCCAATGTTCACAGTATTTTTTTTTATCTAGTTGAGTAGCAATTCTGAGTTGGGTGCTGCATACAGATGTTTCTCCTTTTTGAGCCTTAGGAAGACTGAAAAAGGGAGGAGGGCCAGAGGGTAGATGCACATAGTGAATATCACTAAATCAGGCACAGGTTAGTGAGCTTTTCTCATATCTGCCTCAGGAATCCTGACAAGTCAAATCCACACTGAGACCTGGGCAGGTTGGAGGCCCTGGGGAAGAAGCAGCCAGCATCTGGAGAGGCACCCAAGGGAAGTGGCAACATCAGGCCAAGTTTCAGCAAGCAGTCAGACCGAAAAATCCAAGACAAAGAACAGGGGGATTGGAAGACGAGTGACTGCCAGTGATTGAGAAATCAGAGCTGCCCATACTGGAAGCCCAGAGAAGGTGGGTGTTAGGGTTAAGGTTACTGGAAGTTTGTCCAGTAAGAGCAAAGCCTCATTACCAGACTGGGGGGCCAGAACAGTGCTCCAGTGAAGAATGGCAAAAGGAAATAGAACCACCCTTCTAAGAAGGGCCAAAGGGAGTGATAAACAATTATTTCCACGTTATATTGAACCCCTCTCTTATGACAATTCCAGACTCTATACTATATCAACTAACCCTGAATATCAACAATAACAATATCACCATGAAGTAATATTATTATCCTCACCTTGCAAAAGAAAAAAAACAAAAACAAAAACAAAAACAAAAACAAAAAACAAGACTCAGCAAGGCTATCATTTTGCCTGAATCACACATAGCAAGGCAAAAATTGAGACTCCAACCCAGGTCTATCTAATCTCAAGAATAGGAGTTTTAAAGAAAGAGACAAAGCAGGAGAGAAACTATAGGAACTTGCTCCTAGAGATGGAAGTAATGCAAAAAGCCCAGATGAGAATTCAGAGTGGCTCCAGACCAAACCCAGTGCCTCTGATTAGCAAGATCTGAAATCTCACCTGCTTGAGAGAAGGGCTCAACTTGGGTTCTGGGGATTCACCTGGGACTGCACCAGATGCCAGACTGACCAGGGTGGGGGTGAAGAAGAAACCCTGAGCTTGATTTTATTTGCCCAATATTTTGGAACTATTTCAAAGCCACTTCTGGAGCTGTAGTTTTCCAAGTCCTGCCTACAAACTGTGGTCTTAAGCGTTCATCAGCTCAAGTGATTCATTAACCTCTTTGGACTTCCAGTGAAATAGGATTAAACACAGCTATTGAAAGTCTCCTCCAGCAATACGGTCCTATGATCGAAGGGTCCACAGTTTGACCTAGACTACAAAAGAAGATGAATCGGGGAGTGGCTCTAAAAGAGCAAAGAGCAAAGGAGAAAAAAGGAGCCCTCCTCAGGGAAATTTCACAGCCCCAGCTGAATGATACTGGAGGCGGCTTTCCCACCCTTTGGCTTCCTACTAGCTCCCTGAGATGCCCCCTGAAAAAGCATGGGTAGTCTACTATGTCTTTTCTTTCCAGTGTGGAGATGCCATCAAATCCTCTAGAATGCTTCCATCTTTGGTATTCTGTGATCCATGAAATCTGTAAGATGCATCTGTAAGATGTTGGCCTATGATTCCCGTTCAAAAGTGTCCCTATGATGTGTCTTGGACTATATGAGTGAGTGAGGGAGTGAGTGAGAGGCAAGTGGGTAAGTGACAGAAATACTAGATCTGAATCCCTAAGAGTTCTATAATTCAAAAAGGTAAGCAAACTAGATGTGGTGAGCATTGCATAACATATAGAATTGTCAAATCACTATGTTGTATACCTAAAACTAAAATAACATGGCATGTCAACTATACTTCAATAAGTTTTTTTAAAGTAAGCAGACCACATCTTCACCTTTCTTTCCTCATGTAGTTAAAAAAAAAAAAAAACAGCAACTGGGTCTGGCAGAATCCTTGCCACTTAGTAACACTGACTTTGTCATATATATATATATATATATATATATATATATATATATATATATATATATGTTTATCTTTTAAAAAAACGATTTTAAGCCCTGAAGGAATGTAATTAAAATATTATAATTATTTGTGTTGGAATATTTGCTTTTATCAGCCCCTGTTAAAAATATATGCAAATGTGGAGAGGTTTTAGCATCCTAGTGAGCCTTCTGCCTCCTACTAGGCCCAACATATTCACTCTATGGAAATGTGTTGGTTGGATTCCTTTAAAAATTATTATTTGGTTTTAAAGTTTTTTTTTTCCCACTTCTCTCTAAAACTGGCAAAATAATTAATTAGTTGCAGAGGGTTTTTGTCTTTGTGTGTTTTCCTTCCTTTCTAGCCCAGATTAGCAAATCAATAGGAAAGAGTGTGACAGAATAAGAAATGCAAAGAAGCATCATTCTCATTCTCGGATGAACTGCCAGATATTTTGAGATCCCTAGGGCTGGCTAAAGGGGCTAGGCCCAGATTTTCATACTATCTTGGATTAATTTTTAATCGTTTCTCCAAAATCATCAAAGCACTTCATAATATTTTATTTACTCTAAAAATATCCCAGGAAGACAGCCAAAGAACCGGAACTGTAAAGGAGGGAGCTGAGGTTCAGAGACTTCAAACCTGCCTTAGGGTCCCACCACCAGGTCAGGACCTACACGCGACTTGGACAGTTGCATCCCTGGGATCGCTGATGGAAGCTGCTGCCCCATCTCAGCAATCAAAAATAAAGTGGTCCCGTGTTTCTGCCTGAAGCTTCTCTTTATATTATTGGAATCCCCTCTTCTCTCAGATCTGATCATCTTCTTTGGTTGAAAACAACCAAATGGACATTTGTTAAGTTTAAGAGAAAAAGAAGTGCTTATCGGAAGGATACTGACATTGGTGCATAAAGTAAGCCTTGGGGAAAACCAGGAAGCTGCATGAGGACTGGGGGCATTTCTCAGGTATGGTCCCTAGATAGGTCCACTCTGACCATCTTTGCCCCTCATCTTCCCCTTGTCTAAAGCATATTATTTATTGTCTGTAACTTGACCTGGTTTGGGTTACGAGTTTAGCCCAGTATTCAGGAAACCAGAACGCTCTGACTGGCAGCCCCACTGAAGCCTATGTTATAGAGAAGAGACAGTTCCCCAAAGGAGGGGTTAGTGAGTGTTATAACTACAAGGAGTGGGGAAAGGATACTGGTCAGATGACCACTGTACTTCTAGTCGTGAATGAAACGTCTTGCCCAAGACCACATCACTATGAGAAACCCAGCTCTCCTCTCTCCTGTTCCATTATTCCTCACCCAGTTACACTAGAGGCAACACTGTAAGTCAGTTTCGACAAACCTTATTCCCAGAGACAATGATCTCTGGGATTCTTTCCTGGCTAATGGCATATCAAAGGAGATGATAAGGCATAGAAGGGAATGAGGCATAAAGAAAGGGCATAAGCAAGCTTTTCATATATTCAGATTTTCTATGTCTCACTTTTCCAAATATCATCTCATTTCTGTCAGTTGCTAGTTCTGCGAGGTCTTCATTATTTCTAATTGTCCACATTGCTTTGTTTTCCTTGCCGGGAACAGATTTGCCAAGTGTACGCACAGTCCCAGGCATTCACAGTGGAGAGTCAGCATTAATTTTCTCTTCTCATTTATTAGTGGGTCAATTTTTCTCTCTTGAAACTCTTTTTCCCTTTAATATAATTTCAACTACAAAAAGACTGCCTAAGTCTCCTTGGGCAGTTTTTCTAGCACTGTGGGAGCAAGGCCTTTCTTCTATTGTGATCTTATCTTTTTGCTCCCAGCTTCTTTCTGCTAAGGAAATACTTTCAGTGTCTGCTGGCCTGCACATTTCAAAGAAGGACATGCTCCTCTGCTTGGCTACTTCACCCTAAGTCATCTTTTACAAGGTGAGGCTAAAGGGATCATATCCCTGATTTCTTTCTTCATCAAAAAGGAATGGAAATCTGTGCTTACAAAGACAAAAAAAAGTTCTTCAGAAGGCCTCAGCTTTGCCTCCATAGATACAATTTCCCTCTCCCTGATGTTTTTCAATCATTTTCTATAATTTCTAAAGTATCGCTTTAGTGAGTGAAGCCCAAGTGTTCCCTGAAGACTGGATTTCATGGCCCAAGCCTCTCTCCTTGTCTGCTCAACAACTGTTGTTTAGTGTTTGCATAGAACCATGAAAAAGTATGGTTACTGAATTTGTAAATGACCGATGGCAAAGAGACACGAAGAAACTGTGCATGATAAAATTAGTGACTGACCAGCTGAAATTACAAGCAAAACTTAATCATATTACAATGTAATAGATTTAAAAAGATGAAGTACATTTTGTGGGTCCAAAAGAGAGAGAGAAAGAAAGAGAAAAAGAAATTCACTGTGTAGGATAAGAAATACGTGCCTTTGAAGCAGCTCATGGGAGGAAGACTTAGGCAATAGCATATTATAAGCTGACTATGAGTAAACAGAATTGATCAGTTATCTATTGCTGTGTAAAAAACCATCCTCAGCTCCAGCAGCACTTTTTGCAGAAATTGACAAGCAGATTATAAAATATACATGGAAATGCAAAACATCTAGAAAATCTAAAACAATATTTTTAAGAAATAACAAATTTGGAGCTCTCACACTTTCAGATTTCAAAACTCACTATAAAGCTACAGTTATCAAGCCACATAGGAAAGAAATAGAGATCAATGGAACAGAATTCAACAGAAATAAACTTCATGTTTATAACCAACTGATTTTGACAACGGTGCCAAAGAAAATCACTAGGGAAGGGATAGTCTGTTTAACAAATGGTACTGGGACTGAATGTGAAAGAAATAACCTTTAACCTTCACCTCGTACCATACAAAAACAAACAAACAAACAAATAACTCAAAACAAATTGCTCCACATCACATGCATAGGAATAGTCTTTTTCTACATGATCCAATGGGGGAGAATTAAGAAACTCTGGATGGAAAATACAGGGAGAAAAGACCAAGACATAAGACAAGGAAGAATTTTCCATCATATAAGGAAATGCTGACCTAAGATAATTCAAGAATAAGCAGAATACACCTTTGACAATGGTAGGAGTTAATAAAACTTCATATTCAGAACTAATTAATTGTATTGTTGAAAGTTCTTTAAACACTTGCTGCTCTTTTTTCCACTTGACCTAGCAATCATAAATGTATGTAGGAATCACTATGAAGGTAGACTTAGCTATTTCTTCCCAGAGCTCTATCAATTGCTATATCTTAGATTTTGAAGCATTTTTCTTAAATGCATATACATTTAGTACTGCCGTATCCTTTTGGTAAATTGAACATTGTTTTATTATGTATTGATCTTCTCCATCCCTAAAAAAATGCTTTAATCTATTTTATCTAATATTAAGAGAGCCATACTAACTTTGTTTTGCCTGATCTGTCTTCTTACAACTTTCACTTTGTATCTTTGCATGTTACCTCAGATATGGGCAACTTCCAGTTGAGGTCACAATTTGTTCCTGAACAGTCAGCATCTTAAGTGAAAACTTAATCAGGAGCTTAATCTGTTTTATTTCATTTTTTCCAATAACCCACTACACATCAATCAAAACCACGGACCTATTTTCTAACACACAAATGAATACAGTAAAATACATATATATCAGTAACAAATTTGTTAGATCACAATATATTTAAAATATCCATTCTCAATCACCAAAAAAATCAATATGGTTGTTAGCAAAAGTTTCCTCATTTGCAGGAATATCTCCTCCATTCAATCATTTCTCATACTCATTTTGCTTCCCTTTCCACAATTTTTTCAACTTTCCTATGGACTTGTTTTACAACATTAAGCTAAGTATGAAAGGCAGTGTAAAAACATGTTCAGAACAAGTGTACAATTGCAGAGAACTGCTCAGCTGAGAACGATTCTGAGAGCTTCTCAGCAAAATCCAAGATGAACATCCTCCTTGCTAACACTTGTCAAGACTTTCAAAATCTCTACACGATCTCACCAATTGTATTTATAACATAACTTGTTATTTTTCCTGAAATCGTTTTGCCAAAAATTGAATTGAATTTGGTCGGTATAAATATAATTTTCCCCATTAAAACATTGGATGAAAAATGTTGTGCTAGGAAGTATATGTTCTGTAAAGTTTGGCTAGTAAAAAGAACTTTCTACCAAGAAAATCTGAACCAGAGAAATTTCTGCAATTTTGTGTATATCTGGATATTTCCTAACCCATCCTATCATTATTTGTCTTGTAAATAGCAAGTTTAGTTTGTTTATATTTATTGTGGTAATGATATATTTGAACTGTTCCTAATATATAATTTACTTTTGAAGTTTATCTCCTCTTTTGAAATCTATTCTTACTTTTAAAAAATACTATTGTTTCCCCTAATGAAACAGGAATTTTGGCTCACTCTTAGGTTTTTTGATCTCCTTCTCAACACCCATCATATTTATATTACTCTAGACTTTTAGTTCTGGATCATCATTAATAAATTTCCTTTCTTTAAAGGACAGTATGATTAGTTTTGTTTGTCTTTTTGTTTGTTTTTACTTTTACATCTTTTACATTGGTAAAATATTCTGGATTATTCTCTCCTACTGTTTAAGTATTTCATCCAAACAGTTTTCAGTGTGGATTTTTGTGTGACAAAGCCTTGTATTTCTGAGAATATTTTTATCATACTTCCATATTTGAATACCAACTTAGCTTAATATATTCTAGAATAAAGTATTATTTCAAAACTTTAAAAATACTATTTGAAACTTCTGGTTTCCTCTCAGGAAGTAGAGATTGGGAAAGAATGAAAATCCCAACCCTACAACAACATTTAAAAAAGGCGGGGGGGGGGGGGGGCACAAACAGCAAGTTCATGATTTTTTTCTGAACCAGCTGGAGCATTAAGGTCACAGGGCAACCAACAAGTCCAAAATCTAGAGAAATGAACCAATAGGAGAGGAGATGCAAGAACTGGTTTACCTTGACAACAGCACCCAGACACCAGTAAGGAGAATTCAGCTAGGGGTGTTGGCAAAGTGATGGAGGATGAAAAAGCACTACTGATAGATGTTTATGCCTGTAGGTGGCACAGGAACTGGGGGAGGCCACACACTATAATAGTTTGGTTTTTTTTTTTTTTCTTTCTACTGGGTGCTCACAGAAAAGATTGGGAGATTTATGAGTCTCCTTGTGGTGCAGACTTAAAGAAGGGGAAGAACAGACTCTGCAGGAGGGGTAAAAACTCTACTGTTAACTTTTATTCTCTATCTCCTTTCTGGAACAAAAGCCCTAACAGGTGAGGGAAAAGACAACAAACACTGTCACCCTTAGGGCACTAGTGAAGACCCACTGCAGCTGAGAAACATAACAGGGGGAAAAAAATCCTTTTATCCCTAGATGAAGGGAATCATGCTGCGGAAGGAGATCAGCATGGAAAAAGCCACATACCCGGGAAGATGGCGGCATAGGAGGACGCTGGGCTCACCGCGCGTCCTGCTGATCACTTAGATTCCACCTACACCTGCCTAAATAACCCAGAAAACCGCCAGAGGATTAGCAGAACGGAGTCTCTGGAGCCAAGTGCAGACGAGAGGCCTACCGAAGAGGGTAGGAAGGGCGGCAAGGCGATGCGCGCTCCACGGACTGGCGGGAGGGAGCCGGGGCAGAGGGGCGGCTCGCCAGCCAAGCAGAGCCCCCGAGTCTGGCTGGCAAAAGCGGAGGGGCCTGACGGAGTGTGTTCCGACAGCAAGCGCGACTTAGCGTCTGGGAGGTCATAACTTAACAGCTCTGCTCAGAGAGTGGGAAGGCTGGAGGACAAAGGGAGGGAGAGCTGCTGAGCCCCCGGATGACAGAGCTCAGTTTGGTGGGGAACAAAGGCGCTTGCCAGTGCCATCTCCTCCGCCCACCCCCCAGCCAAAATCCCAAAGGGAACCAGTTCCTGCCAGGGAACTTGCTCGCTCCGTGCAAACACCCAACTCTGTGCTTCTGTGGAGCCAAACCTCCGGCAGCGGATCTGACTCCCTCCTGCTGCCACGGGGCCCCTCCTGAAGTGGATCACCTAAGGAGAAGCGAGCTAAGCCTGCCCCTCCTGCCCCCATGCACCTTGCCTACCCCACCCCCCCCCCCCAGGTAATATGCCAGATCCCCAGCACCACAAGCCTGGCAGTGTGCAAGTAGCCCAGACGGGCCATGCCACCCCACAGTGAATCCCACCCCTAGGAGAGGGGAAGAGAAGGCACACACCAGTCTGACTGTGGCCCCAGCAGTGGGCTGGGGGCAGGCATCAGGTCGGACTGTGGCCCCACCCACCAACTCCAGTTATACACCACAGCACAGGGGAAGTGCCCTGTAGGTCCTCACCACTCCAGGGACTATCCAAAATGACCAAACAGAAGAATTCCCCTCAGAAGAATCTCCAGGAAATAACAACAGCTAATGAACTGATCAAAAAGGATTTAAATAATATAACAGAAAGTGAATTTAGAATAATAGTCATAAAATTAATTGTTGGGCTTGAAAACAGTATAGAAGACAGCAGAGAATCTCTTGCCACAGAGGTCAAGGGACTAAGGAACAGTCACGAGGAGCTGAAAAGCGCTTTAAACGAAATGCAAAACAAAATGGAAACCACGACGGCTCGGATTGAAGAGGCAGAGGAGAGAATAGGAGAACTAGAAGATTAAGTTATGGAAAAAGAGGAAGCTGAGAGAAAGAGAGATAAAAAAAATCCAGTAGTATGAGAAGAAAATTAGAGAACTAAGTGATACACTAAAGAGAAATAATATACGCATAATTGGTATCCCAGAGGAGGAAGAGAGAGGGAAGGGTGCTGAAGGGGTACTTGAAGAAATTATAGCTGAGAACTTCCCTGAACTGGGGAAGGAAAGAGGCATTGAAATCCAAGAGGCACAGAGAACTCCCTTCAGACGTAACTTGAATCAATCTTCTGCACGACATATCATAGTGAAACGGGCTAAATACAAGGATAAAGAGAAAATTCTGAAAGCAGCAAGGGATAAACGTGCCCTCACATATAAAGGGAGACCTATAAGACTCATGACTGATCTCTCTTTTGAAACTTGGCAGGCCAGAAAGGAGTGGCACGATTACTTCAGTGTGCTAAACAGAAAGAATATGCAGCCGAGAATCCTTTATCCAGCAAGTCTGTCATTTAGAATAGAAGGAGAGATAAAGGTCTTCTCAAACAAACAAAAACTGAAGGAATTTGTCACCACTAAACCAGCCCTACAAGAGATCCTAAGGGGGATCCTGTGAGACAAAGTACCAGAGACATCACTACAAGCATAAAACATACAGACATCACAATGACTCTAAACCCGTATCTTTCTATAATAACACTGAATGTAAATGGATTAAATGCGCCAACCAAAAGACATAGGGTATCAGAATGGATAAAAAAACAAGACCCATCTATTTGCTGTCTACAAGAGACTCATTTTAGATCTGAGGACACCTTCAGATTGAGAGTGAGGGGATGGAGAACTATTTATCATGCCACTGGAAGCCAAAAGAAAGCTGGGGTAGCTATACTTATATGAGACAAACTAGACTTTAAATTAAAGGCTGTAACAAGAGATGAAGAAGGGCATTATATAATAATTACAGGGTCTATCCATCAGGAATAGCTAACAATTATAAATGTCTATGCGCCAAATACCGGAGCCCCCAAATATATAAAACAATTACTCACAAACATAAGCAACCTTATTGATAAGAATGTGGTCATTGCAGGGGACTTTAACAGTCCACTTACAGAAATGGATAGATCATCTAGACACACGGTCAATAAAGAAACAAGGGCCCTGAATGATACATTGGATCAGATGGACTTGACAGATATATTTAGAACTCTGCATCCTAAAGCAACAGAATATACTTTCTTCTCGAGTGCACATGGAACATTCTCCAAGACAGATCATATACTGGGTCACAAAACAGCCCTTCATAAGTTTACAAGAATTGAAATTATACCATGCATACTTTCAGACCACAATGCTACGAAGCTTGAAATCAACCACAGGAAAAAGTCTGGAAAACCTCCAAAAGCATGGAGGTTAAAGAACACCCTACTAAAGAATGAGTGGGTCAACCAGGCAATTAGAGAAGAAATTGAAAAATATATGGAAACAAACAAAAATGAAAATACAACAATCCAAACGCTTTGGGATGCAGCGAAGGCGGTCCTGAGAGGAAAATACATTGCAATCCAGGCCTATCTCAAGAAACAAGAAAAATCCCAAATACAAAATCTAAAAGCACACCTAAAGGAACTAGAAGCAGAACAGCAAAGGCAGCCTAAACCCAGCAGAAGAAGAGAAATCATAAAGATCAGAGCAGAAATAAACAATATAGAATCTAAAAAAACTGTAGAGCAGATCAACGAAACCAAGAGTTGGTTTTTTGAAAAAATAAACAAAATTGATAAACCTCTAGTCAGGCTTCTCAAAAAGAAAAGGGAGATGACCCAAATAGATAAAATCATGAATGAAAATGGAATTATTACAACCAATCCCTCAGAGATACAAACAATTATCAGGGAATACTATGAAAAATTATATGCCAACAAACTGGACAACCTGGAAGAAATGACAAATTCCTAAACACCCACACTCTTCCAAAACTCAATCAGGAGGAAATAGAAAGCTTGAACAGACCCATAACCAGTGAAGAAATTGAATCGGTTATCAAAAATCTCCCAACAAATAAGAGTCCAGGACCAGATGGCTTCCCAGGGGAGTTCTACTAGACGTTTAAAGCAGAGATAATACCTATCCTTCTCAAGCTATTCCAAGAAATAGAAAGGGAAGGAAAACTTCCAGACTCATTCTATGAAGCCAGTGTTACTTTGATTCCTAAACCAGACAGAGACCCAGTAAAAAAAGAGTACAGGCCAATATCCCTGATGAATATGGATGCAAAAATTCTCAATAAGATACTAGCAAATCGAATTCAACGGCATATAAAAAGAATTATTCACCATGATCAAGTGGGATTCATTCCTGGGATGCAGGGCTGGTTCAACATTCGCAAATCAATCAACGTGATACATCACATTAACAAAAAAAAAAAGAGAAGAACCATATGATCCTGTCAATCGATGCAGAAAAGGCCTTTGACAAAATCCAGCACCCTTTCTTAATAAAAACCCTTGAGAAAGTCGGGATAGAAGAAACATACTTAAAGATCATAAAAGCCATTTATGAAAAGCCCACAGCTAACATCATCCTCAACGGGGAAAAACTGAGAGCTTTTTCCCTGAGATTAGGAACACGACAGGGATGCCCACTCTCACCGCTGTTGTTTAACATAGTGCTGGAAGTTCTAGCATCAGCAATCAGACAACAAAGGGAAATCAAAGGCATCAAAATTGGCAAAGAGGAAGTCAAGCTTTCGCTTTTTGCAGATGACATGATATTATACATGGAAAATCCGATAGACTCCACCAAAAGTCTGCTAGAACTGATACATGAATTCAGCAAAGTTGCAGGATACAAAATCAATGTACAGAAATCAGTTGCATTCTTATACACTAACAATGAAGCAACAGAAAGACAAATAAAGAAACTGATCCCATTCACAATTGCACCAAGAAGCATAAAATACCTAGGACTAAATCTAACCAAAGATGTAAAAGATCTGTATGCTGAAAGCTACAGAAAGCTTATGAAGGTAATTGAAGAAGATATAAAGAAATGGAAAGACATTCCCTGCTCATGGATTGGAAGAATAAATATTGTCAAAATGTCAATACTACCCAACGCTATCTACACATTCAATGCAATCCCAATCAAAATTGCACCAGCATTCTTCTCGAAACTAGAACAAGCAATCCTAAAATTCATATGGAACCACAAAAGGCCCCGAATAGCCAAAGTAATTTTGAAGAAGAAGACCAAAGCAGGAGGCATCACAATCCCAGACTTTAGCCTCTACTGCAAAGCTGTCATCATCAAGACACCATGGTATTGGCACAAAAACAGACACAGAGACCAATGGGATAAAATAGAAACCCCAGAACTAGACCCACAAACGTATGGCCAACTCACCTTTGACAAAGCAAGAAAGAACATCCAATGGAAAAAAGACAGTCTCTTTAACAAATGGTGCTGGGAGAACTGGACAGCAACATGCAGAAGGTTGAAACTAGACCACTTTCTCACACCATTCACAAAAATAAACTCAAAATGGATAAAGGACCTGAATGTGAGACAGGAAACCATCAAAACCCTAGAGGAGAAAGCAGGAAAAGACCTCTCTGACCTCAGCCGTAGCAATCTCTTACTCGACACATCCCCAAAGGCAAGGGAATTAAAATCAAAAGTGAATTACTGGGACCTTATGAAGATAAAAAGCTTCTGCACAGCAAAGGAAACAACCAACAAAACTAAAAGGCAACCAACGGAATGGGAAAAGATATTTGCAAATGACATATCGGACAAAGGGCTAGTATCCAAAATCTATAAAGAGCTCACCAAACTCTACACCCAAAAAACAAATAACCCAGTGAAGAAATGGGCAGAAAACATGAATAGACACTTCTCTAAAGAAGGCATCCGGATGGCCAACAGGCACATGAAAAGATGTTCAACGTCGCTCCTCATCAGGGAAATACAAATCAAAACCACACTCAGATATCACCTCACGCCAGTCAGAGTGGCCAAAATGAACAAATCAGGAGACTATAGATGCTGAAGAGGATGTGGAGAAACGGGAACCCTCTTGCACTGTTGGTGGGAATGCAAATGGGTGCAGCTGCTCTGGAAAGCAGTGTGGAGGTTCCTCAGAAAATTAAAAATAGACCTACCCTATGACACAGCAATAGCACTGCTAGGAATTTATCCAAGGCATACAGGAGTACTGATGCATAGGGGCACTTGTACCCCAATGTTTATAGCAGCACTCTCAACAATAGCCAAATTATGGAAAGAGCCTAAATGTCCATCAACTGATGAATGGATAAAGAAATTGTGGTTTATATACACAATGGAGTACTACGTGGCAATGAGAAAGAATGAAATATGGCCTTTTGTAGCAACGTGGATGGAACTGGAGAGTGTGATGCTAAGTGAAATAAGCCTTACAGAGAAAGACAGATACCATATGGTTTCACTCTTATGCGATCCTGAGAAACTTAACAGAAACCCAAGGGGGAGGGGAAGGAAAAAAAAAAAAAAGAGGTTAGAGTGGGAGACAGCCAAAGCATAAGAGAATGTTAAAAACTGAGAACAAACTGAGGGTTGATGGGGGGTGGGAGGGAGGGGAGGGTGGGTGATGGGTATTGAGGAGGGCACCTTTTGGGATGAGCACTGGGTGTTGTATGGAAACCAATTTGACAATAAATTTCATATATTAAAAAAAAAAAAAGCCACATACCCAAAGATGGAAGCTTAGAACAAAAAAGAATGACCCCTACTCCTATATCCTTATGGCTAGGCTAACAAGCATGGAGTGGTAAGTAAATTGCAAGATACATATCTTTTCTCAGGTGCAAAGCACAGTGAAGACCTGAAGCCAGAAGATGGATCATATACTGGAAAATATTCTCTGTCCAACCAGCCCCTACCCTAAACACAAGGTATTGTTTAATCATAGCAGTAACAAATCTGAAATCCAGTTCACCTCCTAATTAGATTAACTCAAGCTCCTGTACTAAAGTCCTTGCAGAAGGAAAGATATGTCTTTTTTATTTCAGGCACAAAAAAATAGTTACCTCAGTCTCTACTGTCTTACACAAGATGTATATCTTTCTATGAAAAGTTACAAAGCACCCAACAAGGCAAGTAAAACCAACACAGCCCCAAGAGAAAAAGTGATCATCAGAACCAAAATCAAATATGACACATGTTGAAACTATATGAAAGTGAATTTGAAATAAGTACAATTAATATGTTAATGGAAAAAGTAAAGCAAAGGCAATATTTTGTGGGTAAAATCAGCAGAAATTAAGTTATAAGAAATAAAATTGAAATGCTAGAAGTGAAAGCACAATAACAATGGTTAAAAATGCCTTCAACTTGTTTATAAATGACACAAGAAGCTGAAGAATCAAAGAATTTGAAGATCTCAAGAAATTACTCAAACTAAAGCATAAGGAAAGGAAAAGAAAGGAAAGGAAAGGAGGAAGAAATTGAACAGAGAGTCCAAGAGTTTAGGAACAAATCAAATAGTCTAACAAACAGGCAAGTCAATACCAGAAGGAAAAGTGAGAACAGAGCAGAAGAAATATTTAAAGAAATAATTGTCAAAAATGTAGAAGATTAATGACAGATACCAAAACACAGATCTAAGAAGCTCAGAGATTTCCAAGCAGAATACAGTAAAACCTTGCATTACAAGTAACTTGTTCTGCCAGTCTTCTGCAAGACAAGCAAACATTTCTAATAAATTTTAACTTGATAAATGAGTGATGTCTTGCAATATGAGTAGTATGTGATGACAAATGTCACATGATCACAACTGGGCCAATGGTTCTTGAAATTTGCTTTGATATATGAGTGCTTTGGATTATAAGCATGTTTCCAGAATTAATTATGCTCACAAACCAATTTGGTATTTTTGTACATACCAAAGCAAACAAACAAGAAACATACCTATCATAGAACAATCAAACTGCTGAAAACAAAAGACAAAGAGAAAACCTTGCACCAGCATTCTTCTCGAAACTAGAACAAGCAATCCTAAAATTTGTATGGAACCACAAAAGGCCCCAAATAGCCAAAGTAATTTTGAAGAAGACCAAAGCAGGAGGCATCACAACCTTAGACTTTAGCCTCTACTACAAAGCTATCATCATCAAGACAGCATGGTATTGGCACAAAAACAGACACAGAGACCAATGGAATAGAATAGAAACACCAGAACTAGACCCACAAAAGTATGGCCAACTGATCTTTGACAAAGCAGGAAAGAATATCCAATGGAAAAAAGACAGTGTCTTTAACAAACGGTGCTGGGAGAACTGGACAGCAACAGGCAGAAGATTGAAACTAGACCACTTTCTTACACCATTTACAAAAACAAACACAAAATGGATAAAGGACCTGAATGTGAGACAGGAAACCATCAAAACCCTAGAGGAGAAAGCAGGAAAAAAACCTCTCTGACCTCAGCCGTAGCAATTTCTTACTTGACACATCCCCAAAGGCAAGGGAATTAAAAGCAAAAATGAACTATTGGGACCTCATGAAGATAAAAAGCTTCTGCACTGCAAAGGAAACAGTCAACAAAACTAAAAGGCAACCAACGGAATGGGAAAAGATATTTGCAAATGACATATCAGACAAAGGGCTAGTATCCAAAATCTATAAAGAGCTCACCAAACTCTACACCCAAAAAACAAATAACCCAGTGAAGTAATGGGCAGGAAACATGAATAGACACGTCTCTAAAGAAGACATCCAGATGACCAACAGGCACATGAAAAGATGCTCAATGTCGCCTCTTATCAGCAAAATAAAAATCAAAACCACACTCAGATACCACCTCATGCCAGTCAGAGTGGCTAAAATGAACAAATCAGGAGGCTATAGATGCTGGAGAGGATGTGGAGGATCAGAAACTCTCTTGCACTGTTGGTGGGAATGCAAACTGGTGCAGCCACTCTGGAAAACAGTGTGGAGGTTCCTCAGAAAATTAAAAATAGATCTACCCTATGACCCAGCAATAGCACTGCTAGGAATTTACTCAAGGGATACAGGAATGCTGATGCATAGGGGCACTTGTACTCCAATGTTTATAGCAGAGCTTTCAACGATAGCCAAATTATGGAAAGAGCCTAAATGTCCATCAACTGATGAATGGATAAAGAAATTGTGGTTTATATTCACAATGGAATACTATGCGGCAATGAGAAAGAATGAAATATGGCCTTTTGTAGCAATGTGGATGTAACTGGAGAATGTTAATGTAAGTGAAATAAGTCATACAGAGAAAGACAGATACCATATGGTTTCACTCTTATGTGGATCCTGAGAAACTTAACAGAAACCCATGGAGGAGGGGAAGAAAAAAAAGAGGTTAGAGAGGGAGGGATCCAAAACATAAGAGACTCTTAACTGAGAACAAACTGAGGGTTGATGGGGGTGGGACGGAGGGGAGGGTGGGTGATGGGCATTGAGGAGGGCACCTGTTGGGATGAGCACTGGGTGTTGTATGGAAACCAATTTGACAATAAATTTCATATTAAAAAAAAAAAAAAAGAAAACATTGAAATCAGCCAGACAAAAAAGACGCCTTACATATAAAGGAACAAGGACAATAATTAAATTATAATTTTCTTCAAATATCATGAAAGCTAGAAAACAGTGAAGATTTTCAAAAGTGCTGAAGAAGTAAAACTTCTCAACCAGAATTCTATAACAAGTGAAAATATCTTTCAGAAATAAATGAGAAATAAAGTCTTTTTTCAGGCAAAAACTGAGAAAATTTGCTGCCAGCAGACCTACACTATAGAAAATATTGAAGAAAATTTTTCGGGAAGAAAGTTTATGATATGAGACAGAAACTGGAATCTACACAAAGAAATAAAGAGCACTGGAAAAGGAATAAGTAAAGGTAAAATATAATTAAGTTTTTCCTTATTTTTATTTATTCTAAAAGATCACTGACGGTCCAAAGCAAAAGTAATATCAATGTACTGAGTGCTTATAACATATGTAAAAGTAAAATATATAACAACAATCAATAACACAAAGAATGGTAAGGAGATATTGAGAATATATGATTGAAAGGTTCTCACATTACACACAAAGAGGTATAATTTTATTTGGAGGTAGACTCTGATTAATTAAATTTGTATATATTAAACCCTTGGGCAATTGTTAAGGAAAATTTTTCAGAGGTATAAATAAATCAATAGAGAACACAAATGGAATAAAAATTGTCCAATTAACCCATGAATACAGAAGAAGAGAAAAAATGAAAGACAGATGGAACAAATAGAAAACTGCTAGCAAGGTCATAAAATTAAATCCAAATATATCAATAATCACATTCATTCACATTATATGTGAATGGCATAACATAACAGTTAATAAACAAAAATTATCAGATAGGATTAATTAAAATGGCAAGGCCCAACAATAGGCTGTCTACAGGAAACTTACATTAAATGTGGAAATAAAAGTATGAGACTTCTGTTTCCAGGAAGCTGAGCTTGTAAATGTACTCTTCCCTCTTATTCCCACTAAAGCCTGGAAATTATATCTAAATCCAACATTAGAAAACCCTGAAAGTTGAAGAGAAAAGGGCAGACCAGCTTTGTATCTTAGGACCTAAAGAATAGCACTGTGCTAAGTTCCCTGTATTCTCCTTTTGCTTTGTATATCCCAGACTTGGAGATGAAGGAGTCATCAACCCAGAAACACCAACAAATATGGACAAAATAAGCCCCCCCAAAAGCCTACTCTCGCTACTCAAAGGACCAGGAAAGGTCAGTCTAGCAAGACAGAATACTTTTTGACAACAACCGCTCTATTCCAGACAAACATTACAGAAAAGGCTATGACTGTGCCCATACCCATGCCAAGCAAAAGTCAAATAGGGAACCCAGACTTCTGCCCTCACCATGCTGTACAAAGGCACTTCAATACTCCTGCTGAGCTAGTGTCAGGAAAGTCCAAGTAGGGGGTCAGGACTTGATCCCCACCAGCCAGTAAAGAAAACTCCCAACAAACACAGCACCAGGGAAGACCAACTGGGATGTTTGAACATCCACTCTAACTCATCAGTAACAAGGGTTCCCCTACCATTTTCAATGCACTAATGTCAGACGATACCTAATAGAAAGTCAGGAACTTTCACTACTACCCAGTAGTAAGAAGACCACATTACTGAGGAGTCTGTGAGACCACATGGGGAGCCAGAACTGCTGCTCCAGCCCATCAATAATGAATCAATCCTGCTTTGGGTGTCAATGGAAGTTAAGTGGGCAACATGGACTTCTGTTTCCACTTGGTGGTAATAAAGCGGCAACTCCCTTTTTCCCTTTTGGACATCTCGTAAAATTCAATACCACAACCAGGATACTGACATTGATACAGTGTCATATAAAGCCAGCTAAAACAGATTAAAATAAGATACAGAGTCTCTTAGCATAAGATGAAAATATCCAAGTTTCAATTGAGAATCATTAATCATACCAAGAACCAGTAAAACCTCAAATTGAATTTTAAAAAATGATCAATAGATCCTGAGATCGCAGAGATGTTTGAATTATCTAGTAGAGATTTAAAAGAAGCCATAATGAAAAATGATTCCACAAATAATTACAAAACTGATGAAACAAATAAAAAATGTAAAGCTTCATCAAAGAAACAGAGGATATGAAGAAGAACCAAATGGAAAATTTAGAAATGAAAAATAAAATAACTTGCAGGAAAATATTCAATGACTAGGCTAAAAAGAAGAATACAAAAGATAGAGAAAAAAAGTGACCTGGAACATAGAACAATATAAGTTATCTAACATAAATGAAAAGATAAAACAGACTGAAGGGGGAAAAATAAAAGTAGACAGAGTCTCAGTGATCTATGGAACTATAGTAAGAAATCTAACATGTGTATTATTGGAATCCCAGAAAGAGATGGAAAAAAAAAAAAGTAGGACTGAGAAATGAATAAATTTGCTTTGCAAAAGATTCTACTAATAGGATAAAAGATAAGGTGCAGACTGGCAGAAAATATTTGCAAACCATGTATTTAACAAAAGACTAGTATGTAGAATATATAAAGAACTCTCAAACTTCAATGGTGAAAAAAAAAATCCAAGTTGAACATGAGCAAAACAAAAAGAGAATAGTGAAGAGATAATTCACTGAAGGGGATGTAGCAAATAAGCACACAAAAAGTTGTGTAGCATTATCAACCATCAAAGAAATCCAAATTAAAACCATAATGACTTATTACTACACACTATCAGAATGGGCAAAGTAAAAGAATAATGACAACACCAATTGTTTGTAAGGATGCAGAAAAAAAAGGAATCACCATATATTCATTGTTCATAGGCATGTAAAATAACACAGCCCCTCTGAAAAAGTTTGGCAGTTTCTTTAAAAAGTAAACATACAACTACCATATGACTCAGTATTTGTTCTCTAGGGCATTTCTCTCAGAAAAATAAAGACTTGTATTTGCACAAATACCTGCGCATGAATATTTTTTCATAATAGTCCCAAACTGGAAACACCCCAGATGCCCTTTGACAGTTGAATAAAGACTGTGGTACATCCATATCAGAGAATGCTATGCAACAATAAAAAGAAACAAACTATTACTACAAACAATTTGTATGGATCTAAAAGGGACTATGCTCAGAGAGAAAAAGTCAATCTCAAAATGTCACATCCTGTATTATTTTATTCATACATTTTTGAAATGACAAATATAGAAATGGAGAACCATTTCTCTTTTACCAGGGGTTAAAGAAGAAGTGGACACAGGAGGGAAGTGGGTGTGGTTACATGAGGGACTTTTTAGTGATGGAACTGTTCTATATCTTGACTGTATCAATGTCATTATCCCAGTAATGATACTGAACTATATATAATTTTGCAAGATGTCATTAGCAGAAGAAACTTGGAAAAGAGTACTTGGGACCTCTCTGTGTTATTTATTACAAACTGAATGTAAATTTATAATTACCTCAAAATTAAAATTTTAATTAAAATAAAACAATGCAGAAGTAACAACAAAATATGAAAATGATATACCATGTGAGTTGGGGGTCCTCAAGACCACCACATGTCTGGATATTTGCTAAGACTTATGGACTCAGCATACAGCTATACTCACAGCTAAGGTTTATTACAGTAGGTAATAAGAACACAGCATATCACAAAGGCTTCTGGATGTGCCCTCCCTCCCATGAACATTCTCTTCCCCAGCAATGAAAATGCAGCAACATGTGTGCAATTTTTTTCTGCCCAGAGACACCCAATAGAGACCAAGCACTCAAGGTTTTAATTAGGGCTGGTCATGTAGGCACCCTCTGCTTTACTGTGTACCAAAATTCTAAACTTGCAGAAGGAAAGCAGGTGTGTGGCATAAACCATATTGCTTGTACAATCAGTCTAAATGCAGTGAGCCTCTTTTATTAGTGAGGCAGTGGTAGGAATACCTCCAAAATCCAAATTCCCAGATACCAACCAAGAGCCTTGCTCACACATGTTTCTAAGGATAGCAGCCTCAAGCCTACCATGTTAATTCCTTACTGCACACCATGAGAACACTAGTAGCCAAAAGAAAGATAGAATAGATGTTTTAATACCAAAGTAAACTCACAAACAAAGAATATCATCAGGGATAAATAGGGACATGACATAATAATGAAGGGTTCAATTCTCAAAGAAGAAATAATTCTGTGTATGTAACCCACAAGAAAGCTTCTAAATATATGAAGTAAAAACTTATATAATTGAAACAGAAATAACCAAATCCACAATTATAGTTGGCATCCTCAACACTCGAAGTAATTAGCAAAACGAGTAGGCAGAAAACCACTAAGGATATAAAAATCCTGAACAACACTATGAACCAAAATTGACCAAATTGACACATGATCCACATTCTCCTTAAATTTACATGGAAAATTCACCAAAATGCATTACATTTTTGGACTTAAAACAATGCTTTAAAAAATTAAGAGAATAGATATTATACAGAGTATAGTCTTGGACCATAAAGGAATTAAACTAGAAATCAGTAACAAAAATATAATTGGAAAATACCCAAATATTTGGAAACTAAACAACATAGTACTAATAACGTATTATTCAAAGAGAAAATCTCAAGGGAAATTTTAAAATATTTTAAGCTGAATGAGAATGAAAATACCATGTATCATCATTTGCAAACAGCTAAAGCAGTGCTTAGATGGAAATGTATAGCATTAAATGCTAACATTAGACAAGAATAAAGATTTCCAATCAATAATCTAAAATTACATCTGAAAAAGGCAATATGAGACCCAAAGCAACAAGAAAGAAGGAAAAAATACCGTTCAGAGTAGAAATCAATGAAATTGAAAATGGAAAACAATAGGAAAAAAACGGATTTCAGAGAAAAATCAATAGAACTGATATATTTCTAGTCAGACTGACCAATGAAAAAATAGAAAAGACACAAATTGCTAATACTGGGTATGAAAGAGGGGCCATCACTGCTGCTCCTATAGCCATCAAGATGATAATGAGGGGGATATTCAGAACAACTTCATACCAATAACTTCCACTTTCATCTTAGATGAAAGACATAAACTACCACAGCTCACTCAAGAAGGAATAGATAGCCAGAATAGCCCTATATCTATTAAGGAAATTAAATTTGTATGCAAAACCCTCCACAAAAACAAAACCCCAGGCCCATATGGTTTCACTGGCAAATTCCACCAAGCATTTAATAAAGAAATAATACAAGTTTCTGCACAACCTTTACCAGAAAATATAAGCAAACTCTTCCAAATGACAAAGCCAGCATTACCTTAGTAATATTAAACCAGAAAAATACATTACAAAAGTTTAATGTCAATAGAATCCAACTAATTAATGTTCATTATATGGATTATATGGATTGTTTTTATATTTATTTTATTTTGGTGATGTATCTGAAAACTTTTTGCCTAACCCAAGGTATCTTACCTTTCCTTTAGAAGTTTAGTGATTTAGGGGTGCCTGGATGGTTCAGTTGGTTAAGCATCCCACTCTTGGTTTCAGCTCAGTTCACGGTCTTCGGTTTCATGGGTTCCAGCCCCACATCAGGCTTCAGCGCGGAGACTGCTTGGGATTTTCTGTCTCCCTCTCTCTCTACCCCTCCCCCACTCATGCTGTTTCTGTCTCTCTCAAAATAAATGAATCAATAAACAAAAAAGGTTTAGTGATTTACACAAAATGTCCAATAAAATGTACACTGCATTTCTGATTTGTTTCCAGAATACATAAATAACATTCAAAGCACATGGGAAAAAAATCCAAATTAAAAAAGACAAAAGATATGAACAGACACTTCATCAAGTGGATGTCAAATAAGCATATGAAAAGATGCTCAAAATCATTAGTCATTAGGGAAACCAAAATCAAAACCACGACAAGGTGCCATTATATATCTATTAGAATGCCCAAAATTATAAAGCTTACCCATACTATATGTTGGTGAGAATGTGGAGCCACTGGAACTCTCATACAATAATTACTTTGTCATAAAATTCTTCAATACTGGAGATGATGGATTAATATTTTGAAATTTTTTTTTTAATGTTTATTTCTTTACTTGAAAGAGGGGGGGGAGAGAGAAAGAGAGTGTGTGTGCGCGCGCATGCACGTGCGCGCACACAACAGGGGAAGGGCAGAAAGAGGGAGACAGAGAATCCCAGGCAGGCTCTGCACTGGGGCTCAAACCCATAAACTGTGAAGTCATGACCTGAGCTGAAATCAAGAGTTGCTCAACTGACTAAGCCACTCAGATGCCCCTAGCTTTTTATTTTAAAAGAACTTGAGGCTTTAGAAGAGTTACAAAGACAGAAAAGAAAGTTTCCTGTTCCCTTTACCCAGCTTTCCCTAAAGTTAAAATTTGCCTAAATGTGATAAAATTAACAAAATTAATAAATTAACAGTTATACAATATTATTAAATATATAAATTATTTATGCATCACCAGTTCTTGGAGTAATGTCCATTTTGCTGCTGTTCTGGATCTGACCCAAGATCCCACATTGCATTTAGATGTCCTTCCTCTTTAGTTTCTTTCAGTCTGACAATCCTTTGGTCTTTCCTTGTCTTTTCATAACCATACACTTTAGGAGCATACTAGTCAGGCATTTTATAGAATTTCCTCGGTTTGGCTTTGTCTGATGTTTTCTAATAATTCAATTGGGGCTATAGGATTTGGGGAAGAATATCACAGAAGTGATGTGCCCTTTTTAATGCATCATGTATCAGTAGTAAATAATGTTGATACATTACTTGCTTACGGTGGTATCTTCCAGGTGTTTTCCACTACAAAGTTATTCCATTTGTCATTAATAAGGTTTGGAGTTGTCCCTTATCTCTCCATTTTGGCACATGAGCTCTTTCATACAGCCATCCTCTGAAGTCATCCTTTTCTTTTTAATCCATTGTCCCCCCCAAGAGTTTTTCTTTCCTGATTTTATTTCTTACATCCTTAGATACTTCTGCACTGCTGTCTTTGTGGTGCCCCTACAGGCTGAAGTTTCACTCCTCTATTGCTTCTTCTATGTCTCTCAGCTTTTCTATTTCTTTGTTCTTATTACTTTCTTTCTCAGATATGTCCTAAGTCTGATATTCCAAATCACTAATTCATTCCTCAGCTATACCTTTCTTGCTCAATAACCCATCATTATCCACCTATTATGTATTTCATACCTAAATTTTTACTTTGACTATTTTATGTTTTCCTGTTCTTGTTTTATGTTTTCTCTTTTAGTATAGTTATTATTAGGCTCTTTTAAAACCTTGGTCCATATATTCTATTATTTGTGCTTCTGATAGAATCTGCAATACACTATTCTTTTTTTTTTTTTAATTTTTTTTCAACGTTTTTTATTTATTTTTGGGACAGAGAGAGACAGAGCATGAACGGGGGAGGGGCAGAGAGAGAGGGAGACACAGAATCGGAAACAGGCTCCAGGCTCCGAGCCATCAGTCCAGAGCCTGACGCGGGGCTCGAACTCACGGACCGCGAGATCGTGACCTGGCTGAAGTCGGAAGCTTAACCGACTGCGCCACCCAGGCGCCCCTGCAATACACTATTCTTAATGCCATTTTCTTCAAGCTATATTTCTCAAAGACTCATTATTTTGACTAGTGACCTCCTTTTTCCCAGAGTTATTAGCTGTCTGCCAAACAATGAGTGTGGGCAAGCCAGAATCCCAGACAATATTAGCCTAATTAACCCAGATGAATGAGTCCCAGATTGGAGAAACTTAGGTACCAGTGAAAAATAGTCCACTACTCCCAAAACCAACCACCTAGGTCAAGTTTTATTTTCTGTCAACCAAAAGAAACATCAGTAAAGGGGGACACTCCTTATATAATAATTCACCATGGGGTAGGGGAGGGGAGTGGGGAAGGTTAGATGAAAAGAAGTAAGAAGCAACTGCCCAAAGTACAAGTCCCCACCTATTTTGTCAGTTCTTAATAAGCACAAAGCTTTTGTGCTGTACTAATTTATTCTTGAGAACACCTAGGCTAGAACTTGAGTTTCCATAAGTGTGGGACAGGTTCTGTATTTCCTGAAGCAATGATGGAAGAGAAGCAAAAGCAACCTCAAAAGGAGTTCTTATCTTCCCACTGCTGTGCTGGCTGTCCTGTAATCCCAAGAATTTCTCAGTTTTCTCTCTAACTTGCGATTTTCACTCTAGATCAAGTTTCTCAACGTCAGCACCACTGATATTTTGGGCCAAATAATTCTTTGTTGTGTTCAGCTGCCTTATGCATTATGGTATCCCTGTAGCATAGCTGGCTTGTACTCACTATGAGTCAGTTCCATCTCCCCCACAGCTAAGACAATCAAAAATGTCTCCAGATATTGCCAAAGGTCCCTATGAGTGTGTGTGTGTGTGTGTGTATGTATGGTGGGGAATGGGGAGGGAGAATCATCCTTGGTTGAGAACCACTGCTTTTAAGTTCCTCAGGGTTTTGAAGGCATGAGTCTGCACTCATGCTAGTTTGTTGTCTTGGTAGGAACTGCTAAAGAACAATCTCTTCACCTGGTAGTTATTCAGTAGGTATTGCTTCTCTTCCTCCTGTGCCCATTCCCCTAAGGTAATGAGGTAAAAAAAAAAATCAGGTCTTAAATCAGACCCACAATGATGCTAGGGACAACTAAGGGCATTAAATATAGGGGAGGTCATTGACCATAGCCTTTGAGGATGCACAGTCCTGCAGTACCTTGAGGACAGGGGCTTCTCTGCCAACAGATGGTGCAGGGTCCACTAGTCACTGCCAATCAGACTTCCCTGTCTCCTAAGACCCAGTGCAGTCATGGGAGCCGAGAAGTCCATACTGGACAGCTCACGGCATCAGCTGATGGGCTGTCTCACCAAGCCCAATGCTTGGGCTTCAGCTCTCCTGCATTTAATTGGTATTAAAGATTTAAAAAGCAAATTACCAAAGCAATCACACAGAATCCACTTGTCTATATCTCGCTACGGCTCCCAAGCAGTTTGATATTTACTGTCAGCTGGCATTTAATTACTCAGCCAGATTTGGAGGCCATAATTGACAGAATGCTGAAGACTAATTCTTTAAAAGGACGCTTTTCCCATACAAGAACACTTGGGCTCAGAGGTGACGCTGTCTTCCTGTTCCAAAGATCAGGGAGACAGACATCAGAACAGATTGATTCCTTCTCCCTCACTCCTCCCTACTGTTCCCTAGTTGATTTAGGTCCTCATGCCTGCTGGAGCCAGTAGGGAAAAGCAGATGAGACACTGAGACATGAAACATTTCCCCTTTCTGGTTGCCAAATCCAACCTGGTCCTGATTCTATAGAAAACACCCATAACCAGGAGAAGGAGCAGGCCCTCAAGGATGAACTACACAGCCAGCCAAGAGAACCATATCTTTGCCCAGTACAAAGGCAAAAACCCCAAGTATTTGAGGAGCATCACAGTACCACTGACTATTTGGTTACATATTTCTGAAATGTCACTGCATGTTGTAAAATTCCCCACCTCACCCTTGCTGCCCACATGTCATACCAGTGCACGTTGTTTTAACTTCTTAATCCTGCATCAATTACCTCATGTACCACTTAATAATTTAGACATCTCAAACTAGACTGGGCTCAGCAGTATAAAAATACTGGAAAGAGGGCAATGAAGTTTTAAGGAAATATGGAAAAAATAGTAACAGATCAGCTATTTCCCTTTCTTCTCGTTCAAGGTTGCTGTCCAATACAGCTCAGTGCTGAATTAAAAACACATAAATCTTAATACAAAGAAAGAAGCTGTTAGCACATTTATCCAAGCTTCTTCTTCTTTTTTTTTATTATTATAATTAATAATACCAAAACTCTAAAAGAGGTAAATTTTTCAAAAAGGAGAAATAAAATGTTTTTGAATATTCCTACTTTCAACTAATGGTTCATCAAGGTTAACCACCCATCTGAGTAAATGAGCTTTTGTTTTCCGGGATTTTTTTTTTCCTTAAACATAGAGACTCAAGAAAAAAAAATACTGAAAAAAAGGAAAAGGCTGAGAAAAAAGGCTGACTTTGGAGGGATTGTTTCATTTTGAAATGTGTGCTCTCTACCATGAGTTTATCCTAGTCTCAGCTCCCACTGGGCACTCAAATCTCTGTCTTTCCTTTTCAACATTACAAAACTGTAGGTTCTGTTGCAGTCATATTTGAATCTGTGCAAGCTAAACTCTCCAGGCCTGGATGAAATAGCATGCTTAGGAATTTTATGAACCAGATTTTCATACAAATCCACCTAGCTTTCTGTGCAGAGAGACCAACCGGGGCTACTGTGGATGTCCCATTTAAAGAAGAGAGCTAGGGGGTCTGGGCTTCCACTGGCAGTGCACCTGAGCAGGATCACATGTGGCAGGTGCTCCAGTGCAACACCAGTCAGATGGATTAGGTACCTGGATTTGCTCCAACAACTGTGACTGCACACTCTCCAAGCCAAACCCCTGCCCTGATTTCTCTTCACACACCTTTTCTTTTTTTTTCTTTTTTTTTTTTAACGTTTATTTATTTTTGAGACAGAGAGAGACAGAGCATGAACAGGGGAGGGGCAGAGAGAGAGGGAGACACAGAATCTGAAACAGGCTCCAGGCTCTGAGCTGTCAGCAGAGAGCCCATCGCGGGGCTTGAACTCACGGACTGTGAGATCATGACCTGAGCCGAAGTCAGATGCTTAACCGACCAAGCCACCCAGGCGCTCCTTCACACATCTTTTCTCAAAGTGTTTTTCCCAGAAACTTCCATGGGCATGGCCTCCATTAAGATCTAGCAGCCCTAAAGGGAGTTTATATGTAACTGCCTGATTGCCTGTTTTAAGAAATTAATAACAGCAAATATCATCTATTCTTTCAAAATATCTTTGTGTTACTACATGATGTCTGCTCATACACAGGTGATGGCAAGCACCTCACTCCATTTTCACACATTGTGTTCACTCTGGGGCTTCCTAGCTTTGGGAAGTGAAGCTGTCACCCTCTTTTCTGACTCACACATCTGGAGGCAGTTTTAATTCTTGGTCCCAACCTACCAGACTGGCATGCTGACATTCAGGCCTCAAAAAGAATATATGCTTTAAAACACCACACACACACACACACATACACACACACACACACACTAACATTATTAATAAACATCCATCTAAAAATATAAGAACAAGAATTCTCATTTTAAAAAAAAATAAAGCAAAAATACAATTCCAATCCCTATTCACATTTTGATGCATTTTCTTCTGATATTTTTTAAAATAAATTTTTGCATTAATGATTACAAATTTATTTTTGTGTTCTGCATTTTTACCTAAATTTTTTTACATTTCCCCATTGAAAAGTACTCAAAAGGTCCATTTTAAGTTGAAACATAATATTTCCATAGAATAAAGTCACCCTCATTTATTTAATCATTCTCCTATTGTTGGGCATGTAGGTAGTTCCATTTATTTCATTATAAAGAATAACTTGGAATGAACATCTTTAGACATAAATCTTTGACCTTATCATTGATTACATTCTCAAGTTTCTAAGAGTGGAATTATTGAGTCAAAGGATATGAAGGTATTTAAGCTCTTAAAATAAATTGCCAAATTTATATCCAGTAAGGTTGCTTCAATTATACTCCCAACAATATGTATTACCTTCACTTTTAAGTCTTTAATAATCAAATAGGCCCAAATTGATGTATAGTCAAAGTTATTGATCTGTTTCTTGGCAATCTTTTTTACCATCCCAAAGCTAAGAAAAACCATCCTCATTCAGAAGACAGAAAAATAGCCATATATATACTATTGGGTTTTTTTCAAGGGTTCATTCTCTTACATTAAACTCTAAAATTTATGTGAAATTCGTGAATGTAGAAGGAGAGCCTCTTTTTTGGAGGGTGGGGCCTCCATTCCCCATTCCTTCATGCTTCCATGGGGACAGTGCTCTTCCTCCTGCTCTTCTGCCCAAATCCTTACTGCATATGGTGACAATTCTGTTGGTGCATGTGGAAGAAGCTGAGCCCTTCCCCTTGTCCTCCTCCATTTTGCTCTCCCACTGAAAGCTTTAATTCTGGTCTGCTGCTCCACAAGAGCAGCCCTTGCCCTCCCCCAAAGACTTGCAGCATTTAGTGCTGCCAGGGACTCACCTGGGCAAATCTATCCAGTCCAAGTGCAAAGTGTAGGAAACCCTGTTTTCCAAAAGATCTAGACCTACATTCTCCACCCAGTATTTACCAGGGACCAGCATAACATACTAATTTCCACCTTTCTGATTGTATGTCCATCACTCAATTCATTTTGACTGTAGGCAGTGAGAGGAGTTTATTTATTAAACACCCTAGTTCCCAAAATGTTAATATGTTTTTTTAAATAACTAGTCAGTATTTCCAACTAAATAATAGCTCCTTTCCTCACCAATCCATGAGTCTTCCTTCATTTCATATTTTTAGATATTTATATATTTAAGTTGAAGCAATTTAGTCTAGTCTATGTTCTATTTATGATATCTATTTATTCTATTCTACATTTTAGATGTATATATTTATGATATCATACAGATTTATAATATGTTTGATTATTTGTGCTTTGAAAGATGAAATGGTAATATTATTCATTTGATTTGCCAGAGAGTAGCACATAGGATGGTGACTCCCAAACTTTGCTGCATGTTAAAATCATCTGGGGAGCTTGTAAAAAATAATGCTACTAAGATTGTACTCTAAGTCATCAACGAAATTGAATGTCTGCAGGTGGAAATCAGGCATTCAGATATTCTTTAAAATGTCCACGTGATTCCAATGTGCAGCAAAATTTAGGAACTACTATCTTAGGAAGAAACATTGATGTACGGTCAGGAGACCAGGAACCAAACGTTTTAATGCCAATTCCTTCACTGCCCCCTCAGTCTTCACTTGTGCCACATGGGTATATTAATACTTTACCACTGTTTCCCACACTTAAAATATCTTCCATTAACAAAATAATTCATTTTCAATAGTTTGCACCACCCAAAAAAGAAATACACTGAATTAACTTTAGTTATAAACTTTGCTAGACAGTGCAAAGTATATTGATACAGAACTGGTTCCTGTTTTCCCAGAAGATTATATGCTAGAACAGACAATGGAAATGGAAACCAATCATAAACATAGACTGCATCACAAAAGCATGATGTTTAAACCTACAAATTAAAAATAAACCACGAAATAATTACAGTATGCATTTATTTTACCAATCAAAGTACTGTGACAAGTTCAAGGAAAATTTCTTTTTGGTTTATGAAATTTGCAGTCTTCAAGTTGGTTCAGACTACTGGGGAAAAAAACTAGAATTTATATAGCAAATTTCTCTTAAGGAGTCATCATCTCCACCCCCAGCCCCAAATGTGCATCTACAGTTTTAGCTTTCTGTGTCTCTCATTACATCTCTGTGGACCAGAACCCCTGTAGCTTCCTCAGCACCCTGTTGCTGGAAGTGTCTGTGGGGGCAGAACTTCGGCATAATGCCCCAACACCCTCTGAGAGCCCCAGGAGCTTCTATTATCCTCCAGGGCTTCTGTGTCCAAAGAAAGATCCCCAATCTGGCCTCTTTCTCTGAATCTTGCCCACACTGGACTCTGTGCTGGTTGCAATTCACAGTCACTTCATTGTAGTTCAAAGAAACTTGCCCCCATGCTTCCAGTTCTGCCCTTCACATTGCCCTACACACCAACATCCTGCCCAGTGTTCAGCTCTGGGCTTGAGCTGTCCTTCTCCACATTCTCACCTGGATCCCCTTTCCCTGGCTCAGCATTTTCCTCTGCTCCTTGCATGCTATTAAGCAGAGGTACAGCTGAGCCAACCCCTCAAAGGGGACTGTAAACTGGCCTGTGACTGACCCCAGCAAGTCCTCCCTGTTTGGAGCTCATGTCACTCAATTATAGCTTTTTCTTTTGCACTTTTTTTTGTACCTGTGTCAAATGAGACACTGTTGTCAGGATCTCTGGGTCCCCATTTTCTTTCCAACCAGTCCCCGCCTAAGTATGGGAGCACCTCAGAGCTTTGTCCACATCTGTGTCCTGTGTTCATAGTCTGTTCCTGAGCTAGTTCGTTTACACTCATAGCATTTACAGTCACCCAATGACAAAGCTGTCAGTCTCCAGTATTCTCCAGAGCTTCAGGCCTGTATCTTTGCCAGAGACCTTCCCATTAATGTTCTAAAATCTTTATTTTCAAAGATTCCAAGGCCAAATGCTTTCACTTCCCCTGTTCCTCTGGTGACACCCTTGCCTCCTTTAATGACTCAACTTAGCTCCTACAACCATGGCCAGAAGCAAGGTATTTTAGTAATAATAATAACAACAAGTGACAGTCCCATTTGTGGGGCACTTACTGTGGGGCCAGGCACCACACTGAGCTCTGTACATAAATCACAGCATTTAGTTCCTAGAGCCACCCTGCCAGGGAGGCAACACCACCTCCATTTTTACAGCATAGACAGGCTACAAACCTTGCTCCAGGCAACATGCAGACTAATATACAGTCTCCAAGTCCAGGTTGTGCCAGGTGCTGAGTTCCCATTACCCTCCCAGAACCCAATGAGGAGAGTGTGTGGGCACTGCAGACATCTCCCCAGTATTTATTACATTCTAGATGATTTAAGCCAGTGTGACACATCTCTCCCTTTGTGGTATTTAGTTCAGGGATGGGCATTCCCCCTAAAAAAGGTATGTTGAAATCTTAACTCCCAGGATCTCAGAATGTGACCTTATTTGAGATAGTAATCAAATTAAAATGAGGTCATTAAGGTAGACCTTTATCCAATATGACTGGTGTCATTATAAAGAAGGGAAATTTGGGCACAGAGACAGCACACAGGGAGAATCTGGTATGAAGATAGGAGGTAGGCTGCCAAGAGAGAAGGAACTACCAGAAGCTAGGAGAAAAGACTGGAAAGAATCTTTCCCTAGAGCCTTCCAAGGGACTGTGGCCTTGTCCATACCTTAATTTTGGACTTCTGAAGCCTCCTACTTTGTGGTCCTTTAGTACAGCGGTCCCAGGAAACTAATCCAGTTGTCCTTGGCAACTTTAGGATAATGACACAGGAGAAGAAAGCTATTCAGGAATTCTGAGAAGTCACTCCCCTTCTGCTGGTTGTGAAAGTTGATGCCAGCGACTATTGACTATTGCACAAGCATGAGGGAATCGCTACACAGTGGGCCAGAGTTCCTGGCCTCCTGCACCTGAGCCTGCCCCCATTTCAAACCTCCTGCCTTTGACAGGACCCTTTCTGCCCAGTGATGGCAGCAACATACCTAATGTCCCTATTTTTAGAGGACTTAGAGGTGAAGTATCCTGACCAGGGGCCCACAATGAATACATGGCAGAAGTAAGACTTGAGCTCAAGTCTATCTACACCCAGATTCAGTGCTCTCATGCACTATGCAATATTGATTTCTATTTCATAAAAGGGATATTTTGGCATCAAGGGCTGCTCAAGGCAGTAGATCGTTATTCCTAGCTCCTCACCTTACTTCCTTCAAATTTTAGCTCAATCTTCCCTTTGTTCCCTTGCCTCAATTCTAATGCAAATATGCTGTTCTCCTTAATCCTTGGTCCTTTCCTTCAGGCATAACACTGACCTTCTGGCCCCACTCCCCTTTGTCTTTTCCTTCCCCTGCCACTGGAGACTTAGCCCAGGCTGAGCCACTTCCTCCTCCTCCACCAGGCTTGCCCTTTACCAGGCTGTCCCAAGAGAGAAAGAAGAAACTCCTTCTGCACCCCCAATGCACTATGGAGTTATTATGACACATTTGTTCCCATGCTAGATTGCAGTCACCTTGAGGACAGGGGTCATTATATCTTTGAATCTTTTAATCCTGATTTGGATTTCAGACCACTTGAAAATCAAGTCAGTATCTCATCATTTTGCCAAATCACACATTACCTATTCATTTAGCAAATATTTGAGCCTCTACTGTATGTGAGGCACCATTTTTGACAGGATAGCAAAGGTCCCTGTCCACACTGAGCTAACTGGAGAGAGACAGACAGACAGAGACAGAGACAGATACAGAATGAGAGAGAAAGAGAGAGAGAGAGAGAGAGGTGCACACCAGACTTATTTAAGGAAAAAGAAATGGTTCCATGTTTGGCACATGGAGTTGTAAAACATGAAACTAGAGAGAGTAAACATCAGGACCTGGGCTCCTTATAAGCCATGTTAATTGCCTGTTACATAACATGTATTTAAAACCCTTTCATATATTAAGTGTTACTCATTCACACTAAAATACATATGAATAGAGTTTCCTTTCACCACCAGAAGGGGAATTAGCAGCCCAAAAGATGCTGGGGCAGCAAAACAAGTGAAGGGACAGATGCCCCCTTTAAGTCAGGGCTCTTCTCCTTCCCCACCCCAATCCTTTGGTGGCAAGTTCTGCTATCTGGGAAAGAGATAAAAATCTGACTCTGCAAAAGCTGTTTCCTATCAGCTTTGCTGGGCTTGGCCCTGACCCTGCTGAGCTGTAGGGCATTGAGCTGTGTAAGAACCATGTTGGAAGTGACTCCTTTGATGTTTTCAAAGGTCGGAGCACATCTCTCCCCTTTTGGAGTGTCACTCAGCTGTAGGTAGAGAATGTTTCAGCTGCTGGGAGAGCCAATTAGAGCCAATTAGAGCCCAACTAACCTCTCCTGACACCGAAACTCCTTGTAGAACTTGCCTGTTTCTTGCAAAAATAGTGTGCATCTAGCCCTAACTCCGGTGTGAAGTGTGCCTGATGACAGAAACCAGGGTAGCTTAGTCCTCGTCCACTCTGGCTGCACATTATGATCACCTAGCAGATTTTAATTGCCAACACCAAAACCCCATGCCCAGAGAGCCCAACTCAGTTGGTCTGGGTTAGAGGTCCAGGCAACAGTATTGTTTAAAAGATCCCCAGCATTGAAAAACAGTATATCTGAATTCACCTGAAACAGCTGGCTCTCTGAAATCCAACTTCTGCATCTCCCACTATAGACACATTTTTCTGGATATGTTGGCACCTGCTTCTATTACCATCAGGTCCTTATTTCATATTTCTTTATTATCCACTCCAATTTTCATTAACTCTTTCAGATATGTTCCTAATATATTTGCATTTTCATTTGATTTCATGCTTTCTTAACCAAATATTGTAGATATCGTGAACAAAGCAAGTGGACAAACTAAACGCTTTTTTTTTTTTTTTACTTTTTGCTCAAGATAGTTGAAAACTATTTCTTTTTATCTAGTTAATGGGAAACTGAGTCCATACCATCTAGATATAAATTGGCATCTTTTACAATTATAGGCTCATGCTTGCTATGACTGTGGATATGTTCTTTTGTTTATCCATAAACATATATCATTATTTCTCATACATACACAAACACAACACACACACACACACACACACACACACAATCTTCCAAAGCACTAAGGCTTTAAAAAGCAGATATTCAATAAGAATTCTTGCAGGAAGAAATTAATGAATACACACATGGATGGATGCACAGAAGCTGAAACTAAAAGATAAAAACTTTATTCACATATATAGATATATGGATATATCACATATGTAAATACAACCTTATTTCCAGTTGGCATATTATAAGAGGACATCTGTTATAAATTTCAAAGTCTTTATTCAATCAATGTATGTAAATAACTGATATATGCATATAGCAGGATATGAGTTTTAATTTTTTAAATCATAGTGAACCACATTGATGCTTTTAATAATGATTAAATAAGCAAAACTTAATTATGTTATTATTACTAAATGGGTATTTCCAAGATGAAACATAAAATGTAAAGGGGCCTGATTAGAATCTATGATTAGAAAAAAAAAGTCACTTCCAGAACAAATCAAGTTCCAGATCATGAGAATAGTATCAAACATCACAGACAATTAAGTCCAAAAGTTTTCAAAGATTTTGATTTGGCTTGTAGCAGCAGTTTCTTTAAACAAAACCCTAAGAAGAAAACCACTATATATAACCAGAATATAACCGCCTCTTTGAAGTGTTGGGGTGGGGCCTCAGAGCAGGTGGCCCCAGCTTCCCTCCAATCTAGAGGAGCACAGTTTGGAAACCATTAATCCCTTTAAATGATTCTCTTTCTTGGCTACACTTAAGAATGACTTGGCAGGGTTCTTTAAAAAACATCAATTCTAACTACCCAAAGCAATCTACATATTCAATGCAATCCCTATCAAAGTAACACCAGCATTCTTCACAGAGCTAGAAAAAATAATCCTAAAATTTGTATGGAATCAGAAAAGACCCCGAATAGCCAAAGCAATCTTGAAAAAGAAAACCAAAGCAGGAGGCATCACAATCCCAGACTTCAAGCTATACTACAAAGCAGTAATCATCAAGACAGTATGATACTGGCACAAGAACAGACACTCAGATCAATGGAACACAATAGAGAACCCGGAAATGGACCCACAAATGTATGGCCAACTAACCTTTAACAAAGCAGGAAAGAATATCCAATGGAACCAAGACAGTCTCTTCAGCAAGTGGTGCTGGGAAAACTGGACAGCGACATGCAGAAAAATGAACCTGGAACACTTTCTTACACCATACACAAAAATAAACTCAAAATGGATGAAAGGCCTAAATGTAAGACAGGAAGCCATCAAAATCCTCGAGGAGAAAGCAGGTAAAAACCTCTTTGATTTTGCCCACAGCAACTCCTTATTCAACACATCTCTGGAGGCAAGGGAAACAAAAGCAAAAATGAACTACTGGGACCTCATCAAAATAAAAATCTTCTCCACAGTGAAGGAAACAATCAGCAAAACTAAAAGGCAACCAACAGAATGGGAGAAGATATTTGCAAATGACATATCAGATAAAGGGTTAGTATCCAAAATCGATAAAGAACTTATCAAATTCAACACCCAAAAAATAAATAATCCAGTGAAGAAATGAGCAAAAGACATGAATAGACACTTCTCCAAGGAAGACATCTAGATGGCCAACCAATACATGCTCTACATCACTCATCATCATGGAAATACAAATCAAAACCACAATGAGATACCACCTCACACCTGTCACAATGACTAACATTAACTCAGGCAACAACAGATGTTGGTGAGGATGTGGAGAAAGAGGATCTTTTTTGCATTGTTGGTGGGAATGCAAGCTGGTGCAGTCACTCCAGAAAACAGTATGGAGGTTCCTTTGTGGCACCTGGGTGGCTCAGTCAGTTGAGCATCTGACTTCTGCTCAGGTTATGATCTCATGGTTCATGAGTTCCAGCCCCACATTGGACTCTGTGCTGATGGCTTGGAGCCTGGAGCCTGCTTCGGATTCTGTGTCTCCCTCTCTCTCTGCCCTCTGCCGCTCACACTGACTCTCTCTCTCAAAAATAAATAAACATTAAAAAAAAAGAAAAGAAAACAGTATGGAGGTTCCTCAAAGAAACTAAAAATAGAACTAACCTATGACAGAGCAATTGCACTACTAGGGATTTATCCACAAGATACAGGTGTGCTGTTTCGAAGGGACACGTGCACCCCCATGTTTATAGCAGCACTATCAACAATAGCCAAAGTATGGGAAGAGCCCAAATGTCCATCGATGGATGAATGGAAAAAGATGTGGTATATATATATATATATATATATATATATATATATATATATACACATATAATGGAGTATTACTTGGCAATCAAAAAGAATGAAATCTTGCCATTTGCAACTATGTGGTTGGAACTGGAGGGTATTATGTTAAGTGAAATTAGTCAGAGAAAGACAAAAATCATATGACTTCACTCATATGAGGACTTTAAGAGACAAAACAGATGGACATAAGGGAAGGGAAACAAAAATAATATAAAAACAGGGAGGGGGACAAAACAGAAGAGACTCATAAATATGGAGAACAAACTGAAGGTTACTGGAGGGGTTGTGGGAGGGGGCATGGGCTAAATGGGTAAGGGGCATTAAGGAATCTTCTCCTGAAATCATTGTTGCACTATATACTAACTAATTTGGGTATAAATTTTAAAAGATAAAAAATAAAATTAAAAAAAAGAAAGGATCACACACACACACACACACACACACACACCACAAAACATCAATTCTAGACCCCACCCTGAGGTGGAGCACTGTATTTTGCAAAAGCTCTCCTGGTGATTCTAGTATGCAACAGGGTTAGGAACCACTGATCTAGTACAACTCCTTTAACATACAAACAAAACACTAAATCCCAGTGAGGTATGGTGACATGGCAAGACAATACAGCTCTTGGGAAGTCATGCCACCAAGACTAGAACCCAGTGATCCTGAATTCTATTCCGCCAATGGTACTATGCTCCCAGTAGACCCTCAGAAAATCTTGCTCTCTGAGGGGATTGATGGATGGCCTCCAGAAAAGTCTGTTATTACCACAACAGGGAGAAGGAGATTTTAGCATGATCTCCCAGTCACAGACATCCAAATTTGCCCACAAGATATATAGTCATGAGAAACAGCAATCAGTCATGGAAAGTTCTCACTAGGAAAAAAGACTGAAGGAAGAATGGTCAGCAAGCACAGCTCTAATGAGGTTGTCTCTCAGGAGAAAAAGAGGACACGTGATTGGCACAGCAAATAACCTTAATAATAACAACAGGTGAGATGGATTGTTCTACACATATTCTCATTTAGTCTTTACAACAAACCAATGAAGTTGATAACCATTTAGATGAGGAAACTTAAACACTTAGCTCCTAAACAGCTGTGGTCATTTGCCCAAGGGTAGAGAGCTTTGCCTGGCTGAGCTAACAGATAAACATGGGTCTGTCCAATTCAAGTGCCTGAGTTTTCAACCAGTAGAGTATAAAATGAAAAACATAAAATTACTCACATGCCTCAATTTTAGGTGCTCTCAACTTGAACCCAAAGTCCTGAAAGGATATTCCCATCTTTCCTTCATAAAATGTTGAGTCTTAGGCCAAGTTATACACAATTTCACACCCAGAAAGCCCATCTCCTGGCTAGAAAAACCTTTCAAGCCTCCTTGAACAAAGCTTTGCTATAAATGACTCACATTAGCTCTCTTTGTTTTGTGTATTTATTTCTCTACTATTTACTCTCATTATCCAGAAATCTATATTTTAACCCTAATTGTCTCCCTGAGGTAATGATTAAGGCATGACTCTGAGATTTGCATTGCAAACACCATGAGGCCTTCAACAGGAGCAGATGAATGCTGAATTTGGCATCTAACGGCATTTATTGCTTCATTTTCATGTCTTCCCAGTTTCATTTTGGGCCAATTTTTTAAATATTTTTTTCAAGTTCCAAAAGGATGGGGGGGTGGTATTCAGGATCATGATTTCAGGCCTACATTGACTCTACCCACTAGATCAAAACTGAGCTTTTTCTTCTTAAGACCATATCTTTGAATAAAAAACCCATGGATCAGTGCCTTATGTACATTTTACTAATGAATATTTATAGGACCACCCACAGAGTGTACAATTTCATACAAGCTACTCTATTTAGACAATGGCTATTTGGGAAAACCAGAAAGGGCTTTAGAAAAAGGCATGCTGTAAGTGGGATGCATTTTTATCCCTCCCAAAGGGAGAAGTCTTCAATGGATATCTGCTCCTTTTGGTTTTGTTGTCTTAAAAGTTTTATTTATTTTAGAAATAGTTACAACCCAGCCAGGTAAATATATTGCCATAAATTCCATTTAACTTTTTCCCTCACTGGAATAGCCTCATAAAAGACAACAAAGACCTGCAGAAAATTCAGTGAGGGAATAAGATTGTCAATACAGCGTGTGTATTTGAAAATAGAACGGTACAATCAGGTACAAAGAAGAGTCTGCATTCAAGTTAATAAAAATCAATCTAGAAGAAAGCATACTGCATTTTTGTGTCTAAGTAATCTTATTTTTTAATAACAATAAAACTTTTCACTTTACAGGGCTCTTTCTTTAGAGTCTCTAAGAGTTTGCTGACCAAGAACTAGAAAGTGATTGATGGTGTACCCAGCTGCTAAGGGTCTGTTCTAAAATCCTCCAGCTTCCTTCCATCAGTAGATAACCTCTGCTATGCAGGAGGTTCCCCACTATTACCATTCCTCAACCTGCCAATCAATAATGTCGACAAGCAAGTGTTCCAACTATGATTTCGAGTATAATTAGAAGGAAATGGAAAATCATAGAAAGTTATTTGCATTGGGTAGCATTTTGTTGCACATAACAAAATGCACTTAATAAATGGTGGCTATATCATATGAATCTAGTGACTCTAAGTACCTAAATGAAAAATAATAAATCTGATTCCTTTTCATTGAGCTACCATATTTTCATGTCTTAGGAAGCCATTGATTGCATAACATACCATCAATTTAATAGCTTTCCAGGGGGAAAAGAAAAACAACTAACACATTGAATGTATGCATCAATTATAAGAAATATATTGATTTTATAAATGTTAAAGCATAGGAAAAAATGTGTCTTAAACGACAGAAAACACAGTGGAGCACCTGGGTGGCTCAGTTGGTTAAGCGTCCAACTCTTAATTTCAACTCAGGTCATGATCTTACAATTTGTAGGTTTGAGCCCCACATTGGGCCCTGGGCTGATGGTACAGAGCCTTCTTGGGATTCTGTCTCCCTCTCTCTGCCCCTCCCCTCCTCGCTCTCTTTCTCTGTCTCAAAATAAATAAATAAATAATATTTAAAAAAACAGAAAACACAGCAAACTTAATACTTCATTTTAAGAGCACTTTTATATTCATTATCTAATTTAATTTTACCACAATTTTGTAAGGTACTATGATTATTATTCCCATTTTATTGCTAAAAATCCAAGCCTCTAGGACATTAATTTGCTCAAAATTATACAGTTAGTAAACCAATACCATAACTCTTCAATTCTAAATTCCACACACTTTCCACTACTCCTGTTACCTTTCTGTCTTAAACTAGTAGAACTTTTTCTCACCTAAAACATTTTGACTGACGCCTAGTAAGAAATATAATGTTTGAAAAGACTGCTATAGTAGATTTTTCATAACTGCTCTTGACATTCTTTCATGTTTAGGTAAGACTGTCTTCATACCAACCTATAATCATCATGGGCTGTTGCGTTAACTAGAGAAACAGTTGTCCCAAAAGGACGCAGTACTCCAGGAGTAGATTTGTATCACTGACTGAAATTTCTAATAGGTCCTCATGTATCTTTGGTGGAGAGACACCTGCTTTTGCAGATTAAAACTTTCAATTGGCTACATAAATTACCCTTCGTCAATTGTGAATCTTAACTTCTTTCTAAATTCTTGCCCTTATAAATGTACAGTGCCCATAAAGATTTATTAACTAGGTGTGCAATCAACTATCCTTCAGTGTTTTAGTGATCAGAGTAGAGGTTTGTAAATGGCTTTCTCCGTTAACTAGGTTGCTAGAAGTTGGTTCTGTTGTGGGAGTTTGGCTGTGCCTGGATATGAGCTCATGGAAGTGCATCAAATACAGAGTTGGAGGTAAATTTGCCTAATAAAGATATGTTCCCTGGTGGCAGTATTCGGGGCTTCTGTGTGGGATGTATAGCACTAGCGGGCATCTGCCATCCTCTAGCGCATGCAGTGGTGGCTGCAATGTTGTGTAAGCAGTGGAACATTAGTGTACAATACACTTAATGTCAATACAATTAGTGCCTCAACCCAGAAGAAAACTATCTCCAGGAGAGAAAAGGATGCCCTGTCTGCTTATACCCTGAGACCTGTAGTGAAAGCCCTCAAGCCTGACTCACTGATCAATGTTTCCCACCTTAAACAAAAGGCAACTATGTTCTGCAATCCATTCCTCCATCTCATTTGAAGGGATAAAAATAAGTGAGGACTGGGGTGCTTGGGTGGCTTAGCTCAGTCAGTTAAGCATCTGACTCTTTATTTGGGCTCAGGTCATCATCCCAGGGTCATCTTCCCAGGGTCATGGGAACGAGTCCCACAGCAGGCTTCACACTGAGCATGGAACCTGCTTATGATTCTCTCTCTCTCTCTCTCTCTCTCTCTCTCTCTCTCTCTCTCTTTCTCTCTCTCCCCTCTCCCCGCTCTGTCCTTCCCCCCTCCATCTACCCCTCTCCACCTCTCTGTCACTCTCCCCCATTCATGCTCTCTCTCTAAAAACAAAAGAGGGCGCCTGGGTGGCTTAGTGGGTAAAGCATCTAACTCTTGATTTTGGCTCAGATCATGATCTCACTGTTCATGGGATTGAGCACCACATTGGGCCCCGTGCTGACAGCGAGGAGTCTGCTTGGGATGCTGTCTCTCCCTCTCTCTGCCCCTCCCCCACTCATTCTCTCTCTCTCTCTCTCTCTCTCTCTCTCTCTTTCTCTCTCTCTCTCTCTCTCAGTAAATAAACTTCTAAAAAATGAAGAGTTTATATTTTTGTCCCAATAAATACCAACAAGTAAGTAGTACTATTTATCTATGGTTATTAGTGAATGATTCCTCCCAAAACTAATTTTAGCAGTGTTTATTTGAGAGTTTGAATTTGCTGTTAGCATTCAATGGCTGGCTTTGTACTTTGTACCTAATCTTCTTATTAAGTCACTTCTTACCATTTAGAGGAGACTTCTATGACTGAGTGAATAGCACAGCAAAGGCAAAGAGAATAAGAACCAAGAGAATGCCAGAGAGAGAGGAGCCAATCATAATTGTGGAATCTAGTGGAGATTCCCAAGGCAACACCAAACTGATTTCCCGTATGTAATAATCAGATCTTTTCAGAGACCAGGGGCCCTTTGAATGGCCTCAAGGGAAAACAGCACAAGCAGACAGCTTTTGAAACGAAAAAAAAAACAAAAAAAAACTTGTTTTACTTCCTTTTTTAACATACTTTGGAAATAAAATGAGATACTTATAAAACAAATAAGAAAATTGAGTTGGTCATTTAAAAATGCCCTGACTATAAAAAAAACCCAGAGTGGTTACTTCAAGACAAACCCCCAAAACCATTTAGAGTGGGGATCCGTGGTGTTATTCTCAGCCTTATCCAGAGGCCAAGAAAGGCACAGATTACCTCAGCAGCCCCCGTTGCCTTAGGAGACTTGGATTTTACTCTTCCCACTGTGGTAGAAAGGGAACAGATGTCCCCTAGGCAATTTTTCTCCAAAGGACCTCAGAAAGTAACAGCTGCTACAGGCTTCAGCCATGCCTTCCAGGCGCTTCTGAAGATGAGGGAATTTCCTTCCTGCCTTCACCACCCTCCTAGATTCTCCACCCACAGAGCCGAGATTGCCTGGCCTGCTCCACCACAGAGCGTGAGGACAGATCTGATATACATAAATCAACATATTACTCATTTTCTAGCACTGCCTTTGACAGCTGTTACATGAGCACATTGTTAGAAACTGTCAAGCAGTGATACACAGTGCCTTTTACAACATATGTTGACTTTTATCTAATGTAGTTCCATAATTAGCCCTAGGGAAAGCAAATCCAGGCATCCACCTGGCTGTGTGATCTCAGTTAACCTTTGCTTTCTTCTGAGGAAAGTTGGCAGGGTGGTGGTGGAGATCTAGGTACCTGGGTCCCCAAGACTAAGAGAAAATCAGTAAGTGTGTGAGTTGAGTAGGGTAGGGCACACTTCTTACATCTCCCTGACCTCTACCCATTCTCCATGGAAAATATGTCTTCAGTCAGAGGCCAAGGAGTCTGGAGAGCTTCTCAAGTGGTTCAGGTCCCCCAGGCCTGGATGAGAATTGAAATTGTTACTGGAAAAATCACCCTGAAACCTAGGCCATTCAACATTAAAGAATTTGAAAGAAAAAACTAAGCATTGCTTCAAATGTTATCCTTGGTCCTCCTTTCAAAAAGGTATTTCTCTTTCAGAAAAAAAAGACAAAACTTAGAGCAATGAAAGCATATTTTCACTGAATTTCAAAATTCAGCAGGTAATTTAGCAAGGTCACTTAGCAAGGTGATATAATAGAATATATGCTTGTGGTAAGATAATCTAGACTGAAGTTCAAGCTCCTTCATTTACCAATAAAGGAGCCATGGGAAACCTTATACTTTGTCATGACTTCTGTTTTCCTCAGTTTCAAATGAAAATAAGGGCAGCAGGCACCACGTCAATGTCATTAATGCTCATTCAGCACCATGGACAGTGCCTAGATCAAGAAACAATTTAATGAATGAATTCATACACCTGGTATTCTAATAAAGACCAAAAGAGATGTAGAAACATTTTGAAGACAGAAAATCTGTGGCCAAATATGAGTTATCTGATTTAACTTTCTATGTCTGGTTTTGGGGGGCAAGTCAGAGATACAGCTCTAGTTATCTCAAAAGCAATGAACCACAAGAGATCTGAAGGAACCTGAAGGGCATGAATTGAACTTAAAGGCACAAGAATTTTCTAAATACTTATTTTAAATATTTGAAGACAACTAGAATTCCCCACATAGACATACTCCAAGTTGAAATTGCAGAAAAAAGATCTTCTCCAGTATCTCCATCTTGGTCCCATCCACTGCAGATCCTGTCTAAGCCACCCATGAGCCTTCTTCCTTCAATGAGCATCACCTCATGCACTGCAGTGTCAGAGCAAATGTGGGAATTCACAAACTGTATAAACAAGGTACTTGTTCTCAAGGAATGCATTCTACTAGTCTCTGGGTTACACCCTTAGAGATGCAATAAAGACAGAATGCTCTCCTTGACCTCAAGGAGTTAATGGCCCAATGGAAGAGAGAGTTCAACAAAGTGATGACATAGTAAGAGCTACACATAGAAGTACAGGGAAAAATAAAAAGGGCCAAAGACAGAATCCCATAGAACAAACATTTGCAGCATGGGTAAAGATGAGAATCCAAAGTAGAAAGAAAACTAGGAAATAAATGTCATAGAAACCAATAGAGAAGAGAATTTCAAGAATCATTCATTGCTTAGATCACCTGGGTGGCTGAGTCAGTTAAGCATCTGACTTTGGCTCAAGTCTTGATCCATAGTTCATGAGTTCAAGCTCTGCTTCAGACTCTATGCTGACAGCTCAGAGCCTGAAAGCTGCTTCAGATTTTCTTTCTTTCTCTCTCTCTCTTGCTGTCTCTCCCTCACCCACTCATGCTCTGTCTGTCTGTCTCTCTCTCTCTCTCAAAAATAAACATTAAAAAATGAAATTAAGGGGGGATACTGGGAAGATGGTGGCGTAGGAGGATGCTAGGCTCACCGCGCGTCCTGCTGATCACTTAGATTCCACCTACACCTGCCTAAATAACCCAAAAAACCGCCAGAAGACTAGCAGAACAGAGTCTCCAGAGCCAAGCACAGACGAGAGGCCCACAGAAGAGGGTAGGAAGGGCGGCGAGGCAGTGCACGCTACACGGACTCTCGGGAGGGAGCTGGGGCAGAAGGGCGGCCCGCCGGCCAAGCAGAGCACCCGAGTCTGGCTTGCAAAAGCAGAGGGGCCAGACAGAGTGTGTTCTGACAGCAAGCAGGACTTAACATCTGGAAGGTTATAAGCTAACAGCTCTGCTCGGAGAATGGGAGGGCTGGAGGACAACGGGAGGGAGAGTTGTTGAGCCCCAGATGACAGAGCTCAAACTGGCAGGGAACAAAGGCGCTCGCCAGTGCCATCTCTCTCGCCCATCCCCCAGCCAAAATCCCAAAGGGAACCAGTTCCTGCCAGGGAACTTGCTTGCACTGCACAAACACCCAACGCTGTGCTTCTGCGGATCTATCCCTCCGGCGGGTCTGACTCCCTCACGGTGATGCAGGGCCCCTCCCAAAGTGGATCTCCAAAGGAAAAGCAAGCTGAGCCTGCCCCTCCCGCCCCTGTGCACCTTGCTGATCCACCCCAGCTAATATGCCAGATCTCCAGCACCACAAGTCTGGCAGTGTGCAAGTAGCCCAGACGGGCCACGCCACCCCACAGTGAATCCGGCCCCTAGGAGAGGGGAAGAGAAGGCACACATCAGTCTGACTGTGGCCCCAGCGGTGGGCTGGGGGCAGACATCAGGTCTGACTGTGGCCCCGCCCACCAACGCAAGGTATTCAAGACAGCACAGGGGAAGTGTCCCGCAGTCCCAGACCGCTCCAGGGACTATCCAAAATGACAAAATGCACAAATTGGTGCAGACGCTCTGGAAAACAGTGTGGAGGTTCCTCAGAAAATTAAAAATAGGCCTACCCTATGACCCAGCAATAGCACTGCTAGGAATTTACCCAAGGGATACAGGAGTACTGATGCATAGGGGCACTTGTACCCCAATGTTTATAGCAGCACTCTCAACGATAGCCAAATTATGGAAAGAGCCAAAATGTCCATCAACTGATGAATGGATAAAGAAATTGTGGTTTATATACACAATGGAATACTACGTGGCAATGAGAAAGAATGAAATACAGCCTTTTGTAGCAACATGGATGGAACTGGAGAGTGTGATGCTAAGTGAAATAAGCCTTACAGAGAAAGACAGATACCATATGGTTTCACTCTTATGTGGATCCTGAGAAACTTAACAGAAACCCACGGGGGAGGGGAAGGAAAAAAAAAAAAGAGGTTAGAGTAGGAGAGATCCAAAGCATAAGAGACTCTTAAAAACTGAGAACAAACTGAGGGTTGATGGGGGGTGGGAGGGAGGGGAGGATGGGTGATGGGTATTGAGGAGGGCACCTTTTGGGATGAGCACTGGGTGTTGTATGGAAACCAATTTGACAATAAATTTCATATATTAAAAAATAAATAAATAAATAAATAATAATCCAATTAAAAAAAAAAAACAAAAAAAAATGACAAAACAGAAGAATTCCCCTCAAACAAACGTCCAGGAAATAACAATAGCTAATGAACTGATCAAAAAGGATTTAAACAATATAACAGAAAGTGAATTTAGAAAAATAGTCATAAAATTAATCGCTGGGCTTGAAAACAGTATAAAGGATAGCAGAGAATCTATTGCTACAGAGATCAAGGGACTGAGGAACAGCCAGGAGGAGCTAAAAAATGCTATAAATGAACTGCAAAATAAAATGGAGACAACTACGGCTCAGATTGAAGAGGCAGAGGAGAGAATAAATGAACTAGAAGATAAAATTATGGAAAAAGAAGAAGCTGAGAAAAAGAGAGATAAAAAAATCCAGGAGTATGAGGGGAAAATTAGAGAACTAAGTCATGCACTAAAGAGAAATAATCTACGCATAATTGGTATCCCAGAGGAGGAAGAGAGAGGGAAAGGTGCTGAAGGTGTACTTGAAGAAATAATAGTGGAGAACTTCCCTGATCAGGGAAAGGAAAAAGGCATTGAAATCCAAGAGGCACAGAGAATTCCCTTCAGACGTAACTTTAATCGATCTTCTGCACGACATATCATAGTGAAACTGGCAAAAAACAAGGATAAAGAGAAAATTCTGAAAGCAGCTAGAGATAAACATGCTCTAACATATAGGGAGACCTATAAGACTCGTGACTGATCTCTCTACTGAAACTTGGCACGCCAGAAAGGAATGGCAGGAGATCTTCAATGTGATGAACAGAAAAATTATGCAGCTGAGAATCCTTTATCCAGCAAGTCTGTCATTTAGAATAGAAGGAGAGATAAAGGTCTTCCCAAACAAACAAAAACTGAAGGAATTCATCAGCACTAAACCAGCCCTACAAGAGATCCTAAGGGAGATCCTGTGAGACAAAGTACCAGAGACATCGCTACAGGCATGAAACCTACAGACATCACGATGACTCTAAACCCATATCTTTCTATAATAACACTGAATGTAAATGGACTAAATGCACCAACCAAAAGACATAGGGTATCAGAATGCATAAAAAACCAAGACCCATCTATTTGCTGTCTACAAGAGACTCATTTTAGACCTGAGGACACCTTCAGATGAGAGTGAGGGGATGGAGAACTATTTATCATGCCACTGGAAGTCAAAAGAAAGCTGGAGTAGCCATACTTATATGAGACAAACTAGACTTTAAATTAAAGGCTGTAACAAGAGATGAAGAGGGCATTATATAATAATTACAGGGTCTATCCATCAGGAAGACCTAACAATTATAAATGTCTATGCACCGAATACCAGAGCCCCCAAATATATAAAACAATTACTCACAAACATAAGCAACCTTATTGATAAGAATGTGGTAATTGCAGGGGACTTTAACACTCCACTTACAGAAATGGATAGATCATCTAGACACACGGTCAATAAACAAGGGCCCTGAATGATACATTGGATCAGATGGACTTGACAGATATATTTAGAACTCTGCATCCCAAAGCAACAGAATATACTTTCTTCTCGAGTGCACATGGAACATTCTCCAAGATAGATCACATACTGGGTCACAAAACAGCCCTTCATTAATATACAAGAATTGAGATTATACCATGCATACTTTCAGACCACAATGATATGAAGCATGAAATCAGCCACAGGAAAAATTCTGGAAAACCTCCAAAAGCATGAATGTTAAAGAACACCCTATTAAAGAATGAATGGGTCAACCAGGCAATTAGAGAAGAAATTAAAAAATATATGGAAACAAACGAAAATGAAAATACAATCCAAATGCTTTGGGATGCAGCGAAAGCAGTCCTGAGAGGAAAATACATTGCAATCCAGGCCTATCTCAAGAAACAAGAAAAATCCCAAATACAAAATCTAACAGCACACCTAAAGGAAATAGAAGCAGAACAGCAAAGACAGCCTAAACCCAGCAGAAGAGGAGAAATCATAAAGATCAGAGCAGAAATAAACAATATAGAATCTAAAAAAAACTGTAGAGCAGATCAACGAAACCAAGATTTGATTTTCTGAAAAAATAAACAAAATTGATAAACCTCTAGTCAGGCTTCTCAAAAAGAAAAGGGAGATGACCCAAATAGATAAAATCATGAATGAAAATGGAATTATTACAACCAATCCCTCAGAGATACAAGCAATTATCAGGGAATACTATGAAAAATTATATGCCAACAAACTGGACAACCTGGAAGCAATGGACAAATTCCTAAAAACCACAAGCTTCCAAAACTCAATCAGGAGGAAATAAAGAGCTTGAACAGACCCATAACCAGCAAAGAAATTGAATCAGTCATCAAAAATCTCCCAACAAATAAGAGTCCAGGACCAGATGGCTTCCCAGGGGAGTTCTACCAGACGTTTAAAGCAGAGATAATACCTATCCTTCTCAAGCTATTCCAAAAAATAGAAAGGGAAGGAAAACTTCCAGACTCATTCTATGAAGCCAGTGTTACTTTGATTCCTAAACCAGACAGAGACCCAGCAAAAAAAGAGAACTACAGGCCAATATCCCTGATGAATATGGATGCAAAAATTCTCAATAATATACTAGCAAATCGAATTCAACAGCATATAAAAAGAATTATTCACCATGATCAAGTGGGATTCATTCCTGGGATACAGGGCTGGTTCAACATTTGCAAATCAATCAACATTATACATCACATTAATAAAAGAAAAGATAAGAACCATATGATCCTGTCAATCGATGCAGAAAAGGCATTTGACAAAATTCAGCAAACTTTCTTAATAAATACCCTCGAGAGAGTCGGGATAGAAAGAACATACTTAAGGATCATAAAAGCCATTTATGAAAAGCCCACAGCTAACATCATCCTCAACGGGGAAAAACTGAGAGCTTTTCCCTGAGATCAGGAACACGACAGGGATGTCCACTCTCACCGCTGTTGTTTAACATAGTGTTGGAAGTTCTAGCATCAGCAATCAGACAACAAAAGGAAATCAAAGGCATCCAAATTGGCAAAGAGGAAGTCAAGCTTTCGCTTTTTGCAGATGACATGATATTATACATGGAAAATCCGATAGACTCCACCAAAAGTCTGCTAGAACTGATACATGAATTTAGCAAAGTTGCAGGATACAAAATCAATGTACAGAAATCAGTTGCATTCTTATACACTAATAATGAAGCAACATAAAGACAAGTAAAGAAACTGATCCCATTCACAATTGCACCAAGAAGCATAAAATACCTAGGGATAAATCTAACCAAAGATGTAAAAGCTCTGTATGCTGAAAACTATAGACAGCTTATAAAGGAAATTGAAGAAGATATAAAGAAATGGAAAAACTTTCTGTGCTCATGGATTGGAAGAATAAATATTGTCAAAATGTCAATACTACCCAAAGCTATCTACACATTCAATGCAATCCCAATCAAAGTTGCACCAGCATTCCTCTCAAAACTAGAACAAGCAATCCTAAAATTCATATGGAACCACAAAAGGCCCCGAATAGCCAAAGTAATTTTGAAGAAGACCAAAGCAGGAGGCATCACAATCTCAGACTTTAGCCTCTACGACAAAGCTATCATCATCAAGACAGCATGGTATTGGCACAAAAACAGACACATAGACCAATGGAATAGAATAGAAACCCCAGAACTAGACCCACAAAAGTATGGCCAACTCATCTTTGACAAAGCAAGAAAGAACATCCAATGGAAAAAAGACAGTCTCTTTAACAAACGGTGCTGGGAGAACTGGACAGCAACATGCAGAAGATTGAAATTAGACCACTTTCTCACACCATTCACAAAAATAAACTCAAAATGGATAAAGGACATGAATGTGAGACAGGAAACCATCAAAACCCTAGAGGAGAAAGCAGGAAAAGACCTCTCTGACCTCAGCCACAGCAATTTCTTACTTGACACATCCCCAAAGGCAAGGGAATTAAAAGCAAAAATGAACTACTAGGACCTGATGAAGATAAAAAGCTTCTGCACAGCAAAGGAAACAACCAACAAAACTAAAAGGCAACCAACAGAATGGGAAAAGATATTCGCAAATGACATATCGGACAAAGGGCTAGTATCCAAAATCTATAAAGAGCTCACCAAACTCCACACCCAAAAAACAAATAACCCGGTAAAGAAATGGGCAGAAAACATGAATAGACACATCTCTAAAGAAGACATCCGGATGGCCAACAGCACATGAAAAGATGCTCAACGTCGCTCCTCATCAGGGAAATACAAATCAAAACCACACTCAGATATCACCTCACGCCAGTCAGAGTGGCCAAAATGAACAAATCAGGAGACTATAGATGCTGGAGAGGATGTGGAGAAATGGGAACCCTCTTGCACTGTTGGTGGGAATGCAAATGGGTGCAGCCGCTCTGGAAAACAGTGTGGAGGTTCCTCAAAAAATTAAAATTAGACCTACCCTATGACCCAGCAATAGCACTGCTAGGAATTTACCCAAGGGATACAGGAGTACTGATGCATAGGGGCACTTGTACCCCAATGTTTACAGCAGCACTCTCAACGATAGCCAAATTATGGAAAGAGCCTAAATGTCCATCAACTGATGAATGGATAAAGAAATTGTGGTTTATATACACAATGGAATACTACGTGGCAATGAGAAAAAATGAAATATGGCTCTTTGTATCAACATGGATGGAACTGGAGAGTGTGATGCTAAGTGAAATAAGCCATACAGAGAAAGACAGATACCATATGTTTTCACTCTTGTGTGGATTCTGAGAAACTTAACAGAAACCCATGGGGGAGGGGAAGGAAAAAAAAAGTTAGAGTGGGAGAGAGCCAAAGCATAAGAGACTCTTAAAAACTGAGAAGAAACTGAGGGTTGATGGGGGTGGGAGAGAGGGGAGGGTGGGTGATGGGTATTGAGGAGGGCACCTACTGGGATGAGCACTGGGTGTTGTATGGAAACCAATCTGACAATAAACTTCATATATTGAAAAAAAATAAATTAAAAAAAGAATGATTCCTTGCTTATTGGCATTAGATGCACTTCAAGTAAGATAAGAACTGAGAACAATTCAGTGGATTTACCAGTTAGCAATAGGTATATGATGTTGTTGAGATGTGAAAAAACAAGTAACCTTATAATAAAGGATCTTTCTAAGGGTAAAATGGTAAAAAAAAAAAAATTACAAATGCTATAGGAACACAGAAGAGAGAAAAAAAAGATCTCTTGGGATTGCAAGCTTAAGGGGTAATTCATCTAGAAGGAATGAAATGAGACTTGAACGATTTGTAGAATTTGGAGGGGAAAAAAGTAAAACTAGGGTTTACAATTAGGGGTACTGATCTGAATAAAACACTGGGCTGTGGATGTTCCAATCCTACCCCAGGGCCAAAAGAGACGGTTTGTGGGGGATGAGACTAGGAAGAAATCTGGAGTCAGACTCCCAAAGACAGGGATTAAGGACTTAGACGCCAGATTCCCATTTGACCCCATAAGGCTTTGGGGCAGGGTCTAACAGATAACAACAGAGTATGGAATAGATTGGAGAGGAAAAAAGAAGCTAGCTAAGGAAATAGCACTAGGAGGAAGAGATTAGAGTTTAACTTGGCAAACATAAAGGGTTACTCTTTAATTCATAAAAGCAATATTTTACTATAAAAGGAATAAGAAACCACTTGCCCCAGAACATGGTATGGGGCAAATCTCCTTGTCCCTTAAGTCAAGTGTGCAAGATTTCCTTAGAACTTAGGGACATAGTCTCGAGAGTCATACAGAGCCAGTTCAAAAACCAAATCACTGACTCACTAGCTACAGGATCTTGTTAGGTTGCTTAACTCCTCTGAGAGTCAATTTCCTCATCTGTAAAATGGGTATGATCTATTCCAAGGGGTTTAGCCCATGGCAAAGAATAAGCACTCAGTAAATGTTATATCAGAATATTTCATTATTACAGAATACTGTTCAACCACATCATAGAAATATATGCAAATGAAGAATATGTGAAATAAATACCTCAAGAAACACTGGTCATCAACACATATATGAGAAATTATTTGACCTTAGACATTCAAAAATTAAATAATGTAATAGTTGAAAATTAAACACATTGACAGTACGAAGTGTGGCAGGCAATTCTATAATGATCACAAAGGTCCCTGATGTACACATCTTATATAATACCTTTCCCTGAGTATCAGCAAAAACAGTGAATATAGTATCTGCCCTGTGATTAGATTAGTAACCCACTGGCTTTTTAGTTAATCAAAAGAGAGCTTATCCCGGATGGACCTGACCTCATCAGCAGTGCCTTTAGAAGAAGGTGAAGTGTCAGAGAGGCCTTGAAGATGTATACTCTTATGAGTCCTACAACTGTAAAGAAAAAAATTCTACAAACAACTGTGAGAGCTTGGAAAAGAATCCAAGGCTCAGATAAGCCCCCAGCCCAGACCAACACCTTGATTACAGCCTTGTGGAACCCTGGGCAGAGAACTCCATTAATCTGTACTCAGACTCTGGCTCATGCAAATTGTAGGGCAGCAAATTTATGTTGTTTTAAATGATCATGTTTGTAACAATTTTTTTATGCAGCAATAAGAAACTAAGTGCTGGCAAAAATGTAGAGAATTAGTAAACTGTACCTACTGTTTATGAGAATTAACTTGGATTCCATTTGGAAAGCAGTTTGACATTATCTAGGAAGTTTGAAATGAATATTCACTGTGTCCATTCAATTTTGAGCTTTAATACATACCCTAGATAAACTCCTGCCTAGTGCATATGTATAAGAATGTTCATCACAGTGTGGCTTAAATAGCCAGACGCTAAAAACAATATAAATTAAATATCTATCAAGATGAGAATAAATGAATTGCAGTACATTCACAAAATGGAATACTGATCATCACTGAAAATGAACAAGCTATAGTTATATGATAATATGGCTGAATCTCAAAAACAAAATATGCAAAGAGGCAAGATGCAAAGGGGTATACAAATTCCATTTCCATAAGGTTTACAAACAGGCAAAAGTAGGCTGTTTCTATTTACAGATACATACAGTGATATTAAAACGCAAGGCTATTTTAGAGGCAAGGAAGGGATTTTCATGAACTTCAGGATAGTGGGGTCTGGGAGTGGGGAGAGAAGGGATTGTGTGTGGGGATAGGAAAACAGGGATTTACCAAGTCCTGGAAAGGTTTGTTTTTCTTTTTACACTGGTGTTTGCTTTTAAAAAATTTTAAACTATACTCACATACTATATGCACACCTCTGTATAGAGGATATATCTCACAATAAGAAAGAGCAGCAGTAAAGATCTCTGAATGGTGTATCTTACTACCATTCATAATAATGGCCTGAGAAAGACCTAGAAACACAGATTTGGAGGCTTCCCTGATGTGTGGAAACCCAAACAGCCTGCCATGAGCTTGTGGCTGATGGCTCAGTGTGGCTTCACCTCATCCCTGCAGCACCGTCAGCCTCCTGACACCTGTGCCAGGCTTGGCAGCTGTGGCCGGAAGGAAGGAGCCATCAGGAGCCATCACTAGCAGCAGACTAATAATAAGATTCATTTCTTTGAGACTCCCAGGACACAACCAGGGAGACTGGAGAATGCTAATGCTGCCTGCTAGGGCTCTGGGGGCTGCTTACTTATTTTTATTTTTTAAGGTCAATTGTTTCAGGTCGGCACACTTATTAGAGAGGGGATCAGTGGAAAAACAGTGTGCCCCTCTGCTCCAAGCCTAAAAGGAAAAACCAGACAAAAGGAAGACATTCGTTCACTAATCGTATCTGAGTCCTCTTTTCTAGAGGCTGCCTGAAGTGGCCAGGGGCAGAATCAAGACCTGTAGTCGCTCCAGAGCTTAGAGAAGGGAGAACCTAAGATTGAGACTGAAAATTTGGGAGAGGGTTCCCTGGCTCTTTCTTTCCTCCAACTCTTCTAAAGTTCATTTCTACCTCTTCCTCCTCCTCCTCTTCTTCCTCCTCTTCCTTCTCCTCCTCCACCTCCTTCTCATCCTCATCATCACTGTATTAGTATACTTATTGCTGCATAACAAAATACCACACTGAGTGAATTAAAACAACATAAATTTGTTATTGCAAAATTTCTGTAGGTCAGAAGTCTGGGCATGCATGGCATAGCTGGGCTCCATGTGAGAGACAGGTGTTGACCAGGGCTGTGGTTCCCTCAGGGGCTGAGTAGAATCTGCTGTTCAATCAGACTTTGGTAGAATTCTACTCCTGGCAGTTGCACAATGGAGGTCCTTTTTTCCTTTCTAGCTATTATGCGGGGGTCACCCCCACCTCCCAGATGGTGCCCACATTCCTTATTCCTTATTACCAAGATTTTCTTATGGGTTCAATTCCACCATGCTTTGGATCTCTGACTTCTTTGTGTTGTGACCAGAGAAAACTCTGCTTTTATAAGATCCAAGTAGTTAGGGCAGACCTACCTGGACAATCTCCATATCATAAAGTCAACTGATTTGGGACCTTAATTACATCTGCAACTCTTCACAGCTGTATCTAGTTTACTCATTGAATAACTGGGAAAATGTATGGGTATACTAGGGGTCTGGAATCTTGGTATATTATCTTAGAATTCTGTCTACCAAAACCATCAATTGCTAATACGTTCATTCTGAACAAGGAATTCATAGAGGTGTAAACAAACCAATGCTCCCAGAGAGGAGAATGTTAAGGAATGTTCTGTGAAGCAGGGAGATTTATAGTTATTTGAGTTGAAGTACACCCTGGAATTAGGAATAATGGCTTTCATTCATTCACTCATTCAACATGCCAGGTATTATGGGATGTTCATAGATAAATAAAACAAAGAGATTCCCATGACATTTCTGCTTTAAAAAGAGAGAAACCACAAAAGACCCCAAATAGCTAAAGCATTCCTGAGGAAGAATAACAACACTGAACACATATACTTCCTAATTTCAAACTATACTACAAAGCTATAGTAATCAAAACAGCAGAATACTGGCATAAAAATAGACATATAGAACACTGAAACAGAATCCAGAGATCAGAAATAAAACCCACATACACTGAGAACTATTTCACAAGTGAGCCAAAAGTACTCAGTGGGGAAAGAACAGTCTTGTCAATAAATAGTGTTGGGAAAGCTGAATAACCATGTAGAAAAATGAAATTATACCCCTATCTTACACCACTCACAAAATTTAATTTATTAAAGACCTAAATGTAAGACCATAAACCATAAAACTTCTAGAAAAAAACATAGGGAAAAAGCCCTTTGACATATGTCTTAGCAATGACACCAAAAGCACAAGTAACAAAGGCAAAAATAAACAAGTGGAACTACATCAAACTCAAAGTCTTCAGCACAGCAAAACAAACATTCAACAAAATGAAAATGTAACCTATAGAATGGGACATAATATTTGCAAACTATACATCTGATAATGGGTTAATATCCAAAATGCCCAAAATATATAAAGGACTCATACAAAAAAATAACAAAATACCCAAATGAGGAATGGACAGTGAAATCAAATAGACATTTTGCCAAAGAAGACATGCAGATGGCCAACAGGCATACAAAAAGATGCTCAAAATCACTAATTACCAGGGAAATGCAAGTCAAAACTATAATGTGATGTCTCATACCTGTTAGAATGGCTATCATCAAAACAACAAGAGATAACAAGTGTTCATGAGGATGTAAGGATGTAGAGAAAGGGAACCCTTGTGCACTACTGGTGGAAATATAAATTGGTACAGCCACTGTGGAATAGTATGGAGGTTCCTCAACAAATTAAAAATGATTTGTCATATGATCCAGCAATTTTACTTCTGGGTATTTAAAAGAAATCAAAGCAGTATATTGAAGAGATAACTGAACTCTCATGATCATTGAAACATTATTCACAACAGCTAAGATATGGGAACAACCTAAATGTCCAACCATGGATGAATGAATGAAGATGTGATGTTACATACAATGGAGTACTTCTCAGCCATGAAAAACAATTAAATCCTCCCATATGCTACAACATGGATGACCCTTGAGGACATTATGCTAAGCAAAGTCAAATAGAAAGACAAATACTACATGATACCACTTTTCTGTGGAATCTAACAAACCTGGATTTAGAAACAGTAGAATGATGGTTAAACGGGCTAGGGATGGGGGAAAAGGGAAGATGTTGGTCAAATAGTACAAACTTATAAAAAGAATAAGTTCTGTTCATCTAACTCACAGGATTGTGATTACTGATATCAGTATTATACTATATATTTGAAAGTTTCTAAGAGATATCTTAAATGTTCTCACCACAAAAAAAGAGTGGTAATTACATCATGTCATGTAGGGGTTAGCTAAAACTAGTGTGGTGATCATATCACAATATATAAGTGTATAAAATCAACATATTGTATATACCTTGAAGTTACACAATGGTATACATCAATTATATCTCAAAGCTGGAAAATAGAGAGAGAGAGAGATGCACAAAACTATAATATCCATTTAACAAATACGTAGTGGGTACCCACTATGAAGCAAGTGTTGGACATCTAGGATATTGTGGTGAATGGTTGTGACAGGTACAAAGTAAAATGCTTCAAGTTATAGCATAAAATATATAAGTCTCAATTTAGAGTTAAAAGAGAGCTTCTTGGGGAGGCTGGCTGGCTCAGTCAGTGGAGCAAGCTACTCTTGATCTTGGGGTTGTGAATTCGAGCCCAACATTAGGTATAGAGATTACTTAAAAAAATAAATTTTTTATTCTAAAAAAAAAAAGCTTCTTTAACAGACTGTTAACTATAGAGAACAAACTGTTACCAGAGGGGAAATGGGTGGGGGGTGGATGAAACAGATCCCTTCTTTTGATGGCGTTTAAGGAAGGCACTTGTTGTGATAGTACAAACTGGGGATGTATGGAAACTAATATAACACTATATGTTAACTACACTGAAATTAAAATGAAAATAAGTAAAGAGCTTCTTAGACAGGGAATATAGTAGAGCAGCACTCTTACAAAAAAAGAAATAATGGGATGTGCTTTATTTTAGGAAGAAAAATTCGGGATATAAGGGGAATGACATACCAGATAGAGAAACTGATGTGAAGAGAATCCCAAAGGTAACAAACAGCAGAATATCTGTGTAACAACATATTGGGTAGATTACAAGTGATATGAGGGGACATTATACAGCTTAAGAATATAAAGGAGGCTTGGGGAAGATTTTGAAGCATATTGAAGGACAATGAAAATCCACTTTATTAGAATGTGACATGCCCAAAGCTTAATTCTGAGAATATCAAGTTAGTAACTCCACATATTCATTCCTTCATATGTGGCAGGCACTGCTTTAGGTGCTGGGGGTACAAGTTCTAACCTGCCCTCCAGACATTTCCTTTTCAGGGGAGGAGACAATAATAAACAATAAAATTAATAAGGTAATTTCAGATAATGTGTCATGAAGAAAAATAAATCAAGGCAAAGTAATAGAAATTAGGTGTGAACCATATTAAGTTGAATGTCAGAGATGGCTTCTTTAAGCAAGTGGTACTGGGGTGAAGATTTATGCTATAGGAGCAAGATGGCAGGGGTCTCCAAGACAGAGGTTGAAGGAAAGGGTCCTGGTGTAGAATCCTGCTTGTCACAATTAAGCAAAAGCAAGCAGGTGGTGAGGGAAAATGTCAGAGAAGCTGACATGCCCAAATTATATAGGATTTTGAAGGCCATGGAAAGTAGTTTGGATTTTATCCCAAAGGCAATGAGAAGTTACTGGAAGTTCCTGAGCAAGGCAGAGAGGTGAAATTGTATGATTTGCATTTTTAAAAGATCACTCAGGCCAGGAGAGAAAGAGTAGGGTTATTGCTGTAGTCTGAATGAGAAGTAAAGTTCCCTCAGATAAGAGGGCGTGGCTGAGGCAGTGGTCAGTTTGGGGACATGACTTAGAGGTAAAATCAAAAGGTCTGGTTGATAGATTGTATGAGATTGTGAGGGAAACAGAAAAATAGAAATTAGAGAGACAAGAGCCTGGAGAGGGACCAAGTAGGAAACTACTACAAACAGTTCAGGAGGGCAGAAATGAGGGGCTGGCAGTAAGAGGAGAGGAGGGTACCTAGGAGGAGAATTCCAAGTGGTAGAACAGATAGGACTGAAGCAAAGGTGACTTGGAATTTTTCATCCTTGATCACGGGGAACAGTGGTGCCCACTAATAAAAGCAGGGAATTCAAGATCAACGTAAAAGGGGAAATAATGAGAGAGTTTTGTATAATCTGTCCTTACAAGTGGAAGGTTTCTTGTGTATAAAAAGGAAAAGTTATTATGGTAATTACTTAGCAACAGAACTTGCTACCTGCAAGGTAATCTCCAAGGTCTAGCACCAGGTCTACTTGAAGCTGCATAGGAAGCATGTAAGGTCAGTCCTATCAGGATCATACAGGACTCCCTGCCTTTACCTCCCCCAGGACATGTGTGGATCTGTCTGTGGAGTTCTGAAGGCCCAAACCCAGTCCAATTCCTGTCCAACAAAGACAGGGCAGAGAGTAAAGAATGATCTGAATTCCACCATCTCTTGGGACTTAGAACTGACATGCTCCCTAAGCCCTGCATACCCAGAACAACTTGGTGCTTCTGCACACCTTCTGCAGCCCATGCTGACTTGTGACAAATCCATATGTGCTAAGAGTAAAGTCTGAGAACACATGTAGCTTTCCCTACACTCAAGTCACAGTACTCTTCATTTCCCTTGCCAGACCAGACCATAACATCTACCTACATTTCTACATACACTGTGTCATACCCTGGATTCTAGCCTATACCTCAAAATCTGACACTCACCTAGCTCCTGACAGCTCTCCTTAAGCAGGACTGGATCTTGTTGTCATTGTATTTTTTCACTGGTTTAGTATTTTATGCTCTAGACAGACTCTCTAATAGCAACACTTCTCCATTTGACCTCCAATTCTCAGTTACCCGCCCTCCACTGTTATGATTCTTTCTCCTCACCCTTTTAGCTAGGATCTGTATATTCTTTGAACTCTAGCCGACTCACCTCTATTATGTCAGATCTTGCCAAGCTATAAGCATTTTAATAACTCATATGAACATGGCCAAGGGTCCTGTGTGGTGGTTAAATCATGGATGCAACCAACATTCCTCATTAGTGGGACATGCAGCTGGCCATGTAATCATCTGTTCTATGACCACATCTGACCTTCTTCCCTTTCTGTCATTCCCTTGGTCTCCTCAATGCCTCACATTCATCCCATCCAAAGTTGAGCAAATCATCACTCCATTGAACCTCTCTCCCATCCTCTTGTCTCTCTCAAGCTAGTTCTTCCAATACCTTACACAAACCCACACACACATACACTTTTTTGTTAATTTCTGAAACCCTTTGCCCATAGTAAACACCACTGATAACAAGTAAGCCCTTATTCTAATGTAATTCCTTTATAAGTAGCCTATTTTCTCTCTTCAGATGAGAAATTTATTTTTATCTTTTTGTACCTGATATGTTGCCATTTTACTGCGAGGTATCTAGATGTGGATTCGTATTTATATGAGTCTCAGTGTTGGAACACATTTTCAATGTGAAGTTTCATGTCCCACCCCTATCACAGACAAATACAACCTCCCCCACTATTAACATTCCTCTTTGCAGCTATACATTTGTTATAATCAACAAAACTACACTGACATATCATTATTACCCAACATCCATAGTTTATATTAGGGTTCACTCTTGGTATTGCACATTCTGTGGGTTTTGATAAGTGTATAGTGACACAAGTCCACTGCTGTAGATCCTACAGAATTGTTTCATTGCCCTAAAAATTCTCTGTGCTCTGCCTATTCATCATCCAAAGTGACTATACCATCTCACATTCCTACCTTATTCCAATGAATAAGAGTTCCTGTTGCTCAACGTCCTTGTCAGCGTTTAGTGCTGTCAATGTTTTGGATTTTGGCCATTCTAATAAGTGTACAGTGGTATCTCATTTTATTTTTTTAAGTTTATTTATTTATTTTGAGAAATAGAGAATGTGAGTGGGGGAAGGACAGAGAGAGAAAAGGAGAAAGAGAATTCCATGCAGAGTCCATGCTGTCAGCGTGGAGCCTGATTCAGCTTTTGATCTTGTGAAATGTGAAATCATGATCTGAGGTGGAAATCAAGAGTCAGAGGATCAATCAACTGAGCCACTCACGAGCTTCTTATTGTTTAAATTTGTAATTCTTTAATGACATATAATGTGGAACATCTTTTCATATGCTTGTTTTCATTTGTATATTTTCTTTGATGAGGTGTCTATTAAAGTCTTTTGTCATTTTTTTATCAAGCTGTTCATGTACTTACTGTTAAGGTTTTTTTTTTTTAATTTTTTAAAAGTTTATTTATTTTTGAAAGAGAGAGTGTGCCAGCAGGGAAGCAGCAGAGAAAGAGACAGATACAGAATCTGAAGCAGGCTCCAGGCTCTGAGCTGTCAGCACAGAACCCGATGCAGGGCTTGAACTCATGAGCCATGAGATCATGACCTGAGCTGAGGTCAGATGCTTAACTGACTGAGTCACCCAGGCACCCCTCTTATTGTTAAGTTTTAAGAGTTCTTTGTATATTGTGGATAACAGGCCTTTATCAGATGTGTCTCTAAAAATATTTTATCCCTGTCTGTGGCTTGTCTTCTCATTTTCTTGACATTGTCTTTCACAGCATAGAAGTTTTAATTATAATGAAGTTCAGCCTATCAATTATTTCCTTTGTGGATTATTTCTTAGATGTTGTACATAAAAAGTCACTGCCATACTGAAGGTTATCTAGATTTCCTCCTATATTATTTTAGGAGTTTTAAAGTTTTGTGTTTTCCACGGACATCTCTGATCTATTCTAACTTAATTTTTGTGAAGGTGCAACCCATGTCTAGATTCATTTTTCACATGCGGGTGTCCAGTTGTTCTAGCACCATTTGTTGAAAAGGCTCTCTTTGTTCCATTATATTGCCTTTACTCCCTTGTCAAAGATCACTTGATTATATTTACTTGGGTCTATTTTTGGCTTTGTATTCTATTGATCTATTATCTATTGATCTATTTCACCAATACCACATTGTCATAATTAATGTAGCTTTATGGTGAGTCTTGAAGTTGGGTAGCATCAGTCCTCCAACTTTGTACTTCTTTAAGAATGCCTTGGCTGGGGGTGCTTGGGTGGCTCAATCAGTTAAGCGTCTCATCTTTAATTTCCACTCAGGTCATAATTTCCCGGTTCATGGGATTGAGCCCCACATCAGGCTCTGTGCTGATAGCATGGAGCCTGCTTGTGATTCTCTCTTTCCTCTCTCTCTCTCTCTCTCTCTCTTTCTGCCCCTTACACACTCATGCACATGTACACACACACTTTCTCTCTCAAAAAATAAATAAATAAGCATAAAAAACTTTAAACAAAAAAAAATGTATTGGCTGTTCTTGGTCTTTTGCTTCTCCACATAAACTATGGAGATATCCACAAAACAACTCACTAGCATTTTGGAGAGGGTTGCATTAAATCTATAGATCAACTTGGGAAGAACTGACATTTTGACAATATTGAGCTGTTTTACTCATGAATTTGAAACATCTTTCCATTTATTTAGTTCTGCATTAATATCTTTCATCAGAGTTTTGTAGTGTTCCCATATAGGTCCTGTACACATTTGGTTAGATTTATACCTAACTATTTCATTTTGAGGAGCTATTGTAAATAGTAATGTATTTTTTATTTCAAATTCCACTTGTTCATTGTTTAATTCACTTTTCTGCTTACTGAAATACATTCTTTAATATATCTTTTTTCCGAAAGCATTATTAGAACACACTATTGTCTGAAAACACTACTGTGTTTTTCTAGCATTTGAATAATATGTGAATTGAAGCTAAAAATCTTGAGTTGACAGTGATTTTTTTCTTTAGCATTTTGAAATATTACTCCATTGTCTTTCAGTTTCTATTATGTAGTAGGTACAATATGTGTTATCCCAGAAACACCCCCTCTATCTGAGATAATGCTTATTCCCCCAGCTTCTATGAGGACTGGATGCTAACAGCTCACAGCTACACTCTATTCAGGAGATTTGCCCTTGGTTGAGAAGAGCTGGTTCACCCTGAAATGACAATGAGGCTATGTTACCTCCATATCTCACTACCCTCTCTGGCCCCCATTCCCTATTGCTTCATCCAGTGACTGACTGATACAGGAGTAGAAAAGCTTAGCTCTATTTTCTCAAAGGGGGAAACTCTGGGTGCCATTTGTAGATAGATCCCCAAGGATTAGACTAAGACTAGACTTCAGCTCTTGTCTAATGACTAGACCCTAGACTGTTCCCTTGACCTACCTTACTGCCCTCACTCCCTTACAGGTTTTGTCCCTTCAATAAATAAGTTGCATAAGAATCTCCATCTCAAGTTCTTCTAGAGAACTCTACCTAAAGCATATTTTTACTGGTAATAATGATTGTAATAATGCCTAAAAGTTACTTGAGCACTTAATGTAGACTAGACACTGATGGATAAGTTTTTTACCTGTATTATCTTGCGTAATTCTCACAATGATCCCATGGAATAAGAACGCTATTATTTCCACTTGTATTAGTTTTCTGTGGCTGCTGTAACACATCATCATAAGCTGGATAGCTTACAGTAATAGAAATTTATTCTCTCACAACTCCGGAAGCTGGAAGTCTTAATGAGAGTGTTGTCAAGGCCACAGTCCCTCTGGAAGCTCTAAGGGAGTAACCAATATTTGCCTCTCCCAGCTTCTGGTGGCTGTCAGCATTCCTTGGCTTGTGGCCACCTTATTCCAATCCTCCCTCCACAGTCACACTGCTCCCTCCTCGTCTGTGTGTCAGTCTGATAAAAAATATGCATGATTGCGCTTAGGCTCACACATATAATACAGGCCAAGCATCTTCTCTCAAGATATTTAACTTAATGACATCTTTTCCAAATAAGGTAATACTCACTCTTTTGCCATATGAGGTAATATTCATACATTCTGGGAATTAGGAATTGGACATATCTTTTTTAGAGGCTACCATTCAGCCTACTATACCAGTTTAGAGATGATAAGAGAGAGGCAAAGGTGAAAAGTACATGCTATTGTACTTTTCACAAAAGATACAGAAATCACAAAATAAGATGGAAGAAATACATCAGTAAGAACAATAAATTTAAATGGCCAGAGCATCTCATAGTGGAATATTAAAAAAAATTAGGCTAAATCTGGTTTACAGAAGACACACCAAAAGTATGAGACTCAAAAAGGTTGAGGGGAAATAGAGTGAAAAAGACATGTTAGCAAACACTATTTCAGAGAAAGCTGGAGCAGCTAAAGCTGGAGCTGGAGCAGCTATAGTAATGACAGACAAAATTAACCTTAAGGCAAAAGGCATTAGTAGGAATAAATTGGAAGTATTGGTCATGATAGGTTAGGTTAGGCTGCAGTAACAAACAATCCAAAATATTGCAGTAACATTCAAAAAAGGCTCATTTCTCAATCAACAGCATGTCTATCACAGATAGAGAGCAGCTTGTCTTTACAATACATTCACTCCCTTGGACCCTAGCCAATGGATTAGTTTCTATCTAAAACTTTGCTGGTGTCATGGCCAGAAGGAAAGAAAAAGGCACTATGGCTTTAAAACTTGGCTCTTAAATCTGGTTGCAAGTAATGCTCCTCACTTCCACTTGACTTCACTGCCCAAACCGAGGAACCCAACCAAATCTTATGTCAAGGGGAAGAGAAGTAAAATCTTACCTTAGCAGGGAGAGTAAATAACAATAATAGTCTATCATAAGGGGCCACTGTAGACTGATCCAGAAAATAATTCACCAGGAAGTTATAAAAATCCTGTTATTTTATGCAAAAAATGATTTAGTCTCGAAATACTTTTAAACTTACAAAATTACATTTAGAAAATGAAAATTTTATAATCATACTTGGCGATTTTAGGTTATTTCTATCCAATATGGATAAAGCAAGTACATAAAATTACTAAAGATATTGAAGACTCAAACCACAAAGTAAGTAAGTTTGATCAAACAGACATGAATCTAAGAGTGCTGCACCAACAAAGAATATCCATGGAGCATGAATAAAAACTGAACTTGAACCAGCACAGAGAACTGCTCATAAATTTTTAAAGTGTCAACATCATACAGAACAAATTTTCTAACAAATTATAATTACATCGAAACTAATTATAGATAGACAAAGATAGTTTAAGAAATAAATATGCTAAAAAAAAGAAATACATATGCATTCTTAAATAACCCCTTGAATATAGTAAATCATTAAGTAATTACAACTGAGCAAAAATATATATATAATGTATTTAAACTTATAAGATGCAGCTAAAGTTGTATTTACAGGTAAATATATACCCTTAGAAAATAAAGATTGAGAAGTAGCTAAATAACAAGAATGTAGAAAATAACAATGTAATGTGTAGAATTTTAAAAAAACAAAATAATAAAATTAAGAACAAAATAAATAGAAAACAAAAAATTAGAACCAATAAGAAAATTCAGCAAGTTTGTTACAGATATAATCAATTTCTAAAAGTCAGTTGTGCTCAAGTCACAAGTGCACAGAGTGCATAAGTGAAGGAGAGGGGCAGAGAGAAAAAGAGACAGAGTGATAGAGAGAGACAGACAGAGACAGAGAGAAAGAGAGAGAGAGAGAGAGAGAGAGAGAGAGAGAATCTCAAGCAGGCTTCACACTCAGCACAGATCCCAAAGTGGGACTTGATCCTACAACTCTGTGATTACAACCTGAGCTGAAATGAAGAGTCAGGCTTTCAACCAACTGAGACACCCATGCACCCCCATACAAAGATGTTTTAAATAATATTTTTAAAGTTTTATATATAGAAAAATAATAATGTCAATAAATAATAATAACAAAAGCTGTATATTACATGTCTGAAGAAGAAAATAAAATTTTATTGAAAGATGCTGAAGAAAACATAAATGAAATATGTTGTGTTCATAAAGTGGGAGGATAATATTAGAAAACAGCCATTCTCCTCAAATTAATCTAAATATTTTGCATCATTTCAATAAATTCAGACAAGAATCTTCAAGATCCATGACAAGTTGCTTCTAAAATGTGTAAAGAAACTCAAATGATGAAAAATTGATCAAAACTTTTTAATAAGAACAAAATGGGCATAATCATTATAATAAATACTAAAACATCATAAAGTTATAATTAAAATAGTGTGAAATTTGACAATAAATTATATTTTAAAAAATAGTGTGGCATTGCTAAAGAAACAAAGAAAACAAAATAGAGGGTCCAGAGATAGAACTTTTACTATAATGAACATTTGTACCTGGTATGGTGATGATATACGTCACTGAGGGAAAAATGAGACAATAAATAAATGCTGTTCATGCAACTAGGCATTCATGTGGGGGAAAAATTATATTTCTCACTCCATACAAAAAATTTGTTCAACATAGATCTAAAAACTCAATGCAGACAATTCTCTAAAAACCTCTGGAAGAAAATGAAAGAATATATTTAGAACTTCAGGGTAAGGAAGGATGTCTTAAAGCACAAAAAGCACCAGTCATTGAGCACCTGGGTGGCTCAGTCAGTTAAGTGTCTGACTCTTGATTTTGGCTCAGGTCATGAACTCATGGGCTCTGGACTGAGTGTGAAGCCTGCTTAAGATTCTCTCCCTCCCTCTCCCTCCCTCTCTCTCTCTCTCTCTCTCTCAAAAAATACCAGTCACAAATAAGGCTTATAAATTTCCCATTAAAACTGAAAACCTATAACATTAAGCTACCTTATACTGAAAAGACAAACCACAGATAAGTAAAAGACATATGGTAGACATATAACCAACAAAGGCTTTATATCCAAAACAAATAAAAAAGTACAATTAGGGCGCCTGGGTGGCGCAGTCGGTTAAGCGTCCGACTTCAGCCAGGTCACGATCTTGCGGTCCGTGAGTTCGAGCCCCGCGTCAGGCTCTGGGCTGATGGCTCGGAGCCTGGAGCCTGTTTCCGATTCTGTGTCTCCCTCTCTCACTGCCCCTCCCCCGTTCATGCTCTGTCTCTCTCTGTCCCAAAAATAAAAAAATAAAATAAAAAAAAAAAACGTTGAAAAATAAAAGTAAATGTTAAAAAAAAAAAAAAGTACAATTAAATAAGCAAAAGGCAAACAATCCTATAGAAAAAATTGGCAACTGGAATAAATAGACAATTCTTAGGGGGAAAAAAGTTGAAATGGCCAAAATATGAAAATATGTTCAACCTCATATCTACAAACTTACACTCATAGAAATGTAAATTACATTTCATATCCATCTAGTTGGCAAAGATTAGAAAGTCTAATGATATCAAATGATGGTGAGAATATGGAGCAACTGGAACTTGCAGCAAACAAAATTAGTACAACCACTTTAGAAAATAATTTGGCTAAATCCAGTTATGGTCTAGCATAGCCTTATGGTCTAGCAACTGCAATTCTAAAGATATTCCCCCATGGAAACCCCATGTGTGTTCAATAGGACCCATGCATGTGAATATTAATTGTAATTTTTTTTATAATTGGAAAACTATAAGAAAAAATTGGGAGATCATCAGAAGAAAGGATAAATTATGATACAATCACATAACGGTACTCTACAATAGTACAAATAAAAAAAATAGACCTATAGTTGCTAACACAGACAAATCTAAAATATATAACATTGACTGAAAAGAATATTAGAGTTTTTTATGGAATAAAAGCAATTATATAAATTTTAATACGAAGCAAAAACAATAGTTTATGATGTTAATACACATACTGAATATGGTAAAATTATATCTTAAAAACAACAAATGAGGGGGCGCTTGGCTGGGTCAGTTGGTAGTGCATATGACTCTTGATCTCAGAGTCATGAGTTTGAGTCCCATGTTTGGTATAGAGATTATTTTATAAAAAGAATAAACAAAAACAACAAATGTAGGACATTGGTACCTCTGAGGAAGGGAAAAAGAGAATGGAGTTAAGAAGAAGTATAAGGGACCTCAAATAAATACAACAAGAGAGAAAATGTTAATATTTGGTCAATCTAGTCGGTGGATATATGAATGTTCTCTATCATTCTCTTTATTTGGCTGTATATCTGAAACATTTCATAATTCTCTTAAATTTTCTTTAAAAAGTAAATGGATACAAACAAATGTTGGAGACTCCTTTCCCAGCTTGCTCCTACATGGGGAAAGGTAAAATTCCCATTCTGTATGGGTTGCAGTTGATTGTGAGGAGAAAGGAAATAAAGTCTTGTCAACCCCACTGAAACAGAGTGCAGCTGGACTTCACAGAGACTGGAACCCACTCTCCCCTCCCCTCCTCCCTCCAGCTGGTCTTTTCTGTATCTATTTCCTGCTTCTGTATCTTTTCTGTATCTATTTCCTGCATCTACTCCTATCTTCCTGGTCCCTCAAAGTACCCAGACCCAAGTCTACATGACTTTTCAGCTTAAATACCTACACTGATTCCTTCTCTGTCTCTTAGTTCAAATTCCTGAGAGAATTTGACTGACCACTGCTATGGTCAGCTGGCCTTGGACCAAGAGTCTACTTCAATTCAACTTCTAATTCAACAAGATTCAGCTGACAGAAGAGGAGACCATACTAAATAGGAATCTCTTTTAGGAGTTGTGGGCAAGACAGAATCTCAAAAAAGTTTTGGCTAAAGTACACAAACTTACCCATCAAGTCCATCAACCATGTTAAGTCAAGAGGAAAGTACTTGGAATGAGAACAGAAGCCTCCTCAGAAATAAAGAATGTACCTGAGGTTGAAGCACTCTTGTGTGGTCTTTCCCACACTACTTCTTGAGTGACCATCTGAAAAGCAGAAAAAAGAGAATTCCTCACATCAGACTCTACATGGACAAAAGACTCAATCAACAGATGAGAGGTAGGTGGAAATGTAGCATGACATACAGAATGGGGGAAAAGTTCTTCATCTGAGACCAGACCCCTTACATGCAGTGGGTAAAAAAGAAGTCAAACATAACACTAAAGCCAACCTTTGAGACAGCCATGCCCCAGACTGAACTCATTATCTCTTCCCATTGGGATCCTCTTCTGGAACTCTTATCTCAATAAATGGCAACAATACTGATCTAATTGCTTCAATCTGAACCCTGAGCAAACCTTCCCCATTCCGTCTTATGTAACCCATCACAAGACCCCATTGTTTCTACCTCCTGGGTGCTGCTCAGTGTTTGCCCACTTCTTCGCCACCTCCCATCTGTTTGAACCTGCCCTCATTTCACCTGGTCTTCTGCAAGAGTTGCCCGCGATACAGGGAAAGAAACCCCCAAACACAGTCAATGTGATTCATGTATTCAATCACTATTACATTTCCACAATGTGTCAGCCACTGTGTAAACACTGCATATGGACTGGTTAGAAGAGTCACTGCGAACCTTGCATTTTTAGTGATGATAGCCATTAAAAAAATAAACATGAAAATCACCATTAAAAAGTTGGGTAAGCGCTCTGAAAGAAAAGATCCGTGTTCCTTGATAATGTTTAACCAGAGAAACCTAATGTAAATTGAGTAGATGGCCAGGCCTTCTCTAAGAAAGAATGACTTTTGATCTAAGGCTGACAGAGTCACAGTCTCCTTAAAATTTTCTATCATTTCCCCCCTTTTGAGGATAAAGGTAATCCATTAGAAAGTCAGATACAACTCAGCTTCTTTTTCCCTTCCCTGCCCAACTTCAACTTCACTTTCTCCCTAGCTCTCTGCTCCCAGCCACCAGGACACCTCTCCGATCCCTCAAAATGTCATTTTCTCCCTTGTGTCAGGACCTGCATGCATGCAATGCCTGCATCAAGAAAAGACCTTCTTCATGTCCCCTTTCCTTCAGCCCCTGTTAACTAGCCAATCAACTGTCAAATATCAATTTAACATCCCTTACTCTAGAAAGCCACATCCTAATACCCCTGATAAGAGGGTTTAAGTCTGTGTGCCATATAGATTGTTATTTTCTTAGACCAAATGCCCTGGCAACTGTCTTGTCAACATCTGTTAGAACCCTGCACTCCATTATATGTGTAGGGGCATTTCTGTCTTCTTTGTCACTGAATCCCCAGGGTGTGGATTATTAAACATACTTAATAATAAAGCTGAATAAACAAATGAAAGAATCAATGATATGACTGTCCCGGTTTTGTAGAAACTCAGAACCTTAGAATTGAAAAGGACCCTAGGAGTCACCTAAACTTCCTCCCACCAAATAACCAAATCACACACCTCACAGCCTCTTTCAGGCTTCATACCTGTCTCCCCAGGCAGCAGAGAGCTCCTCAAGAACAAGGACAGAAGCTTATTCATCTTGGTATCTCCTTCCTCTACAGAATCACAAACTAGAGAGTTCCAAGAAGATCATTATCTCCAACCACAACCTAGAAACTATGTGGCACAAAGCCAGTGAGTGATTTGCCTAAAGGGACTCCAACAGATCCAACTGCAAATGTATTCATCCTAGCTCCTTCTGCTTAATTTCCTCATGTGCATAGTTTCTCTGAGGGTCATTCTCAACTCATTGCCAACCTGCCCTGTGTGTCCTTCCATCGTATCCAAGATTCCCACTTTACAACATCCCATTTTCTTCCAAGAATCCCCTCTCTGAGTGTCACAGTGTGCTTCTGTCTCTGGCCAAATGCCTAGCAAAGCCCTAGGCTTCTCCTCGGCCCTTTAATCTCTAATATAAGGAATTAGCAAGGAGCCAAAGACCATATCTTTCCTCTCTCTCTCTCTCTCTCTCTCTCTCTCTCACACACACACACACACACACACACACACACACACACACACACACACTATGAGCTCCAGAAATGGAGTTTATTTCATTTCCCCATTTTTTAGGGCAGCCTCCAGCTTTAAGCCCTCCACCCTTGGCAGCAGCCTTTGCCTTTGGGAGAGAGACAAGCAACTTTAGAGTGATATGGAAATCACCCCCTAAACATTTGCAAGCCTTGCAGGACTTGGAGCTGGTCCCAAATGAAATTCAATCAGCCCTTTTTCCACCCGCACTTGCTGCCTCCAGCTGAGCCCCATCTCATACAGTGGAGCCCAGTGAATGAGGTGCACCTGATAAGTCCCAAGAGGTCCCAGCCCCAAGAGAAAGGAGGAGCGGGGGAGGGAAGGGAACAGAGCCAAGCCTTGGCCAGTTGCCATATGCAGCCTGCTTTTGACAGAGGCCTCTGCCTGCACTGAGAAGGACCCTCGGCGAAACCACAAATTTACACAGCAAGGAAGAGATCTTACTGGACTGTTGGGCCCAATTCCTGAGTTTTGGAGACTGAAAATGTTCAGTCTCTCAGTGTCTGACTCAAAAAGCCCTAAATCCCCCTGGCTTGTCAGATTAACAAACGATATTTCCAAGTGGATGTTGTGATACTGATATTTCTCTCCATCTCTGATCCATAGAAATCTAATTGTAAAGGATTCACTGGATTCAGTCCTCTGATGAGACAATGAAATTTCAAAGAATCCATAAAGAGGGAAAGCCTTGAGCATACAGTCTTATGTATGTGCTCTGAAAATGTATGTGCATGTGTATTATTGTGTCACCCCTAGCAATAGGAGAATTTGGGGGGGGGGGGAGGTTAAGAGTAGAGGGGGAATCAGAAAGACAAGACACCGACCAAATGAATGTAAGATTAAGTGTTGAACAGTAATTCCATAGGACAAAATTCAAGGTGTTTACCTTAATCCTTCTCGATATTTTTTCCCACCATCACATGTTACAGACTCTGACAATCACTGGTACATGCCAACCCAGGATTTCCCTAGCAAATCTCCCACCAAATCCTGTTATATAAAAATAAGTATCAAAATATTCAGAGGATTTGGATACACTTACCTGATGTCTCTCTCCTCACCATGTCACCACCTAACAGTCTAACAAGAGTAAATCCAAGAGGACTAGGAAACTGAAGCATGAAGAAACCTCCCACCATGCAGGGGAGGAAGTTTTTTCTTTTACCTTTCAAGCAACAAGATGCTGTGTTGTGTTGCTGTGGCTTTGGGTTCCATTATCCCTGTGTTAGAGAAATACAAGATGAACCTAGGAACCAAGCAGTTTTGAGTTTTACTGCAGGCCCCACAATGCCATAATCTTGGATAAAACACTTAACTTCTTAGAGCCTTGATTCCCTGGAGTAGGAATAAGGGTATAGATGAGATTAATATTGATTTCTTTGGTTTATTTTGAGGCCAATAATTGTTATAAATGGCATTCATGATTTGTGAGAGCTGTCATGCTCATCACAAAGTCTCTGTGATCACAAAATCCTGCCCTAGTCAGGAAAAGCAGTGCATCACTAGGACCTGCAAATTTACAAGAATGTGAAAGCCATGTTTGTCGATACTTACTGGTAAAGGATACAAAATCCTCATGAATTATACAAGATGCCTCATGTGTAAACAGAGATATCATTTAAAGCAACAAAGTCATTTCTGAATTGTGCTTCAGTGACTATAAACTATGGATTCCTACATAGCTGCAACTTCTAATTTCCTAAGTAAATCCCATCTGCCAAAAGGAAGACTGAAAACACATCCCTACCTCCTCCTGAGGACAATCATCTCTGAGAATGCATATGGTAGCTTCTACAGCAATAGTCAGCTACCTTTTCCTCAAGGTTTTGTGCTCCCTCTCAGGGGCTGCCCATTCTAGTGGTGGAGACATTTCCCAAATCCAGGGCCCTTATAGACTGCAGGAATTAAACTCATTTCCTGCCTGCAGTAGGTTTCACTCCTTCTGGCCCCTTCTCCCGACTAATCCAAGGATGCAACTGTGTTTGGGCTAACATTTCTGCAGGGGGGAAGGAACACTTCTACAAGGCAATAAGAGCATGATAATTAAAACAAACAATAAAATTAAAAATTTATCAGCATCTTCAAAATATGAGTTTCAACCAACAGCACTGTACATGGAGGTGGGACATTTCCATTTTGGCAAACATCCTAAATCCTCTGAAACAAGGAGACCACCTGTGTCCTTCCTGGAGGGACTCTGGCTACGATCTCCAGGGATCTTGCCAGGAGAGGGCACTTTCTGAGGGCATTTTTCTTCCTCCTGTGGGGAGTTTGCTGCTTTTGCAATGTCATGGCTAGGCCTCTGAGATATCAAACATCTAGGAGGCAAGCTGGAAGAAGAGGGAACAGTCATGGGGCTGAAGTAAGACAATCATCTCTGCTTTAAGGAATGAGACAAATCCAAGCCACCTAGCTCCAGGGAAGAAGATGTGGTCAGGCCAGACAGTACAAGGATGGAATAAAAGCTAAAGAATTCAATAGGTACTAAAGGGTAAAAGCTAGCTTTCAAACCTGACCAACTATGTCTTCAGAAGAGCCAATCATAGCAGAGAGTAGAATTTTCAGGGTTCAGAGTTGGCAGCATGAAATTTTAAATACCAAAAGCACAAGAAAGTTCTAAAATTGCCTACATCTTCTCTCTGCCTTCCAGAGATAACCATTGTTTATGTCTGTGTGTATTCCATATTCCTTATATAATTATATGTAATTATTGTCACAAGTTCAAGTCCATGACATACAACATGTTTTGTGATGCACTCTCTCCACCTGAAACACTACAAATGCTCTTCCATGTTGCTTCTATCTCAGTCCATAGTTGTTTAGGAAAAAGGAAACCTAGTGAAACTAGAATCAAAGGGAATTTATTATATGGATCAGGAATCTCTCCTAGAACCCAGGAAAGGGCAGCTGGGACAGGAGGGGCCAGCCCCAGCTCCCCAACTCTCTGAGGCACATGGTGCCTCAGTCTCTGCTCTCTCTGCAGTCCCATCCTCTGCCTCTGGGCACAGCAGCAACTGATGGCTGCCCTACTGGACCCGTTTCATCCATAATGCATAACACTAACTGACTAAACTCCCACTCCAAATGCCCATGGTAGGTGATCTGACTGACTCAGTTTATGTCATCTGGACACCCTGGAAGTAGTCAGCCATGGCTGGCAGGAATGGGAAAGGCAGGGAATAGATGTGCCAGTCCATTAAAGAAATGGACTTGCTTACAAATGTTATTTACTGTTTCTTCAAAGGATATGCCAGGAAAACAGCCTGTATTAGGGTAGACTAACTGCTGTTTATAAAAATCCCAAAGGCAATTTCTGCTCATATCCCAGTCTACTGTGGACCAATAGCAGGGGGGTGGTGATGGACCAGGAGGGCAATTCTGCTTATGGTCATTCAGAAACCATGGTCTCTCCATCTATGGTCTCTCCACTTTTCAGGGTCTTAGAGTCATAAACTGGACCTTCCAAAGCTATTTGGCAGCCAGTGAAGGGAGGAAAGTTTTAGGAAAGAAACTGGAAGTGGTGTACATTATCCCTACCCACAGGCCCCTGGCCACAGCTAACCACAGACCCCTCCATCTGGTCTGGCTCTGGCTTCTGTGTGTGGTGACTTATGAAGTAAAGGTAAGTTGTTTACCATCCACAAATCCAACTTAACATAGTGGAACAGGGACAAGGTAACTACAATAACCGTAATAAACACATTAAATAGTCCCATCTGAGAGAAAAAGGTGGAATGGGAGGCCAGTCTGAAGCAAGTCTGATACATAACTGGGCAGGTACTTTCTCCATGATCCCCTACCTCTGCCCATCAGGAAGGTATTCCCTGTCTACCATCCTTCTGGGCCACATGTTAACTAGACATTAGGGATCATGCCTCCGCAGATGCTAGGAGAAACATAATGCTGGTTCCTGCTAAATGGGAAATTTGAGACTCATGGCTTTTCGCTTGCTCATTCCCTTGCTTTTTGCAACACAAATACCTCAAGAACCTAATAGCTTCTGATCCATTTGCTTCCAGTAAGTTTCATTTATTAAAATACACACAAATACACACATACACACACACACACACACACACACACACACACACACACAAACAGGCTTTCCTACACATAATTCTAAAGTGAATGTGATTTATGTTTCTTCCCTCACTCTCACACCTTTTTCTCTAAGCAGCTGCAAGGAGGCTTTATGGTGCCACAGAATGAGACAGCCACACCCCATTCTAACATTTTTGCTACAGGACCAAGTCACTTTATCAAAATGAAGTTTTTTGACAGGTCATACTCTCACACAAACTCTCTCAATCATACCTCCTACTGTGTAAGAAGCAACCAGCTTTTCCAAGCCCTTTGTGGCAGGTTTGTTCTCTGAAATATAGCCATGGCCATGGCACTTTTGTTGATGTCCCGTGTTCCCTCAGAACATTGACCCTCAGCCATCATGAGGTAGAGTCAGCTTCCCCACCCTCCAAGTACAGGTGGGCCTTAGTGAGTTGGAAATCATGAATCGTATGAGGCAGAAGGGACACTGCATGACCTCTGAAGCTCTATCACAAAGGTGATACAACTTCGGTCTGGCAATCCAGTCACCATGCTGTAAGGAAGTTCAAACCAACCTGTCCAGACAGATTCGATGGACACTTGGCCGGTCTCTTCCAATGTGCCCATAGTCAGAAAGTGCAGGTAGAGCAGTGCCACACTACATCTATGCAGTGCTCCTACTGACTCCCCTCCCCAGAGTCTCTGCTCTGTGGGGATCAGGCCTTCCTGGCAGCTTATCTTACAGACTTGCTCTAGGTTTGTCTAGGTACCACTAGGGTGGTAGCAGAAAAATGGCCTCAAAGATGTCCACATCCTAATTCCCCAATTCTGTGACTATGTTACCTCACAAGGCAAAAGACACTTTGCAGATGTAAGTAAGGTTAAGGACCTTGAGATGGGGAGAGTACATTGATGGGCCTGATCTAATGGCATGAGTCCTTGCAAACAAAGAAACTCTCCTGGCTGTGGTCAGAAAGGGAGACATTGCAATGGATGAAAGGTCAATTGGGGCATTGGCTTTGAAAACAGGAAGGGGCCTGAGGAGCTATCAAAGCTGGAAAGGCAAATAGAGGCAGATAGGATATCCAGAAAGGAAGGCAACTCTGCTGACACCTGTCTTAACTCAGTACAACCCATGTTGGACTTCTGACCTGCAAAATTGTCCCAAAAGAAATCTGTGTTTTAATCCACTAAGTCTGTGAATCTTTGTTATGGCAGCAAGGAAAAACTAATATAGCCAGTGACTGTTCTCAGCTCTAAATTCTGAGTCTAAAATTCAACAGCGTGTAGCATCCAGTGCTCCCTAGAAATACACTTAATGGTTTTCAAACATGAATCTGGAAACTCTGCCAGAACTCTGAGCTGCTTTCCGCACACCCCAATGCTCCATCCCCCTCTCTTTAGTCCTCTGGGACATACGTGACATGCCCTGAAATCAGCGACCATAGGGTCTGCGTACTGTTCTGTGTTGCACACTGAGAGTCATGGCCTTGACCTCTTGGAGCTCAGCCTCTGCTGGGGCAGAGACGCAGGCTGGCCAAGCAGTGCCGGTGTTCTGTCCAAATGCACAGCTCTGAGCAGAGCCCTCTGGAGAAGGGCAGGCCCAGCCTCCACACAGATGGATACACTGGTGTGTCCTAAAAGTGACCATTGGAAATGTAGCCCTGCACAGCTCTAGGAAAAAATATGATCATATAGCCACCCCAGTCTCAATCTTCTTCCCCGTTTTCTCTTTTAGAAGTCACCCTCCCTCCCTCCAAGGTTTTCATCATCCCTTCTCCCTACCACCTTCATTCAATACCTCCCCTCAGGAAAGGATCTGGAAATTATTCCCCTTGATGGAAATGATAGATAGATATATGGTGGATAATAGCTTAAAGCACTACACAGTTTTTCAGATGCTCTTTAAGATAAATCTATGATTTAAGAAAAAATTTTAAAAAATGAAGTGTGGAATCTTAGGCAGCTGGTGAGGTAAGAAAAGGGTTATTTAGGTTTCTGAGTTTTTGCAAAATGCCTTAAATAAAGAATATGCTATCTGCCCAGCTATAAATGAACTCTAGCCCAGTCATGACAATATACACACATTTGGGAGATAAGAATGAGATGGTGAGGAGAACTAAAAGAGGCAAAAATTGAAGGCACAGGCACAAAACTGGATACTAGTCAGGTTACATGAGCCCCTTGTGGGGGTTAAAAGTGTGCTTTAAAGTCTGTGGGTGGGAAAAGAGCAGAAAGGAGCAGGTGGTGGCCTGGTAGATAGGCTGACACTGGGGTGAGGTCCCTCTTGCAGAGCCTACTGGTTTGTGGAGAGGTTGCCATTCCTGCCAGCAGAGGGATGGTCCAACCATGTGGTCCACCCAGCAGCCCCAGGCTTCTGCTGCTCCTGTTGGAACCACAGGCTCCCTGAGTCCCTAGGTCTCCCAGTACCCTGCCTGTTTCTCTTGCCAGGGCTTTTCCTAGCCTCCAGGGCAACACCTCCTGGCCATCCCCCTGGCTGGGGTTGACAATGGCCTGGAATAGCACAAGAAGCTTCCCAAAAACACTTCCAGATCCTCTGGGGAATTCCTGACAGAAGCCCAATTGGGATTCCCTGTGATGAGGCATAAAAATCCACTAGCATAATTAGATCAGACACACTATGATGTCATTACACTTCCTCTACTGTCTGTTCCCTTCATTAATAAACACACACTCCAAATGTGATTGTCTAGTCCCATCGTCCCTGGCCCTGAATTAGTTCCTGTATGCAGAAAGGATGGCAGAGAGAACAGAGTTACTTAACAACTTTTCACTCTGACACTCTGACATTCTCTCTGACCCTCTGTCTCTGCACCTGCACACTCCAGCCCTCCTGAACCAAGAGGAACAGGCCTGCTTCCCACTGGTTCTCCTGCATGGAGGGAAAACTGCAGATTATCCCATTGGTCTGGGATGGCTCATAGTAAAGCCTTCCTAAGGCCAAAGGAGAACCAGGTTCAGGTGACATTGGGAGAAAATAAGTGGGCATGCACAATAGCATGCAGAACCTAGAAACTTGGTCAACTGGACAATAACTGAGGAGAAGTATTTCTCACTAACCCATGGAGAACAGAATCAGGAAGAGTTAGGACTGAATGGACTATAAACCTCACCTGGTTCACTTGGTTTAACTGAAACTATTGATGGGCCTTTGCTACTCAGAGCCCCTTCAGTTTCATCTGTACTACAACCCTTGTAAGTCACCAGCGTCAGAATGCCCTACAAATATTCTACCAAGGAAGAAGCCCCTTTGTTTCACAATGAAGAAATGAAGCAAGAAACATGATAAGACTCCAGGACCAGAGTGGTCCATCTGGGTGGGGATAGAACAGCACCTGGAGACCAGGTTTGCTATTGGTCAGTCCAATGGTCTCACAATTGTACATAAGACTGAATCATTTTCCAAGGAACCAGGAAGAAACAAAGAGGAATAAAACAGTATTTCAAAGCAAAGGCCATCCTTTACATCCTTACCTACAGAGCTATCATTTCATGACCTCTGAGATGAGAGGTCAAATTCAAGATACATCAACACTAAAGAGACATGAGAAGAGGCAGAGAGGTTTTCTTTGGTGAGAACTGGTATTGTTAACAACTGTAACAAGTAAAAGCCAAAATTTATTGAATGCATCCAGCATACCAGGCCCTCTGCACAGCATTTCTTTGTGCATTCTGTCAGTTAACCCTTCTAACATTCCCATGACAAAAGTGCTATTACTACACCCATTTTCCAATGAGAAAACTAGAGAACAAAAAGAAGAAATTACTTACCTCAGGTCACACACGGAAAACCACAGAGCCAGGATTCAAACCAGATCTGAGTAACCACTGGCCTACCTGTTGACCTAAAACACTGTTTCAGCCCCTGGGAACACGCTCTCAGCCCCAGGCTTTCAAGTAGGACCAGATGCCTTCAATTCATCCATACAACAGGCATTTACTGAATGCTTACTAGGTGTCGAGCACTGTTCTGGACACTGAGAGTACTTTGCTGAAAAAAAGCAGGCAAAAACCTCTTCTGTCTTCGTGGACTATATATGTAGTGCCAAGAGGCAGACAATAAACATAAAACTTAAAAAATGACATACCCCATGACAAGGTGGTGAAGATAAGTATCATGAGGAAAAAAGCAGGAAGGGGGAAATCAGAAATGCTGCAGCAGCATAATTTTAAATAGAGTGTTCAGGGAAGGCTCACCTGGAAACTGACATCTGGACAAAGAATTGAAAAGGTTAGGGAGGAAGCATGTGGTTCAGAAGTTGCTTGTGGATTGCAACAACATGGTTGGACCTTGAGGGCATTTTTCTAAGTGAGATAAGTCAGACAAAGAAACACAAATACCAAATGATCTCACTTTGTGGAATCTAAAAATCAAAACAAAACAAACAAAAAAAACTCATAGGAAACAGACTGGTTGCTGGGGAGGGCAGCTGAGGGGGGCAATGAAATAGAGATGAAATTGAAAGGGGATTTTAGTAACAAAGGCCCGTTAATAACCCTCTCTCAAGCAGAGGATCTCAGCCCTGTAACAAATATCAAATTAAAGAGGCTGCCTGTCCTTCTGCCATAGGTTGAATTGTGTCCCCTTAGAATCTGTATGTTGAAGTCCTAACCCCTCACATCTCTTATTTGGAAAAGGGCCTTTGCAAAGGAAATTAGTAAAGATGGGGTCCACTGCCTAGGGCTAGACAGCCCCTAGTCGATATGACTGACATCCTTATAAAAAGGAGGAATTTGGACACAGAGACACCCACAGAGGAAGAGCTCCCTGGGACGATGGAAGAAGACTGAGGGTGATGCAGCAGAAGCCAAGGAACACCAAAGATTGGCAGCAATCCATCAGAAGTGAGGAGAGTGGCACAGAATGGATTCTCCCTCAGCCTGTTGACACCCTGGTTTCAAGACTTCCATCCTCCAAAACTGTGAGACAGTCCATTTCCTGTGTTTGAGTCACTCCACTTGTGATACTTAGTTACAGGAGTCCTGGCAAGTGAACTCTCCTTCCAAGCCTGGCTCCTGGTGGCTGCTACTGAGAGAGAGAGAGAGAGAGGCACGCGTAGGGGCAAAGAAGAAGAAAAAAACTAAGCACACTTGAGAATTATATCTTGGAAAGAATTTTAGGTGCTGTTACTAGCATTTGAAACTGAATGCAAGCAAATAGTTCATAAACCTGCCCAAGTGTTTAGGATAATTGAAGACCAAAGAAACTATTAGCTGGCCCAAAGGAGCCCATGAGTGGAAAACTTGCACCAGCAGGAAGTAAGCTCTCAAATTTGTGCAGCTCCCACGAGGACAGTCTCCCCTCAAATGTGGCCATGGAGGATGGTGTACAAAGGGCAGAGCAGGAGCTTTGCAGAACAACAGACAGGGACACCTCTCCCGGAGAGTAAAGCAGAGTGTTATCAAGGAACAAACGCCCCTACAGCAGGGTGCAGCATCTTCATGTTGCCTGCCCTGTAAGATTTCACCTCTTTCATGGCTGCTGTGTAGCCGCCAATTAGCACTGGCCAAATGCTGTCATTGTCCTCACTCCCCCGTTGTATCCTGGGGGAAGTGTGGTGGGAGTGGATAGTTTTGTTCTAGTTCTTCGGTAGCCAGACCTTGAAAAAGCACAGGGAAACATGTGAGTTTTCATCAATGGCATGTGCGTGAAAGTGGTGGGTGCCTTGTCCAGGGCACAGCTTCTCAAAAGTGTCTGAGCCCCCACCTTGCTCTCTTTTGTTTTCTGCTATTTACACAAAGGGGCAGCAAGACTTCTAAAAATCAAAGAACCACAAGATGAAAGATCTTGAGTTCTTGCATCATCATCCTATGGAATGACATATGTCAATCAGGAATTCCATATTGGACTGTCACATGAACAAGAAATAAACTTCTAGTGTACTAACCCCTGAAATTTTGGAGCAGCTATAATAATCTTACTAAATATATGCAGCAATGCAACCAAAGTAGGGAATAGCAAGAACTTCTCTGCCAAGACACATCAAGGATTCATGAGATAATCCCTGGATTCAGATTTGGTTCTAGAGTCAGCTCTGCCATTAACCAGTCCTGTATCCCAAACAAGTTCACAGGACTTTGCCCAAGAAGGTAGGTTTGCGCTAAAAGACATGCCCCACCTCAGGGGTTATGCAGCAGCACCTCTCAGGCTAAGCACCTGGGGCTCCAGACACCTGCCTCCACCACACAGAATTGTCTCACCTTTACCTGTTATGTATATGTGGGCTTTCAAGTAAGACTTTTGTCTGAAGAAATGAGATCCTAAGGGGTGTGCTGATAAAAATAAAGTTTGAAGCCCTTGCTCCATGGGAATCTCTAAAGACATTTATTTTTGCCTTGGGCACTCAAACCTTTTACCCTCTCTTGACCCACTGGCACCGGCTCCCAGCTAGTTAAAACTCAGAGTCAAAACACAAATGTGGCTTCTCTGAAAATCTGATCAGAGCACGTACCAACCTATCATCCTGAGCCCTGCCTCTGAGGACCTCTGGGTACTCAGGCACAGAGAGAGCAAAGACACTAACAAGCACAGAGGCCAGGGACAGCATGGGCTAGGCATCATCTTAATGCCTCCAATGCATTATTCCATTTAATCCTCACAACAACATCATTAAACAGGTATTATTTCCCTGTAATGCAGGTTTAAAAAGAAAAACAAAACAAAACTGAGGCTCAAAGAGATATATACAACTTGCTAGAGGTCACATTGCTAATAAGTGGCACAGCCAAGATTCCAACCCATGTCCCTCTGACTCCAACCCAATGCCATGTCCACCTCACTCCCTATTTGGTTAGTTGATAAGGATGTGTGCTGTGTCTTCTTTCAGCTGGGATGTGCCCTTCACTGCACTATCCGTGGGCACCAAACTAGGGAAGAGTTCTCCCTTCCTGCTGCTCCTCTGGAGCTGCTCTGAGGATGGGGGTGGAGGGAGGATGATGCTTTTACCCTGATCCTGTGGACAGGACAGGCTCTTCCTCCAGGTCTCTGAGGAATGCTCCCCAGCTCGGCACACTCACATTTCCTAAATATCCACTATAATGTAAAGTAAATGCATTTTTTTACAGAATGGTATGAAGCCATTTCAAACATTACCTGAGGGATCCAGGTAAACCACATTATCCACTGTTTGCTTCTTTCCTGCCTTCTTCCCCTCCTTTCTTCTTTTTTTTTTTTTTTTCAGCGTAAATCTTTTCTGATACCAGTCTAAGTGCTCAGACAACATAGACTAATTGTAATGGTTAATTTCCTGGCTAAAGAAAATAAAAATCATCTCAAAGCCAAATAAATTGTGTTTTAATGTCCTCTATTTTACACTGCCCATGCCCCATTCTCCTCCAATAGCAATTGCAAATGGAGATTTAACTGAGAGTGGGGATGTCTGATCTTAACGGAGAGGATCACAGCTTATGAAACACATTCACACGGTTTTATTTGAGTGTCACATCTATGAGACATGCACAGTGCAGCTTCCATTATCTCCATTTAATTGATAGGGAAACTAAGTCTCAAACATATTAAATGAATGTCTAGAGAGAGTGAGAAATATCATGGGGTGGTGGGAGAAATTTATGGAGAACTTGCTGGGTCCCTGGTTATGTGGGTAAGGTCTTGGAGCAAATAAGTGGTAAATGCCAGCCTGGGAGCCTGGCTGTCCAACTCCTGCCTGCCAGGGCTTGCCTTGGCACAGGAAAGCTGGCCCAGGACCAACTCCTTCCAAGTCTCTTCTTAACCCCTCTCTCTCCCACAGTTTGTTGACAAAGAGTGAAATCAGAGGTCTCCATTTTCTCATAACTTCAACAAAATCCAATTACATTTCCCTCCGAATGTACATATGGGGAAATTGTAACACAGAAAAAGTAGGTGGTTTTTCCCTAAGACTCTTCCATGGGTAAAGTCATCATCTTGAAAGGACATTTAATTTAACTCTTGTTTTGGGGAAGAACTCCCCTTCAACCCCGGCATACAGAAGGAGACAACCTTCAGCCCCCTGCATTGGCCCACTCCACATCACCTGTCAACACTCAGGTTGGCCAACCTGGAGGGTAGTCAAAAAGTCACAGCAGCAAAACCCTTGAGCACATTGTTCCTTTGAATGCCAGTGGATGATGTGAGGATGAATTTCAGACTTTGGAGCCAAAGAGTTAACTTAGACATGAGCTCACATTGGAATATTAATATCAGAGATGGGAATGGAGGGGACAAGGCAGGGAAAGCCAGAGAGGGAAAGAGAGCTGTCTACTTCTGTCAGACGCAGGCTCCAGAGCAATAGAGATATACTGGGAGTTCAATTTCTGTTTGCCCGAGCCAGGGAGAAAATCTAATTAAATATGGTGTCTGAGTTTGGAGAAGCCAGGATGGGGCTGGAATATAAAGTGTGGCAGCTACCCATAGATCAGAGGGCAATATTAATAAACCCACAGAAAGGGACAGCAGGATCTGCTGGTGGTATTGATAAAATGCAAAGCAAAGACAAATCAGGCTGGGAATGTTGCATAGTAATGCTGATAAAAACACACGAGGGACTCTTCCCCCACCATTGTGACCCCTGAACTGCTACAGGAACAGAAGCTTGGATGGTTCACGCCCTGCTCCTTCCTTCTGTCACTCTTCACCCTGACTCCCATTTCACTTCTGCTCCCCATAAGCATGCAAAGTCAGCATCAGTGAGCTTTCTGAGAACCACAGAAGTCAGGACAGGACATGGAGAATGAATGAGGGAAGATCTGAGCCTCCATTTCAACAAAGAGGTTTTGGATGAGGAAGAAAGAATCTAGGCTACATACACAAGTGGGTTCTCTGCAATCTGAGGATGGGAAAGTTGCACATTGGCTCTAATAAAGGGGAGTCTTGCTTGGAGGCTGAGGGCTACCTGAAGTGACCTCTGCAAAAGTGCTCTTTGTTCAACCACCCACCATGTGTGGAACACTTGCAGAGTTCCCCAACCTGCTGGCACTTCCAAAACCAAAGCAAAAGCCCTACAGATTTCAATTTTCAAAGAACACCAGGCACTCCTTTAAAATTTCATAGAGTGGACTTTGGGGTTTTGGAATGAGATTCCTGGAGACTATTTGCCACACCTTCCTGGTTCCTCTGGCTTCCTAAGAACTGTTCCTGGCAGGGCTGGGGCTGGGGGCATTTCTAGGTTAGTGGAAGTACCACCACCTGCCCAGTTCCTCACTGTGCGCTCATATCATCTCTGTGGCCACTGTCACACATAGAGCAAGGGTCTCAGATCTTAGCTGAACTATATTATTCTTTTGTCATCTGTATTTAATTGCCATCAGCTGGTATGTTATGATTTGCCTTATTTTCCTAAGTTTTCTCTGTTATAGCTAGCATCTGGCTGGAGTATTTTCAGCAATTTTTATTGTATATTAATCTGTTCTGTCTATAATACTACATTATTTTCCAGGAACTGTGTGTGTGATCAAAACAACAGTTGTCACTCTAAGTAAGTCCATGTCTGCCTACATACAATCACATTTTAAATCAATACCTGACCTCCCCACCCCACCTGCACAAACACCTAACACCTTCTCTTTGGGAACTGAATTTAGAATCAGAAGGTATTGGTTGAAAGTCTACCCCCACTGCTTACCAGTTGTGTAATATTAACCTCTCTGACTTCTCTAAGCCTCAGTTTCCTTTCCCATTAAATGGTAATAATAATGATTTTAACCATTCTGGATGGAATGTAAAGATTAAGTGAGACAATCTATGAGAAAAGTGCTCTTTGAGTTCTGAGACTATCTGGCCATGAAGCCTGTAGAAATGGGGAGCCATGCAACAATCAGGAGAAGGCCTAATTATCCTGACAGCAGATTGCCTTTGTATCAGAGGTCACAGCTCCAAACATCCCCTTACTTCATCTCGACAATATCTTACAAGGTTTGGTGGCAGAGCTATCACGTCCTCATTCAAGAGATGGGGAAACTGGAGCACAGTGACACCAAGAGATCTTTTAAGCTGCAAACCTGATCATGTCCTTCCACTGCTGCCCTAGGCTTTCACTTTGGGAAGAAGGCAGACCAGAATCATAATCAGTCTAAGGTCTGCCTCACCTGACCCAGGACACCCTCGCTGCTCTCCTACTGGGCTACTTTCACTCCATGCTCCACACCAGCCTCCCTGTATTTTCCATGGTGCTGAATATCCCAGTTCATGCTGAACTTCCCTGGATCCTTCTTGCTCACTCTTCTCTAGCCACAGCAGCTATTTCTGGGAGATGCCCAGCCCCAACCTGCATGTGTTCCAACCTTAGTATCTACTGTCCCCTCTGCCCAGATATCCATGGCTCATTTCCTCACTCCATTCAGTCCATCTTCAGATCTTACCTCTGCAGCATGGGCATCTGAGACCATGTAAAATAGAAGAACAGTTTCTAGGCATTCTCTGTCCTCTCTCTGCTTTTCTTTCCTTCAAACCCAGTCCTTCTATATCTATCTATCTAGCTATCTAGCTATCTACCTACCCTATCCATCCATCCTATCTATCACCTATCTATCAAATTGTTTATAGTCTAGCACTGTCCTCACTAGAAGTAAGAGCCAGGGCTTTCTTTTCCCCACTATTATAAATTCAGATCCTAAAAGAGTACTAGGAAATAAAACGTGCTCAACACAACAGCAGCAGTGGTCATTATTGTTACTGCACTTCATCCTCACAATAATCTAAACTACCTAGAGGCAGTATGTTTAATGGTTAAATGCACAGGTTAGGAGCCAGACAATATAAGTTAAAATCTTGTTTTTCCCTTTATAACCTATATGGCTTCATGCCAGTTTCTTAACCTCTCTGTTTTATTACCTGTAAAGTGATGATATGGATAGAACGAACATCACAAGGTTGTTTCAAGAAGTAAATGATATAATTGAGCACACAGCAAATGCTTAGTAGACGTGACCTAAAACTGTTAGTACAACTCTCACCATTGTTGTCATCATCATCATCATCATCATCATCACAAATATTAACCCTATGAGTTAGTCCCAACAAATATAATTATCCTTTAAAAGTACATTTTTTTAGAGAGAGGGTGCAAGTGAGTGAGGGGCAGGGGAGGAGGGGACAGAGAGAAGTAGGGCTCACTCAAAGTGGGGCTCATGCTCACCCAAAGTGGAGTTCATGCTCACCCTAAGCAGGGCTCCAGTTCATCCAATGTGGGACTTGAACTCACGAACTGTGACACCACAACCTGAGCCAAAGTCAGATGCATAATGACTGAGCCACCCAGGCACTCTAAAAGTATATTTTTAAAAAAGGATCAGAGAAGTTCATAGAACAAAGTCACAGAACAATGCTCTACCACAGCTGGAACTAAAGCCCATTTCCCTCTCCCCTAGACAAATTCCTGTCACAGTGCCCCCTCACCCTCCCTTTGCCTCTGTGTGATAAAGAGCACCCAAATGGTGAGGGAACAGACTGCTCTCCTACCTCCACCCCACCCTGCACAGACCTCCATGCCCGTGGCCATATACACCACTGTCTCCCCAAGTCTCCAGCAGACACTACTTGTTCCCTGTCCAGCCACCAATTTCTCTCCTTTTCCTTGTTGTGTAAGAACTACTTTAAGTAAGAACTACTTTAAGTTTGTTAGCTTAATACAACAGGCATGTCTTCAAAATTTGACAATAAGAAAACTAACTTATGAGGTTAGCTGTTTGGTATCTAATCCAAGCATTATTGTTAAAAGCAAGCAACTCAAATAAATATGAACAAGAGTTTATACTAAACTAACAAACTGAACAATGGATATTCATTGATATCTAAATTATTTCCAATTAAGATAAACAGTAGGTGCTAAACATAAGTGTATCTACTTTTAGCTTTTCAATTTTTTACAGACAACTAATTAATAAGCATGTTTTGTGCCACATAGAAAAATGTATTATAAAGAAGAATATAATTCTATAAATTATAAAATGTATTTACAAATTTGCTAATCTACTACAGGAAGCTAATGTATGACAGTTCACAACTGCCTGCTTCCCAGTTTTTGCTGGGAAGCAAAAATCACTAATAGCCAAAATTTATAATCAATTTGTGAAAATGAAACTACTGGAAATAATAAGGGTGAAAGAAAATGACTATATAGTAAAACCTTAGATTGTGAGTAACTTGTTCTGTGAGTGTTCTGTGAGATGAACAAACATTTCTAGTAAATTTCAACTGGATAAATGAGCGCTGTCTTGCAATATAAGTAGTATATGAAACCAAAAGTCACATGATCACCCCTGAGCCAATGGTTCTCTCTCTTTTGCTACAGGATTGTGGTTGATCCTCGCCCATGCTCCATGCTCATATGATCACTGGTCTCAGGCCATGGTGTTTGGCAGAAATCAGTGATTTTTCAGAATGTTGGAAGGTGTCCACAACTGGCACTAGTATATATTTTTTGTCACTTTGAAGCACCTATGAACAGTCCTTTATTTTGCCATACAAGAGTAACTTAGAAATGCTTTGCTTCATTCTAGGTCAGGCTGCCTGCAGATTTAGACCCTTTCCTCTGCTGCCTTATTGCCAGTTACATTAAATACAGTATATGACAAGAGCTTATTAATACTGTACTGTAGTCAACATCCGTGTGATCATAAACAATGGTCCCCATGTAGGAAAACAGTTGAAAAGAAAGGCAGTAAGAAGAAGGAGATGACTATGGTGGAAGTTAAGAAGGAAATCATCAAGAAATAGGAACGAGATATGCGAGTGGCCGAAATTACAAGATTTTAAAAGAAGTCTATGTCTGCATCTCATCTGCAGATGAGAAAAAGGCAGAGGAATCCCTCACTTCAAATGAGATTAGGGAGGTGTATAAAATGTGGGAGGCAGTGCAAAATTTTGCAGAAATCACCACCCAAATAAGGCTGTAACAGCACAAGTGATGAATCTGTTTAACAACAATGCAATGTCACATCTCTGCAAAATCCTCAAAAGGAGGCAAAAGCAAGTGTCATTGGATAGGCTCCTTGTTAAAGTTGCACAAAAAGAAAAGATTCCATTGAGCCAATGGAGAGCAGTGACTCTGTTAGTGGTAGTGAAAGTCTTCCCCCCTCCTCTCTCTTGTCTCCCTCACACCAGCCACGAAGGTTTTCAAAGGTAAGTACAGGTTAATTTGTTTTATTTTTCTTTATATTTTATACTTTCTTTATTATTTTGTATCATATTACAGTATTGAAGTATTATATTCATTTTTATATGAATATTTTGGGTTGTGTAATAAATCATCTGAGTTTCCATTATTTCTTATGGGGAAAGTTTCTTTGATATACAAGTGCTTTGGATTACAGGCATGTTTCTGGAATGAATTATGTTCACAAACCAAGGTTTTACTGTATATCAAAAGTGGATAAGGAAAAAATAATGTGTTTTTTGGATAAGGAAAGATATGAAGGACATAGGTTTGTTTTGTGGAAAAAAGAAAATAGAAGGAAAAAAGTAAAAAAGAAACTAATGTTGTCCTTAAGTAAAATGATTTTTCCAAAATAAGGAAATAAAAATGACAAAAGCTACGTGGATGTAGAAAGTTCTAGAAGGTCTGTGGAAAAAAGAATCTGGAGAGGGGCACCTGGGTGGCTCACTCAGTTGTGTCCGACTTCGGCTCAGGTCATGATCTCATACTTCGTGAGTTCAAGCCCCACATTGGGCTCTGTGCTGACAGCTGAAGCCTGCTTCAGATTCTCTCTCTCTCTCTCTCTCTCTGCCCTTCTCTCTCTCTCTCTCTCTCAAAAATAAATAAATATTTTTTAAAAAGAATCTGGAGAAAGGAATTTTATGTGCGATCAAGCTAAAATTGGAATAAATTCATTGAAGTTAATATAAAAAATATACTGATAAAATTAGAATTTGTTTTTTTCTATTAAAATCACAAATATTTTTAGATTGTTGGTCTGTTCTTATTGAGAAATTGTAAACAGGGGTGTCTGGGTTGCTCAGTCGGTTAAGTGTTCGACTTCAGCTCAGGTCCTGATCTCACGGTTTGTGAGTTCAAGCCCTGCATAGGGCTCTGTGCTGACAGCTCAGAGCTCAGAGCCTAAAGCCTCCTTCGGATTCTGTGTCTCCCTCTCTCTGCCCCTCCCCCACTCGCACTCTGTCTCTCTCTCTCTCTCTCTTTCATAAATAAACAAATATTTTTTAAAAAATTTTAATAGAAAAAATTGTAAACAAAGATCTTTCTTTCCCATTAGTGTAATCTGCTAGAAAACAAAGATTCATTTTTGTCTTTACCAGGTCTTTGACTACTTAAGAAAACAGAGTTGGGGTGCCTGGGTGGCTCAGTCGGTTGAGCTTCCGGCTTCAGCTCAGGTCATGATCTCGCAGTCTGTGAGTTTGAGCCCCACTTCGGGCTCTGTGCTGACAGCTCAGAGCCTGGAGCCTGCTTTGGATTCTGTGTCTCCCTCTCTCTCTGCCTCTTCCTTGCTTATGCTCTGTCTCTCTCTGTCTCAAAAATAAAAAAAAAAACATTTTTAAAATTTTTTAAAAAAAGAAAACAGAGTCTTCTCTGTTAAAAGAACTAAATTTTTTACAACTATGTAACTTTTGCACATGTTACATTCCATGGGAAGCATTGCCAAATAACTAAATTCTCTAGGAAAAAAAAAATTGACGTGTCCTGGTAGAACATTACCAATCATAATTCCAGCTATTACCTTAAACATTGTACATCCATCACCAAAAAACCAAATGTATTTGTCAACAAAAATCCTTCTTTTAAAAAAGAGGGAATATTCTAATTCTTTTTAAGTTTATTTATTTATTGAGATAAATAAATCTCAATAGAGAGAGAGACAGCACATGCTCACAAGCTGGGGAGGGGCAGAGAGAGAGAGAGAGGAAGAGAGAGAATCCTAAGCAAGGGCTTGATACCATGATCAAGAGATCATGACCTGAGCTAAAATCAAGAGCTGGACGCTAAATTCAGGCACCCCAATTGTATCTTGTTTTTGTGGTGAACTCTAACCATATTTTTAACCACAACTATCTTTAAGTCTTTCATTATTTTATAGACATTTTTTGTTCTATTCTGATGTTTTCACAAAAGTGTTCCTGCAAAAGCACTTCATCTTCAAAGAGATTTATGGAAAACACCCCTAGAAGTACTCTAAAATGCAGGCTTCTGATAACTTCAAGATCATAACATGAAACTGGGAAAGAGTTTCCAAAACTTTGATGGAAAACTGATTGATTCATAAAGCTAACCCAAGATGAAGCAAGACAAGAATTAATTACATAAGACTGAGTGAACTGTTAAAGATGATTATAATTTTTATGACTTCATTTGAAACATTGCTGGTTCTTTAATGTTTTGTTTTCAGATTTAAAGGACCCTTTTTTGTCCTCTTTTTTAAGCTATAACTTAATTTGGTAAAGTGTATCTTTGTTACAAAGGTTGAAACATTTATCTTTTTCTCCCTACCTGATCCCTCCAGAATTCAGAAACTCTTATTAAATATTCTTGATTTTAATGACAATATATGTATTTGCATAACTTCAATTAAGAATCTGTTCTCCTTGTAACAGGACACGATTGGACAAGTCCTTGGCTTGGCTTCTTAGCCTCAAGAGGCTTTTGAAAGTTTAATCTGAGATTCCTTACGAAAATCTCTAGCAAAGCAGATTTAAAAGAACCTATATGATCAATTGTTATTCTTGCTACACTTGAGTAAATAATCAGGCCAAGCTTACTGAAACTAGACTTAATTTGCAAACCAGTCGTATGGTGGTTGTCTTTGATAGAAATCGGGGTGATTATAGAGAAAAAATTATGTTTCAGTAGTACACCTTTGTGGATCAGATCCAATGCTGTTAACTGTCCTTGAGGTCTTGTTTTTCTGCCTGTAAACTGGACTGGATCCTCAATTCTTCTAGTTTCCTCACATATTTGGCTAGAACTCTCCAAACTGGCATTTCCAATTCTCTCCCGCTCTTTTGACTTGGAATCACTATGAAACCAACACTGCCCTTTTCCCAAAGCCATGCAAGCTAAAGCTGGACAACTTGCTATAAACTTCAGAGAAGTCACCACAACAGTTCACGTGTGGACAGCCTTTGTGACTATTGCTGTGTGGCCATTCAGAAAGATCACCATTCACACTACACACTAGGAAAATCTTTGCGATGGTCACTGTTTGTCCTCACTCTAAAGATGCCTAGAACACAACATTTAGATTTCTCAACTGGATGTTCTCAAAACTCAGAAACTTAATTTATAATTTGCTCCAAATATTAACCTTAGTTTTCTTTTGTTCCTATAGAAATGCTTCTCATTAAATTGCCTGTTGCTCACATTACATAGAGGCCTAATTTAGATGGGAGCTCACGCGCAACATCACCTCCTGAAATAAAACATCCTCATATTCATCCTGTCCTAAGTACTAATATGTGAAAATACATGCTTGCTGATATATCATGGCTGTGCCTATGTAAGTAACTTTTAAAAAACTACGACCGGTGTACCGGGGTGGCCCAGTTGGTTAAGCATCTGACTTTAGATTTCGGCTCAGATTATTATCTCACATTTCGTGAAATCAAGCCCTGCATCAGGCTCTGTGTTGATACCACAGAGCTTGCTTAGGATTCTCTCTCTACCCCTCCCCCACTCATGTTCTTTCTCCCTCTCTCTCAAAACAAATAAAAAATAAACATAAAAAAATAAAAATAAAAATTTCCTACAACCCATTCAAGTTATTTTGTTGGTTAAATCTTGGCTCCTGGGACTCTCAGCTCCAGAAAATTTTTCAGCCTTTGGCTATTGTCTCCTTATAGTCATCATATTGACCTCCCAGTGCATTGTATACTCTTGAGGGTTTTAAATGTCTGTCAGCAGTCACTCACATATCATATGGTATCCATCAGTATCAGACAACTGCATGAAATCAACAATAACCATATAAATGATGAAGATAGTGACTCTATAACCCTCTAGCCCTACGACTCAACTAATGGAAACAGTGAATATGTGATTCTTGGGTCTGAGTACACCATCAATGGTAACAAGAATAACACTACAGTGGTAAAGGAGGAATTGTTGAAATCAAAAACAACAGAGACCAGCCTTGAAAATTCCCTGAGCAGACAAAACTAGTTTAGTCATACAAACAAAGCTTAATTGAGCTTATTTTTGCAAGACTAATTTGACCTGGGTCATTTCTCGCTTATGCCTCTGGAAATCATAAGCAAAACTTAAACTGGTTCCCAAGCTTAATGTGATATAACCACTAACCAATTCTCTATAATTTAAGAAAAGTATAATATTGTAACCAATCACTGTGAAGAAAAAAGTCACTGCCTTCTCACTCTATAAGCTGTTTTCTAACAATACACTCCTAAACTTCATTCCATGCTCTGGTTTGAGTGGTCCCACTTTGCAAACTGTCTTTTTGGCATATGCACAATAAACGTTTACTAATTCCTACTTCAGTGATTCATTGGTTTTACTTCTGTAACTTATGATCTTGGACAATACAAAGAGAACTCCTAGAGTCAAAGACAAACCGGCAGTGTTCCAGGAAGCCATTTCTCCTACAGCCAACCTTTCATGTCTGGGCAGCTTTAGGGGAGACCTAGAGTTGAGAGAATAGGAGGGAGCTGGGCTCATATTCAGGGAGTCATGACCAAGTGGCTAAAATGCACAGGATCCCTCACCAAGTGTCCTTCTTTGGGGGAATTCTTCTGCCTCTTTGCCAAACACAGCTGTATGAGTGGTAGATCCCCCTGTAATTGTTCTCTATGTACCCCGATCACAAAGGATGGGGTGAGGACTTACTCCTAGCAATGAAGCAAGCATCCAGATAGGGACTGTAAGGCCAAAGGTAAGCTTCATGGAAAGATACAAATGGAGAGAGAAAGAGACCCACAAGAAGAGGAAGTCTGTAAAAACTGCATTATGCCTATCCTTTCTTTCCATCTTTGTGTTCCTTGAGAGGCCTCTGTGTTCAGTACTAAGCAGAAATAGCAACACCAAAAGATCACCCCTGAAGCTATTAATCACTATAGGAACCATCATCCAAGTAAACTTTAGAAAGATGTTTTCATAACCAGGGTTCATTTCTGGGGGGACCTCCTTACACCCTAGCAAGGTTTCACTCAGGGAAGGAAGCACACAATTTACACATCAGAGTGCAGACAGTGATTGGAGGTGAGGGGAATGGGCCATGGAAACATGCAACCTTTAGTAATACAGACAGGGTCTGAGTTAGCCCAGGTCCCAGAACATAACAAACAAATAGGCTTGCATTCCAGTGGGGTGATTTACACTACACTGAATCAAATCAAGCTCTACCGAGCACCTACTAAAGTGAACAAAGTGAACAAAACCTAGATATTGCCCTAAGGAATCTTACAATCTAGCAAGTCTGGCAGACCCATTACCAAAAAAAAAAAGGAACTATTTAAAAATATAATATGGGGTGCCTGGGTGGCTCAGTTGGTTGAGCATCTGACTTTGGCTCAGGTCATGATCTCACGGTTGGTTGTTTTGAGCCCCACATCAAGCTCTATGCTGACAGCTTGGAGCCTGGAGCTTGCTTCAGATTCTGTGTCTCCCTCTCTCTCTGCCCCTCCCCTGCTTGTGCTCTGTCTCTCTCAAAAATAAACAACATTAAGAAAATTTAAAAATATACATAATGTAAAAAATGTGCTAAATACAGATATACACAGCAAGATGTAGAAATAAACTTGATCTTTGTTGACAAGCTGGGAGCAAGTAAACAAGAGGAAACATTTGAGCTGGTCTTAAAGGGCAAGTGCAGAGTTCAGAACAGAAAATGGAGGTAGGAAGGGTATTTCAGCCTGAAGCATAGAAGATCCACAGAGTTGTAGGAGAGAGGAATAGGCTAGCAGTGAGGCCCATAGATGTGTTGGAGAAGCAGGGTCTGCACCTGTCTGGGATGGGTCATCAATCTTTCCTGCTGGGTGCAGAGGCACAGATCAAGTGAGCTCTGAAGATCGAGCCTCATCATCTAAAATCACTCTTGGAGGGGTGCCTGGGTGGCTCGGTTAAGCATCCAACTTCGTTCGGTTCAGGTCATGATCTCACGGTTTGTGAGTTCAAGCCCTGCATCAGGCTCTGTGTTGACAGCTTGGAGCCTGGAGCCTGCTTCAGATTCTGTGTCTCCTTCTCTCTCTGCCCCTCCCCAGCTTGTGCTCTGTCTCTATGTCTCTCAAAAAATAAATAAATGTAAAATCACTCTTGGAAGTCCAGAGATGCACAAACATCATGAAGAGAATTACACACATGCCCATAACTGCTTTTGGAGGAAGCAAATAAATTAGTTGTCCAAACTGAACTTCCTGGTGCAAACCCTCAGGGTTCCTGGGGTAGAAACCAGAAGGAGTCTCAGATTTGGGGATTTGGTAGAGAGGCAGCCTCAACCTGGCTTTATCCTCTCCTATTGCGGAAATGAAAACGATGTTTGTTCACCCATCAGGAACTTGACAACATTCCCTCTGAGCCTTTTCTCCACCCTTTCAAAGCACAGGGTGAGTGGTGCCTAGATAGAAACATAGCTTTTTTGATTTAAAAAAGTCCCCAGAGAGGTGGAGGCAGGAAAAGGCCATCGCTTCAGAGTCATACTGTTATAGTCACATTTATGGGGCCACTTTGTAAGGGTGCAGGGTGCTGTTCAAAGGTGTACATACACTTGCTCTGTTCCTGCCATGTAGATGTTATTATTCCCATTTTACCCATGAGCCCAGGGCCACACAGTCAATCCAAGGTTTGATTCCCTCAACACAATTTATCGAACCACAATTCTATGTGGTTCTCAAGGCCAAGCCCCTGGGATCTGCTACCCAAACCCAGCATGGGAGAAGAGAGCAGGCAGGTCTCAGAGGACTGGACAGAGCAAAGAACAGGCAGACATCAAAGTCTTGCCAGGCCCTTAAAGCAGGAGGGAGAGAAGGGATCAGCCACATCACAACATCCATCCATACTCCACTGATTTGTCCAGGACCAATTCTGGGTGCAGGTGCTTCAACAGTCCCATTTTCCAGAGAGGTAAGCTTGGGCCTAGATACACTGAATGATTTGCCTGAACGCTTGCCCTTCTGAACTCTGGAGAAAAGGAGTACAGGGAGAGGTCGGGGTAGGTGACACCACTGAACACCAGCTCTGCCAGGCAATGCTCAGGAGACTTCACACACATTGTCCCATGACACACATCTAGTGTCACACCAGCACTGAGAGGATACTCTTACAGCTGGCAAAAACCCAAGTCTAGAGAAGTGAGATGGCTCAACCATGCTGACACAGCTGGTGCCCAGCAATGGACACAGGGCTGCTGCCTCCATCCTCTTCTCTTGCCCCTTCCCCGTAGCTTCACAGACAGTCGACCAAGGGTCCTGAGAAAATGGAGCCAAAACAGTGCAAACACAAAGAAAAGCATCCTTTTTACTCCTTTTGCTTCACAAGGCATTATTTGATGCTGACAATAGGAGAGCAGGGAAACAAAATGCACACACACACACCCACACACCCTTCAGGAAGGACTCAGAACAAGCTAGAAACCAAGAGATCCTAGGTGAGAAAGATTAAAGAGAAGGAATCAAGGGAAGGGGAGGAGTATTTCATGGGCTCAAGTTGAATAAGATTACTGACATACCCAATTTTCTGGGACTTGTTTCTCTCTCTGCTTATTTCCCTTTTGTTAATTCTCTTGGACAAAGCAGAAGAAGCAGCCCTGAGATGACACAGGGGTAATTGGTAAAAGGAGCCCCCAAAGACCAGGTGAAGTAAGCAGCTGAAGTGAGTAGAATGTTCTGCTGGTGCTGACCCTGGAGTTCCCAAGCTCTCCTTATTAAGAAATGGCAGTGGTTTTTATCCCTGTGCATCTCAACACATGGCCTGAGGACAGCTGTCTCAGAATCACCTGCGTGGATCTGATAAAAATGCAAGTTCCTGGGTTCTGTTCAAAGCCTACCCTTTAAAATAAATCAGGTGGCGCTCAGAAATCTCCATCTTTAACAAGTGCCACCATGCTTTGGTGGGACTCGGCTGCCCACCAAACCTGGAGAAGCAGTGCTTTACTTCCAGCTCTGCAGAAAGTGGACTTGGTCCCAAAAAGGGATTCTGAATCCCTAGGACTGATTCACAGTGATTCTCCTTCCTTTGTCCACACATACGCTGCATACTCTCCCCCTCATTCTACTCCTCCTCGAAGGGCATCCCAGAAGCCCCAAGCGGTATGCAGCAAGGGGCTGCCGCTCTGTAGAGTGGCCAAGTGACTGCATTCCCCAGGCCTCTGCCTGCAGTTGGGGAGCAAGGCTCTTTCTACCCTGAAAACTAAGGCTACAGCCCTCTGCTTACTCCCAAACCAGGCAGCCCTGAGTGGGCAGAGGAGCTTGCCCCACCAGGAGGACACACACAGGAGCCAAGTGCAGGTGCACCGGTGCAATGGAGCACCGGTGGCAGGGTTTGTGGTGCACACGGGGCACACAGCTGAGAAATCCGCAGCTTGGGGTTGAATGGGAGGGGGAGGCACCATCTAGGGACCAGCAGCTGGCAACACTGGATCAACAGCATCACCTGCTGGCCACCACATGCCACACCCTCCCCCCTCCTGATCCAGGCCACGGAGGGGCTGCTCTCCTCAAAACTTAGGGTAGCCTGGGGTCAGAGGAAGCAGTGCCTTTTCTCAGTTGGCACAAGATCCAGAGACACTTCCCAGAGTGTGAGGGGAGTCACGGAGTCCAGCCCGTCCCCAAGGGACCATGTCCTGAGAGTCTGCAGAGCTGGGTCTTGGTTGTTCTAGGCAAACTTTGCCTCTCTTGAAGAGGTGCAATCCCTGACCTGACTGAGTGTAGATCTCCAACATACAGCCTCACGCACTGGGCTGTGAGTTTTATTTTCACTGTTTGTCTGTATTCCCCCAGCATCTTTAGATGCACCCAGAATCTTTCAACTTCCAATATCAGCTCCTACAGACCAGGGACTGAGTATTCTTTCACAGAGTGACTAGATCACCACCTCTCACTGCAAAGTGCTGAGGAGAGTATTTTATGAATGTAAAGAATAATAGCCAACCATCCATCACCGTCAGAAAGGGGTTGAACCAGGATGGATGGCTCTTCCTGGAGATAATCACCATCATGGCCACCACGTTTTGACAGTTGACAGTTTCCCAAGTGCCAGGCACACGCCGCACACTTGACAGGGGTGATCTCACTTGATCTTCCCAAAAATTCAAGGAAACTGTGTCACAGAGAGGTTAAGAAACTTGCTCAAGGGCACACAGCCTCTAAACAGTAGAGCCTGGATTCCGGTGCAAGCAATCTTAGCACTTGTTCTCAGCAGTTATGCTATATTGCCTACAAAAAAACAAAAAACAAACAAACAAACAAAAAACATGTGCACACACATTTAGTAAATGCATCCTCTTTATCAAAATATGCCACATGTAGTTTCTCACCAGGCCTTCCATGCATCCCACTTATAAGGCAGGCACTACTATAGCTGCTGGTCTCCTTGTAATGGCCTCTCACCGACCAAACCACTTCTCAGGGACCCATTCCTTCATCTGCAGGACTTCCAGGCCCACCCACAGAAAGGTGTCTTAGGAAGGGCACCGCAAATGAGGGCCCCCAGCAATGGTGGCGGAGGCCCCTGAACCAAGGTGCACACTAAGAAAATATTAACACAAATCTTGGAGGCCCAGACTGGGCACCAGAGACCCACGCAGCCACATATTCCTTCCATCAGTATTCACTGAGCACCTATATCAGACACTCAGTAGGGGGTAGAGGCACACACCATCCCCTGCAGGTGCACACTGTGAAGGAGCCCATCAGTAAGGAAACAAATTGGTCAGTAACCACAGTCAATGGTTATGCCCAAAGAGTTGTTCACAAGCTGCTGGTTTGGACCTTCTCCACTAACCAGCTGCTGCCTTTGCTATCATCCCCTCAAAGTCCCACCACCGCCTCCCTCGCTCCAACAAAACCCACTCATGGGGACTTCTGGCTGCAAGCCTTGGTCTCCACACTCCTTGAGAAAACCCAAGTGCACTTCCTCCTGCCGTGCTGCAGGATCCCCAGGTCCCACGAACAGAACACTGGAGGAGGAGTAGGGATAGGAGTTGAACAGGAGTGAGGCAAGCGAAGTAGACGGGATGCAGTGGAGGGGGGAGAGGTCGAGGTGGAAAGGGGTTGAAGGGATTGAGCGGGAAGGAGAGAGGCAGGGTAAAGTGGGATGCGGCAGGAGAAGCGGGGAGACAGAGGAGGGAGAAGGAGGGAAGCAGGGAGGGGTGGGGAGAGGGGCAGAAGGGCGGCAAAGGGAAGGGGTATGAGGCAGGGGGAAGGGAGCAAAGTAGGGTTAACGGGGAATGAGGCAGTGGGGAAGACAGCAAGGCAGAGGAAGGGGCCAAGGGAGGGGGAGAGGTGAAGGGGGAGCAAGGGAGAGAGGGAGAGACTGGGGGCAGACGTTGAAGCAGGGGGAGAGGGGAGACAGGGCACAAGTCAAGGCGGGAGTGGGGGCGGGGGAGACAGGTGGAAGGGCCAAGGCTTGCCGAGCGTGAGGCAGGGGCTAGGGGTGAGGCTGGAGAGAGGACCGGCAGCGCCCCCTGCCGCCTGCGGCCGCCCCGCTGGCTCAGTTCCGCCTGGCTGGGAGCAAAGTTTCCCAAGCTCACCCAGAGCAGCTGCTGCTCTCCCCTGCCTTTGTTTTCCCCTCTCAGGATGCGAAATGAATTTCGAGCATCGCTGCCGAGCCTGCCAAGTAATTGGAAAGCATGTCGAACACTGCGTCTGGTGGCTCTGCGAAGGTCTCCTGGTCGGCCCCCACCCTTCCAGGACGTGGCGGAGGCGGGCGGGCGGGGGTGGGGGGGGGTGGGGGGGGGTGGGGGAGGGGATGGGCACAGGTGGCCGAGCACCTGGGGAGGGAAGGTAAACATAAGCAGAACCAGTCCCTGTGGTGCGGGGGGCCACACGTTAGCATCCTCAGCTAAGTCACCCAGAAGGGGCCTGGGCCAGGCCAGGTCCCTGTTTTGTCTTCTGGACTGCACCCTCCCTACTCCACACCTGCAGCCACATCGTGGTGTTTAGTCCCAGAGTCTGAGGAAGGTGCCTGCAGGAGCTGGAGCCTGGGTTCCTCTGTTAAATGGAAAACTACAGAAGTCACTTACAGTCCCTAAACCGGGATTTGAACCTATCTAATTGCAGTTCAACCTCCCTCCGAAATGCTGTCTTAACCAGTCAGTCAGGAATTTTCTTATCAGTGCCTTTGAAGTAATCTGCCACCTGGACCCTCTCCAACCGCCCCCCCCCCCAAAGATGATGAGGCAGCCTGCAAGATAGAACCCCCTCCCTGCTCTCCCCCTAACCAGGCTCAACCTGACTAGGAAACAATCCTTTTCTTTCCCTAATAATTTTATCGCCCCACTCCCTTTCCTATAAAAACCTTCCATTTTGCACAGCTCCTGGGAAGCTCCTCTCTACTAGCTAGATGGTAGGCTACCCAATGGTTTAATAAAGACAATTTGATCTTCTAGTTGACTGGGTTGAATTGTTTTTTAACACCTCCCTGCTGTCTCCACTTCTCCTCCCCAGCCCCTCCCCATCTGCTCCTGGGCAGCCCATCTGCCTGGCATTGTCTACTGGGTGCCTTACATTCTCCTCTGGGGATGGACCAGAGCCCCACCCCACCTCTCAGTGGACACCCTCGGACACTGGCTGGGTCTTCATCCTGCATTTCCCCACATTTGGTACTGTTCATTACAGCATGTGGATCCTAAACCCCCTATATGGACCGCATTCTGCATTGACAGACTCAGGAGGTACTGGCTCCTCTCTCCTTTGGTGTCCCAAGCCTCTGCTTTGCAAAGACCAAGTCTGTCCTCTATGAGACACCAGAGGCCCAAGGCTGGGTCTGTGTCACTATCTCTGTCTAGAATTAACAAGTTCCTTAGGACATGACACACTCCTGGATGCTGAGAACAGGCCAACTTCCCCCCACCCCCTGCCACCACCACCACCACCACCAAGAAGTCCCAGGTATAACTTCTACAAGCATCAGCCTAGACCAACCCCCCCACCCACCCACCCACCCCTATCTCCCATGCCCTCCCCTCACAGAAAGATCCATGACCCACAAAGCCTTTATTAGCTCTTTCAGCTCCATTTAACTACACAAATGGCTTGGTCACAGCTGACTGATCCCAAATTTGCCAGTGATTTTCTTTTAATTTACCATGGCTCAGTCCCCCTGTAATACAGGTAGAGGAGGCATATTTGTTCCCAAACTCCCCTCCTGGGGTTAATCATGCACAGAACAAAACTCCATTTGAGCCACTTAATGATTTCATTTCCACCCTAGGTTTGAAGGAGCTCTGGCTATAATACTAATGTAGGTCCCTCTTTCCCCAAACTCCAGATGTTTGTATGTGAGAGAGCTGTGGGGGCTTGTGAGCTCCTTAACCATTACCTCCCAAGTCAGAGCCCAAAACTGTAGGTCTCCTTTTCTTTCTGAGTGCAGTGGGCTCCCCTCTTTTCCAAGTGCCTAAAGCTGGAACCCTATGTACCTCTCCTCTCTACAGAGAAGCCTTGCCTGACCAGCATTGCAGGTTTGGCTCATCTTTTCCTTGGCGTCTTGCAGCAGGTTTCGTGGGCTTATTTTGCACCCACCTGTGGGATCCCCACCTATGCACTACTCAACCTCCCTGCCCACTATTCTCCCCACCATATCCTGCATTCCAAACATTCAGGCCCAGGTCCAATGCCCCAAACATTCTGAATGCCTTGCCATTTGAGTATTCTCTTTGCCTAAAAGAACCCTCCTTCACTACAACAGCCTGGCAAATCCTCTACTTAAATGTCACCTCTGGGAAGTCTGGGAAGGTGCTGGGAAGTCTGCACCTTTTCTCTCAAGCAGAGAAAATCACTCCCTCTTCTGCTTTACCATATATACCCTTTTGGTTCATTTACACACAACATTGAAAATTTGTTTGCATGTCAGCCCCTCCACCACTCTGAGCTCCCTGAGGATATATGACAGAGTATTCATCTGGGTATCTCCATACTCTATCTAGCACAATGCTGGGTGTAAACACTCAATAATTTTTATTTGAATGAATAGCCCCTATATAGTTCATGTATGTGGATGTGAACTGTACCCATCATTAAACTAAGATACTCAAAGGCCTTCCATCTGTTTGGACTTCCCAAATCATGCTAAAATTGAAATCCTGCCACGCACCCACGGTCTGACTCAAAGACCAGTTCACCTTCAGAAAATGATTTTGTGTGGAAATGGCGCCATCTGGTGGTTTCTGGCAAAACAGCCTCGTAGGTGGGTAGTGAAGAGGGCTTTGTCCCTTCACAAAATGCAGCCCTGGCAAGGTAATCACCACTCCTTGCCTTCCCAAGATGATGAGTGAGGGGTTGAGAAGGCAAGGTCACATCCAGGACTGCTGAAAAAGGCCTGCTTACTTCTTGCCTACCTCTATCCTCCTGCAGCTGTCGACTCCCCACTGCAAGCCCAGTTCTGTCTATCCATCATCCACCTGCTTGACATCACCACTGAGATATTCTACAGGGGCCTAAATCATTACCCAAACTTAACTTATCTCCCCCAACCAAGACTCCCCTATCTGAGTAAGTGGCAGTTCCACAGACAGCTGCACCCCCAGGACTTTTCTTCTCCCCAATTCTTCTGGTGCCACACATCACCAAGTCATGTCTGTCCTGTTCAAATCCTTTTGTTCCTCTACATCCCCTCGCCTCCCTAAAGAGACCTCTCCTGAGGTCCCTGCTCCCACCCTGTAGCTCAGCCCGCCTCTACATATGTCATCCCCTTCTTCCTCCAACATTCCTGCATTTTTCATCTTTGCTAAGACAAGGCCCCCAGACCACATGGCCTGGCCCTGGCCCCCTCTCAACAGCTTCCTCTGTGGCCTTTCTTCCTCCTGCTCCCATCCAGCCAGAGTGGCCTTTTGGCATTTTCTCTGTCACATCATACTCTTCTCCTCATCCCAGAGCCCTCTCACCTACCACTGCCTAGCTCTGCTCCTCTGTCCCCTGGCTGCTCAACTCCTACTTTGTCCTTTGCCCTCTGCCTCCCCACTGGGGCAAGCAGGCAAGCAGGCTGGAAGGGAAAGGTGATGGAGAGGGAGAGTGCAGGCATTCCTGACCTCTGGGAGTAGTGGGGCATGGTGGATAAGGACGTGTCCTACCTCCACCTCTCTCCCTTCTACAGTGTCTTACTGGCCAAGGCTCACTACCACAATCAACCAAAATGACCCTTCCCCCAGCTTAGCTGCACAATGGAGTGGTTAAGGGCACTGGATGGCTGTGTGACATCAGGAGAGCTACTTAACCTCTCTGAACTTCCAGTTCTTCGTCTGTGCGATGGGGATGATGATTTTCAAATAATCAAAAATAAATCTGTTTTATTCTCTGATTAGGGCAAGTTCCCATTATATATAGTACTTCTCCTTTATAGTAACTGTGAAAATTGTGACTGTTTAAAACTTATCAAAACCTACCAAAATGAAGTTGAAGAGAGCAGAGAGAGGGTGGGTCCCACTTATTGTTTCATTCCCCAGGCCTAGCCCAGGCCCACACATAGTACAACAGTATGGCTGAGAGAGAAGTTTTGGGAGCCAGAAGCCAGGCCATGTTCTCACACTCTGATGTCACCAAAGTAACTCAAGATACTCGGTCTTGTGTTGTCTCCTTTCATGTGGTAATAGCATCTATATCAGAGGGCTGCTTGGATAGTACATGGCACACAGTAGGTGCTCAGTCCACGTTAGCAGACACTCAATAAAGACCTGAATAAGACTTGCAATTTCCAGTCTAATATGTAAAGAGCTTGCAATTGTCACTCCCAATCTTACAGTTAGAAAAAAAAGCCGAACAAACCAAAAACCAACAATAGTTCCTAGATCCATCAGAGAATTTAGGTCAAAGGGCAAAATGCTGACCAGAGAATTGGAGAGAGAGACAGGTTATTATGGAGAATTACATCTTAGACACAGTAACCTCTAGGAAACAGCATCAGAGTAGGGAAACTTAAATGTAATTGATGAATTGCTGGTGGCTCAATGTGGACAAGCTTGAGATTTAGTAAGTCCAGGGGCCCAATCTTAAGAGGCCCTCCACTTCTGAGTTTTCCCTCCAGAAGCCCAACCAGGTTCTCACAGTAAAGATTAGAACCCCTCCTTCTTGCCCACCTCAGCAAAGGGAGATGAAAATAGCCATTTTGAAACACGTCCAGAGCATTCTGTTCTCCTTAACAAAGGCCTGTTCTCAAGGTAGACTGTTTTTTTCCAGAGCCTACCCTGAGGGAAGGAAAACATCCAACTGTGGCCCTCTCTGGCCTTCCTGCCTCTCCTAACGTGGAGGTGGGGGGAGGGGAAAGGTGAGACGGACACAGCCAGGGGCACAGGCTCCCTAAGAGACTGACACCTGATCAGAGGACCCTAGAACCTTCCCCCTCTCGTCTCAGACCTCACCACCACATCACTAGTCACCTATAGAACAATGGGCAGTGGGCGGGGGGGGGAGCGGGGGGGGAGGTTCAGCTGAAAGAATTATAAGTCTCAGACCCTTTTTAAGAAAGAACCTCTGGGGAAACCTAACAACAAGGAAGACAAAAGCAAGGGGACAAAAAGAAATGCTAGTCTCTGAAACTACAGCTGCTGGAGAGAGGAAATGCAGCCTAACTCCTAACCAGATAAACATAAAACCTCACACTATCTGTCTGGGCTTCTTTATCTCATGCAGCATATCTGGCTTTCAACAAAAAATTATGCTATATGATAAAAGGTAAAAAAAATAAATAATAAATAATAAATAATAAAAAAACATACAGCCTGAAGAGACAAGGCAAGCATCAGAACCAGACTCGAATAAGGCAGAGATGTTGGGAGTTGTCAGACTGGGAATTTAAAGCTATGATAAACATGCTAAAGAATCTGATAGAAAAAGTGGATGATACACAAGAATAGATGGGCAATGTAGGCAGAGACAAAGAAAACCCTAACAAAAATCACAAGGGGATGCCAGGAATAATAAATCCTGTAATAGAAATCAAGAATGTCTTTGATGGACTCATCTGTAGACTAGACAGAACCAAGGAAATAAACATCGAGTTCATAGAAATGCCAACAAAAAGTTCTGTGACTAAAAAGTAAAGATAACAAAAGGAATGGGAAAAAATGGGGGAACAGAATGGGAAAAAAAACTGGGGCAATTATAGAAGGTACAATGTATGCATAATGAGAATACCAGGAGGAGAAAACTGAAGAGAACAGAAAAAAAATGGTCAAAGTAATAGTAGTTGAAAATTTTGCAATGGTGGACCCCATACAACAGATCCAGGAAGCTCAGAAAACCAAGCAGGGTAAACATTCAAAACTCTACACCTACACCTACTCTACACCTACACCTACTCTACACCTCAGCATAGTATATTCAGACTGCAGAAAATCAAAGACACGGAAAAAAAATTCTTGAAGCCTGAGTAGGAAAAAATCCTTACCTAAAGAGGAGCAAAGATAAAAATTCCATGTAACATCCATTCTTAAGCCATGCAAGCAAGAAGAGAGTGGGGCATGTATTTAAAGTGTTAAAGACAAAAAAAAAACCCTAGAATTTTATGTCCCTCAAAATTGTCCTTCATGAGTGAGGTAGAAATACCTTCTCAAACAAAACTCAAGGCAAATTGTCTCCAGTAGACCTGCCTTACAAGAACTATTAAAAGTTCTTCAGAAAGGGAAAGGAATAAGTCAGAAACTTGGATCTACATAAAGATGGGAAGAGAGCTAGAGAAGAAATAAAGATAAAATAAATACTTGAGTGAAACAAACAAGGCACACTTCCCCCAGAAGTCCTCCTGTCCTGGCCTAGCCCAGCACCCTTCTAGTGTTCCAGGAGCACCCCAAATGGCCTGCTGACACAGCTCTGTTCTGGCCTGTCATCTGCCTCCACAAAAAGCTGCAAGCTGTGAGTCCCCAGAGCCAAGCCCATGAGGTGCTCAGAGCCTGATGAATGAATGGATGGCAAAGCACTCACACCAGAGACCAGGACAGTGATTAAATACCATGTCTCTTTATTAGCAGTTCAGCGGGAAGATTCCAGTGCTGCACTGTCACAAGGAAAGGCTCACCCACCAGATTCTGCCCAGGTGTAGTCGCTTCTCAGGTCAAGGGGTAATAGACGTTCTTCTGACACAGGCTGTTCCTTGACCCTAAAGGACATGAACCTGGGAAGAAGAGGATTGCATCAGAGAAATGCAAGGGTGCATCACAGATATGCAGGATGGCTACAGGGCTTGATGATCATGCCTCCAAAGCCCACAACCCCAACATTCATTGAGGTGCACCTAGAGCAGAAAAACCCATGGAGGGAAAGGACGATAGTGTATCAGACAAAGCTGGGGTTGAAACTTGGCTTTCTTCAAACTTTAAACTTTCCATTTGAATTGACCTATTTTGAAAATACAAATTGAAATCTGCTTCTTCAAACTTCAGAAGACCCTGAAAGCACCCCAGATTCCTCATCTCTTTAATATGAGTAAACAATTGACATGGCACATCATGTCATTTACTAAATGCTGGAAGCCATTGTCCTCAAGGCAATGTTCTAAAGTCTGAAAAAATTGAGGCACATGGTGTTGGACTAAAAGCCAGTATCCTGTGCCATCTGTATAGTGGGTTTGAACAATGCCCTCCTCTTAAGGTTCTTTTGGATCAGATGAGAAATCTTGACAATGCCTTGTGCTGAAGCTGGTATACAATAAGAATTCCATAAATGCCAGTGCTATATCTCCATAGCCTTCCTTGAAAGTATGTTGGGGTTCTACTGTGTTTAAATCACTCCTTCAGTCCCCTATGACATCCAGTTCAGTCTTCACACCTGACAGGGGTGCAGTAACCTTTTCCTGAATGGATGGCCTCTGTAGTGCATCGACTGTCATTGGCCTTCCACCTACCAGAGCCATGTAAATGGCCACTATTATGACCACAGGTACCAAATGCAGGCCAAGAAGCCATGGGACCCAAAGCCAAGTCCCAACTGGTGGAAGGGTCAAAACATATATGCCCTCACTCCTGACCCCAGTGCTCTGTGACCTTGTGGTTCAAGTAGGGTCAGTAGACCAACAGCAGCAATGCCTTGGGGTGTTAAAAATGCAGAGCAGCAGGCCCTCTGACAACCTACTAACACAAGATCCCCAGGTGGTCCCTTACCTGTTCCAGGCTTAGAAGCACTCACTGTGACACCACAGCTAAAAGTGTCAGAGAGGTCAAATCCGAACTTGACTTCAAGTCCTTTCAGAAGCTTTAGAAAGGCATTGCAGAAGCCTAAGGTAACTTCATCACCAATCCCACTGGCCCCAAGTGTAGGCCTCCTCACCAAAATGAAAAGCTAAACTTTATAATCAAACTTCCACCCAGGACCCTGTCTCACACCCAGGACAGCATCTTTTCCTCACCTGTTGGCCCTCTCACCTGTAGCTCTCAGCAGTCTGCATAGGAAGTTCTGTTGTGAATCTCCTGAGATGATTCATCCGTAAGATTGCATAGGCTGCAGATGAAGAACATGGCAAAGGGGAGGCTGCCAGATGGCAAAGCTTACCCAGAGTGCACATCCAGATCATGGCGTGGAGCTGAGATGCCCACACAGCCCATGCGTCAGCCATTGCCCCATTCGGGTCCTGGAGCAAAGTCCCACAAAGAGACACTCAGCCAAGAAGGGCTTCAGGCATGGCCATGGAACCCAGGTGTGGTCTGGAGCCAGGGAGACCCACAGAGGAGAGGCTAACAGCCACCCCCAATCGCCACTTGCCCCCAGTTAGGAGTACAAATCAACTTGTCCCAAATGGCTTACCTTCGTCTCACCTGCTCTATTCGGTCTCGCATAACATCCTCCCTCACCTCACTTGGCACTTGGAAGATACGGGTATGGCTGAAAAACACCATTCAAACATTTGGAGTTCCTGAGTTTCTTTATAACTAAGTATAGTGAATGAGTTGGAATCATATAAACAATATTCTGTCGCCATGAAATTTTGATCTTGTCCTTCACTCCTCTTTCATGAGGCACACAAGGGTTGTTTTGTTTTGTTTTACTATCAAGTATCCCTGAGCCACTCAATAATCCTGGGTAGGTAGCAAATGGTCCTAGGGAAAGTCGAAGAAACAGAAAGTTTAAGTGCCTTTAGTAGAGTTGCACAGCAGGTGAGTAACCTTGTAAGACATGGAATTCACTCCTTCTGAATTCCTCTCCAACTTTCTTATCAGCTCTTTATGACCTACATTGTGCCATATTCACTATGGTTTAGAGATAATTGTAGAAAATTCTGTCACAAAGAAGCTGCAGACCCTTCATTGCTGCTGTTGTTTTATTTCACCATGCTGACTTGCCTTCCTCTCTGTGGTGCAATTCATGCCCCGCTCAACTCTAATTCTCCCCCCACAAGTCCTTCACTCCAGCAAAACCAGTGTGTCCACTATATCCTCCATTTTTGCATCTATTAAAATTGCCTTGTTCTAGGTGCTCTGGGGCTTTCAATGTGAAGACTTGAAGTCTGGGAGAGATAAATGTGCTCATTTACCACTCACACAAGGTAGAGCTGGGTCAGTGTCCAAAGAGAGGCAAGAGAGGATAAAAGAATTCCAGAGAAGGAAGAGATTACTCCCAACCCAAGGCAGAAAGCAGGAAACCTCAGAGAAGGGGCCACAGCACTGGGCACTGGAGGCCAGATGGAATTGGCTAAGTTGCCAAGGCTTTCGTGATCTCTTGACACACCCCTCATTCCTGCTCCTGTTTTTCCTGTCCCTGCCCAGCTTATGGGTCAGTCCAAGCAAATGTCCTGCTAGAAACCTCTTCTGGCTACTCCAGGCAGCAATGCCTAGAGCTTGTACAAGCTGGGTCTCCCATGCTATGCTCTTATAGATCCTCTTCATGGCTTTTCTGACATTTTCTCTAACATTCGCATACCTTATCCACCTAGTTCACTTTTATCCCTTGGAAACGGGGAACTCCATCTTATTTTCTCTCTCTTTAGAGGTCCTAGCAAACATCTGGTGGTCATCTACCCAATAAATGAGTATCCACTGATGCTTAATGAAGGGATATGTATTCCCTGACTACATATTTACTGAACCTAATAAAATAATACCAAAACTAGTGGATTGTAGGGGAACCAGTCACAGTTTATGGATTAAAAAAAATCCACAGAAAGTCCAGAGTGGAAAAATTATACATGGATAATTGACTGTAGGTTGTCTCCAAAGCTTTAATCTAGTTATGCCATACAGCTAATGTTTAAAAAATATCTGAAGATGATGTTCATATTATCCAGACCAAGAAATTGCAACATTTACAATTCCATATAGTGCAGCTATGTCAGGCAGGGACAGTCTCCCACATGCACAGCAGTGGTTGTATGCAGTCCCCAACATTTATGATTTTAGAATACGTTTCCCATGCAAAAAGTCTTTCCCAAGGAGGTCTCAAATTCCATTATTTGCTACCCTTCCCTATTACATAATTACTGAGCATTTGAATCCTGTTTTAAAATGCTAATGGCACTGTAAGGGGTAAACAGAGAAAACTGGATATCCCTCAGCAAAAATACATTTCTTGAGAAATATGTCCTCCTTAGTAGAAGTGAACAAAGCTGGTGATGGAGGCAGGGGAAGGAAGAAAAGAGTACAGAAATGAGAGGGGAGCTGTTCCACAGTTTCCAGGAGTACCTGTTTAATCCCACATTTCTTTGGCTGGGAAAAGAGACCCCGAGTGAACCCTAGTCCTGAAGGAAATAGGGACACTCATGCCAGAGAGAATGAGCTGGCTTCCAGGCCCATCTCCCTCCACCTCAGGTCTCAGCCCTTCAGAGCCAAGAGAGGCAGATGCAGGTGGTCTGTGCTCCAGCAGGCACAGCGGGAGGCTGGCAAAGCCACCATAATGTGAAGCACAGAATTCTAGCCTTGGGCACTGAGAAACCTCCTCTCACCTCAGCTGCAGATGAGGGCTCAGTCTTTTGCATTTTAAGAGCTTATTTTCTTTTTGCTCTTTAAAGTACAGCCACTTCTGAACAAATCAAGTGCAAAAGTAACAGAAGTCTAAAATTTATTCAGAAGCATTTAAGAAACGGTGAGCAAGCCCAGTTTTGCAACCCCTCAAGTCATGCTAAAACTTAGGAATGAGCTGGGCTTTCAAGATAGCAAAAATATTCACTTAAGACCCCAAAGACTGAAAAATTTCTCAGCCAAAAAGTCAACATCTCTGGAGAAGAATAGCTGTGAATTTGTGTTGGCCAGGAATACTGAAGGTGGGGCCCTTGTGCCTCCCTCCCCACAACGCGGCTCAGGGCAAATGAGATGTTTTACCTCCATCTTATGAACTGGATTCTCGTTCTTTCCTCCAGGACCTCTTGACTCTGGTTTGCCAACAAATCAGACTTTGAGAGATGGTGCTTCACCTAGGAAACCCAGGTAGGGTGCATGTGACTACTGTCCAGCAAGGACTCCCTGGGAGGGGTGGAACCCAGCCTAGACAAGCTCCACCCACTTGCCCAAGACCCTTTTCAATTGGACATTGTGCATGTCCGCCTATCTGCCCACTCCCCTAGGATGATTGCCTCAAACTCTCAATTACCACATCTCTGGTCACATGTACATCTTGGCCATGCGTGGGAGGGCAGTTGGTCAACATCTTCTCCTTTATGTCCTGGGAAGCCTCTTCTTCAGTCTGAAAGGTGAGTAATTTCCCCTGAAAGTGTTGCTCTGTATCTCTTCTTCCTTCTCCCTGTTTTCCCTACACATGCTGTGTGTCTTCTCCTACACACTCTATCTCTCAAAGTTCCATAGCAAGCTTATCTGTAGAATTCTAGGGGACTCATTAAATCCTTGGCCCTATCCCAAGATACTGCTGAGATGCCCAGTAGTAGCTGGAGGTGACACATCTGAAACTTCTCATCCAGTATCCTTGAGAAGCAGGGTGGGGATAGTGATGATTCCAACACATCTCTGATGAAGACACAAGCCCCAGCATCTTCTAGGAAATTTGGTGAATTAGACACAGTTCTAGGTAAGGTGTTTGGCAATGAATTTGAGTTTCCCAGGTTTAGGAGGAAAGGAGTCCAGATTCCTGCACCCGCTGAGGCCAGCGGTCTAGAATTTGGGGTACCCTGAGTCATAGAGAAATCTTACTCACCTTTTTCAGCCAGTGCTGTACTACAGATACAGCCTCACTTTCTACAACTTCAACGTCCTGTAACAAATTGGTAAGTTAATGCCCTCAGAATACCTAGAGAACCAGCCCTCCTCCTCCATTCTTATTCAAAGTTATGTTATAAGATCTCTTTGGAAGTGCAGTAGGGGGCTCAGAAGGGAGGAGATGGATGAGAAACAATTCCAGGTAGCTATCCCAAGCTCCACCTACCGAACTGATTTTTGGTGGGAAGGGGAACCCTGCACCTTTTCGGGCAAGAATGTACACAATCCATGTTGTAATTATCATCTTTGGACTTATGCCAGGCCTCCTTCTTGGTTCCCTCCTTCCATTGAAACTGCTGAAGAACTCCTCTGGAACAAGGAGGTCATTGACGGGAGGTGCTCACCTGATTGGCTGACCAATGATGATGTGACAATGGCCTCCTTTAATCTCCTGAGTCAAAGTGGAGATGGAAAAAAGAGGTCAGTAAGTATCTGCCTTAGTGATGGCTCAGAAATGGAGAGATGGGGGGATGGAAAGAAAAACAAGATATAACCAATATAAACCTGAAGAAGATCATTATCAAAATATCAAAATTATCAAAATCATAGAGATTTGATTGGGGCAGGGGGGTTATGTCTGGTCACCCTGTTTTGAGCAATGCTGAAGCATAAAGAGGTTTTTATAAATCAAAAGAATAAATTTGTAACAAAATGATCTGAGCCCTCTAGACATTTATGCAAACAATACCACAGGTACTTCTTATTCTTACATGTAAGGAAAGAATCTGTCCACCCCAAAAAAATCAAAGATGGAAGAACAAAATTCTCAACAAGGATATTTTCGTGTTTTTTTTTTACTTTGTTTACACCAGTGATTCAAATCATAAAAAAAAATAACCCAAACGATAAGAGTGAAAGCGCCATTTCTTATTAAAAAAAAAAAATATATATGTATATATATATATATATATATATATATATATATATATATATTTCCTGATGATTTCAAGTGGACTGCCTAGGGAAGGACAGTAAAATAGAAATGAAAAGGAGATTGTGCTATGACTTCAGAGTTGGGGCTGAAGTCTGAAGCCTGATAGAGGCTCAGGTGGCTGCTATTCCCACCTAGAACCTTCACCAAGAAATTGGAAGTTCAGTATACCCAAAGGATCCTGAGCAAATGTTCAGCTGCTCTCAAAAGTAATTGTAGCCTAACCCTGAGACTATTCTCAAGATCCTAAAAACCAGGGTTGTAATCCTGTCTTTACCATTAACTTGTTGTGTGATCTTGACTCGATTGTCTCTCGGGTTAAATTTTTTTTGTCTTCAAAATGAAAAGAACTGAATAAAGTCTGCAGTTTTCTTCTAGCTCTAATATTCTATAAAGGTTTTCATTCTTATTTTTTGAAGAATATAAAGAATATTTCACTCTCCTCAATTCCCCTCATATAGCCACTGTGTCTCCTCCTTCTCCACAAATCATCTCAATTTTACATCTTCTCTATTAATCAGAATACTCTAGGCTATGTTGAGCTAACAGGCTAGTTCCGAAATTAGAAAGGTTTACTTCTCAGGGCACCTGGCTGGCTCAGTCAGTTAAGTATCCAACTCTTCATTTCAGCTCAGGTCATGATCTGGCAGTTCATGAGTTCAAGCCCCATGTCAGGCTCTAATGCTGACAGTGCAGAGCCTGCTTGAGATTCTCTCTCTCTCCCTCTCTCTCTACACCTCCCCTGCTCACACTCTCTCAATAAATAAATAAATAAATAAATAAATAAATAAATAAATAACTTTAAAGAGGTTTACTTCTTATACAGGATGATGTAGGACACTGTTGAATCACTATATTGTGCACCTGAAACTAATATCACACTGTATGTTAACTGGAATTAAAATAAAAACTTTCACACACAAAAAAAAGTTTACTTCTCACTCTCAAAAACTTTAACAGAAGTTGAGCAACTCTTCAGGGTTCATGTGGAGATTTAGAGATCTGGGAAGAATTCCATCCTGTGGCTCCAAGGTTTCATCATGTACCCTTCACAGTCACAGAAACAAGGTGAGAGAACACATGGAGGAATAAAATCAGCTCTTCTGGTTCAGCCCAAAGGCTTGTTCTTAAAGCTTTTTGGCCAGTACTACTCATATGACCCCAACCTAACTCCCAGGAAGACTAGAAATTGTAAAATAGAAGATGAAATTACTTGACAACATCTCTGTTTCTGCCACTGTCCCCTAAAAGTTATGTTTCTACTCTGATTGATGTAATTTTTTTTTAATATAAAAACATTAATGTGATTCAAAAGTTAAAACTACATGAAAAGATATACTCAGTGGGTTCCATCTCCTCTCCTATCTGTTCAACCTTGTTCTTACTTCAGAAGTAAGATTTTCATAAGTTTTTTAAGATATACATCCTGTGTTTATGTTTCCAAAATAAAACAGACACATAAATCTATTCTCACTTTTTTATTACTATGTTATAAAATGCTCACAGTAGAACATACAAATACATGCACAGTTCAGAAAAATTAGACACACACACACACACACACACACACACACTTGTGCGCCCTAAACAACTTCCAGTACCCCAGGAGGCTCAAGTAACACTCTCCCACAAAGTGACCAGGATTTTGACCTCCAACAGCACAGGTTAAGTTTTGCATAGTATTCCTTTGTATTAGCAGAACACAAATTATTTATCAGATTTGCTATTGATGGACATTGTGCTATATCTATTTTGATGCTTTTTTAGACTAATGCTGCTATGAACACTCTTATACCTATCTTTTGGTTGAAATAGGCACTAAATCTCTTGAGTATATACATACCAGAAAGTGGAATTGCTAGGTTATAGGCTTTACTTATGTTTGGTATTAGTATATACCAAAGAGTATTGCAAAGTGGTTGTACCAACTTTTGTCCATAAGCAATATATGAAAGTAACATTTGCTTCATGTTCTTGCCAATACTCAGTATGTCATTCTTTATTGAATATTTAATCCATATGAAAGAATATTTATAGTATACTTTACGTACAGTTTAAAGAATAACAATACAAGAAAACACATTTAAGAAAGAGAACATTATTGTTACTCTTGAAATCCCTTGTGTAAACCTCCCTGATTCTACCTTTTTCTTTTTCTTTTTTTTTTTATTAAGTTTACTTAAGTTATTTTTATAGTTTAGCCAGATGAATGGAGATATATTGGTAACCAAGAATAGTTTAATTTGTAATTAATTAATTAATTAATTAATTAACGGTGGTAAACATCTGAGTTACATGGTAACTCTATTTTTGAGGAACTTTCAAAATGCTTTCTAAAAGGCAGCACCATTTTACATTTCCACCACAAATGTGTAAGAGTTCCAATTTCTCCGCATCCTTGCCAGCAGTGTTGTCTGTCATTCTAATTTTAGCCATTCTAGAAGTGTGGAGTGACATCCCATTGTGGTTTTGATTTGTATCTCCCTAATCATAAATGATGCTGAGCATCTTTTCATGTGCTTATTAGCCATTTGCATATTTTCTTTGGTGAAATATCTAATTAGATCCTTTCAACTTTATAATTGAATTATTTGGGGGTTTTTTGTTGAGTTTTAAGTTCTTTATATATTCTGTGTACAAGTGTATTCTCAGGTAAATGATTAGCAAATATTTACTCCTATTCTGTGAGTTGCCTTTTCACTTTCTAGATGGTATCATTTGAAGAAAAAAAAATGATGAATGAACTTAACATTCATCACACAAAATGGTGAATTGGACTTTCTAGTGAAGTGTAATTTACCTATTTTTACTTTTGTTGATTGTGCTTTTGGTGCCATTTCTAAAACATGCCTATTACCTTGTCATGAAGATTTATTCCTGTGTTTTTCTAAAATTTTAACAATTGTTGCTTTCACATTTGTGTCTATGATCAATTTTTAGTTAATTTTTGGATATGGTGTGAGGTAGGGAATCCAACCTCTTTTTACATTTCTAATTGAATTGTCGCAGCCCCATTTGTTGAAAGCAATTTATTTCTCTATTAAACTGTGTTAGCTCCCTTGTCAAAATTGAATTAGCCATAAATGTAAGAATTTATTTCTGGACTGTAAGTTCCTTTCCATTGATATATATACCTATCCTTGGGCAGGAAAGAGAGGTAAGGGGACAAGAAAGGTCTTTCTTATACAGACAGTTGTATCAGGATTTGGTGGCATCTGGGCATGGCAGACTTGCAGACTTGGCTCTTGCTCTCATTCGTAGTCATGCATTGCCCTCACAGATTCCCCACAGGATCTTTCACTAGAGATTCATTTAATCATCCATGCCTCTGCATTACCTCTCTCTAAAGAGAGGCATATATTACCACCTTGTTACCCCACTCTCTTGATTACTGTAGCTCTGTAGTATGTTTTGACATTGAGAATTTTGATTCTCCAACTGTTCTTTTTGTAAGATTGTTTTAGCTACTGTGAGCTTCACAAATTTCCATTGGAATTTTAAGATCTGCTTGTCAATTTCTACAAAAATAATTTAAAAGTCTGCGATAGGGATTGCACTGAATATGTTGATCTATTTGGAGAATATTGTCATCTTTACAACATTAAATCTGCTGTTCCATAAACATGGGGTGTTTTTCCATTTATTTCCTCCTCTTTAAATGTTTGTTTATTTATTTTGAGAGAGAGTGCAAGAGGGGAGGGGTGGAAAGAGAGAATTCTAAGCAGGGTCTATGCTGTCAGTGCAGAGCCTAATGTGGGGCTCAATCTCATGAACCATGACATCATGAGCCTGAGCTGAAATCAAGAGTCAGACACTCAACCAACTGAGCCACCCAGAAGCCCCTATTTACATCTTCTTTAATTTCTTTCAACAAAGTTTTACAGGTTTTAATGTGCAAGTCTTGCACCTCATTTGTTAAGTTTATTCCTAAGTAGTTTATTCTTTTTGATGATATTGTAAATGAAATTATGTTCTTATTTTTATTTTTGGATTTCTCATTTATAGTGTATAAAAATAAATTAGATTTTTTAATATTAATGTGTATCCTGCAACTTTGGTGAATTCATTTATTATAATAGTTTTTTGTGGTTTCCTCAGAATGTTCTACATATAAGATCATGTCTGCTGCTGTCAAAGTGAAGATCTTAATTGAAAAATAATGGAATCTTGAAAATTGGTATGGAGGCATATGGAAAAATCCTAATAAGGCTGGAAACATTTGACTCTTAAATAGTTTTTACTCTTCTTTGCCAGTGGAAGCAGTCCTTCTGTCTCATCTGAAGAGATTGATCCTGCTTTGCTTGAGGTACTTGCCTTGAAAGACATTGCTGATTCTACTCAGGACCCATCCTTATTACCCTGTTTTGCTCTTAGATTTATAACTACACTCAAATCCCAGCAGTCTGCAACAGGTGAGGTACAAAGTATGACTGATGAGGAGTTGCACTACACTCCAAAAGAACAACATGATTTTTCCAATTTATGCAGACATAAATTTGGGGAACATGTTTGTGGATAAATATGAAGAATAGAAGATAATGGTGGAAGGAATACAAAGTTTGGTCTGGCCACATTTATCGATATGGGCCTGCTATTCAGAGATTCTGCATTTAATATTGGAGCTCAGGGAGTTAGAAAGGGCTCTAATGGTTTGCTTGACTGTTAGGATGAAACATGGATCAAAAGATGACCTACACAAAATGAATCTGAAATGCCAGAATTGCCTTGGTATATTATAGAGGAAGGCATCTAAAGGTTGTGGGAGATTGGAATGCTAGAGTGTATTGATCATGTAAGACATGCTCACCCACCCCTGGAGGGTCCAGAGAACACAACTTTTACTATGATTATGAGAAATAAATTTGTGAGAGGAGCCCCAACATCCTTGAATAGCTCTTGGGTCACTCTTCTCTGTGGGTCAGAAATTAAAGTGGGAACTGCTACCACTTACTTGAAGAATCTAAATGCAATAGGGATATTTGGATTCCAGGTAGCAGGGGCCATGTGGCAACACTTAATCATCAAAAGCAAGATGGCATGATTAGTATAATGGACAGTGGAGTCAAAGCAGTAGTAAGAAGAGTCTGACTTCCAGAGACCTTTAGTGTTGGTTAGTTGCTCATGGTGTCCTTAGAAGTGAAACAGATGACTAGTGTACTAAATACTTGCCTGATATATATAAGTAGGAGAATTCTAGGTCAAATGAACAGAAGTCTAACTTGAATCATAAAAACAATCATGGCCCTTTGACCAATTCTGAATTGAGCCAGTTACAGACCCAGAAATCCTTGAATGAAGGAGAGTCCAGATCCCCTTGAGGAAGGACCCTCCTACACTACCAAAAGCACATACTGTTAATCTTTCTTCCAGCCTTCTCAAAGGGCTTACAACCTTTTACTGGGTTGACCTACATACTCAGCAATGAGAGAATCACCACACTGCTTCCCTAACCTGTGGAGTGAAGACTATTATGGTAGGAATGGTGAAGTGGAAGCCAGTAGAACTTCCTTTACCTGGGAAGAGTAAACCAAAAGCAATACCACATTCCTAAGGGATTACAGAGATTTGTGCCACCATTAAAGACCCAAAAGATGCAGGGATGGTGATTTCCACCAAATCTTGACACAACTTGCCTATTTGGTCTGTGCAGAAGACAGAAGGGTATTGGGGAATGGCAGTGAATTATTGTAAACTTAGCCACGTGGTGATTCCAACTACAGTTGCTGTTTCAGATGTGGTTTCATTACTTGAGAAAATTAAAACAATCCCTTGTACATGATATATGGTATATAGAAACTTACGTAGCTAATGCTTTTTTTCAATACCTGATAGTAAGAGCCACCAGAAGTAGTTCTGCCACTTGGGCCATATGATCCAGTAGATTCAATAGTGCCTGAAGTGTCAGTAGCAGATAGGGATGCTATTTGAAACCTTTAGCAGACATCTATTGGTAAATCAGAGTGGGAGCCATTAGGATTTGGAGCAAAGCTTTGCCATGCTCTATGAATAACTACTCTGTTTTTGATAAATACAGCTTTTCATTTGCTACAGGGCCCTAGTAGAGAATGAATGTTTAACCGTGGGCCACCAAGTTACCATGCAGCCTGAGCTGCCCTTCATGAACTGGGTGATGTCTGAACCATCAAGCCATAATGTTGTGTGAGCACAGTAGCACTCCATCATCAAATGGAAGTGGTATAGTTGAAATCAGGCACAAACTACTCCTGAAGGCAAAAAGAGTTATTTGAGGAAGTGGACCAAATATCCAAGTTCCCTCATCTGGCTACACTACCTTCTTTCTGCCAGCACATACCTATGGCCTCATGGGGAGCTCTTTATGATCAGCTGACAGAGAGGGAAAGACCCAGATCTGATTTACAAATGATTATGCATAATCAGTCATCAAAACCTGAAAGTATACTGCTATAGCACTATGACCACTTTCTGGGATGTCCCTAAAGGACGGTAGTGAAAGGAAATCCTCCCAGAGGGCAGAACTTCAAGTAGTGCACCTGGTTGTTCATTTTGCTTGGAAGAAGTGGCCAGACTTGTGATTATATACTAATTCATGGGCTGTGGCCAAATGGTTTGTCTGGAGAGTCAGGGACTTAGAAGGAATATGATTGGAAAATTGGTAACAAAGAGGCATGGGGAAGAGGTATGTGGTTAGACCTCTCTGGATGGGAAAAAAAATGAAGATATTTATGTCCCAAATGAATGTTCACCAGAGGTGATCTCAGCAGAGGAGCATTTTATTAATAAGTGGATAAGATGAGCCATTCTGTCGATACTAGTCAGTCTCTTTCCCCAGCTACCCTTGTCATCACCCAATGGTGGTAGGGACAGAGGCTGTGCATGGGTTCAGCGACATGGACTTCCACTCACAAAGGTTGACCTGGCTACAGCCACAAATAACTAACTGCCAGCAGCAGAAACCAATACTGAGACCAAGATATGGTGCCATTCCCTCAGGTGATCAGCCAGCTAGCAGACAGCAGGTTGATTATACTGGCCTATGTCCATTATGTAAGAGACAATGTTTTGTTCTTACTGGCATAGATATTTACTCTGCATATGGATTTGCCTTCTCTGCACACAATGCTTCTGCCAAAACTACCATGCATGGACTTACAGAATGCCTTATCTACAATCATGGTATTCTACACAGCATTGCTTCTGATCAAGGGAACTTACAGCAAATTAGGTGAAGCAACAGGCCTATTTTCATGGTATTCACTCATCTTACCATGTTCCCTACCATCCTGTAGCAACTGGTTTGATAGAACAGTGGAATGGCCTTTTGAAGACTCATTTAGATTGCCAGATAGATGGCAATACCTTGTGGGCCTGAAACATTATTCTACAGGAAGTGGTACATGTTCTAAATCAGTGTCCAATGTATTGTGCTATTTCTCTCATAACCAGGATTCATAGGTCCAGGAATCAAGGGATGGAATTGGCAGTGGCACTACTCACTGTTACTTCAAGTTATCCACTAGCAAAATAGTGCTTTCTATCCCCATAACCTTGTGCTCTACTGTTTCAAAGGGAGGAATGCTTCCACCAGAGGACACAACAATGATTCCAATGAACTGGTAGTTAGTATTGCCACCTGGCCACTTTGGGTTCCTCATGCCTTTGAATCAAGAAGCACAGAAGGTAGTTACTGTATTGGCTGGGATGATTGATCTTGATTGCCAAGAGGAAATTGGACCTTACAGCAAATTATGTGCAGCTGTAAGTGAAGGTAAGGAAGAGTATGTCTGGAATATAGGAGACCCACTAGGATATATCTTATTACTGTCATGGCCTATGGTTAAAGTCAATGGAAAACTAAAACGGCCTAATTCAGGCAGGATTACTAATGTCCCTGATCCTTTTATCAGTTTATCATTTTTTCTTTATATTATGCTTTTGTTTCATGTTTCAGGAAATAGCCTTACCACCAAATCATGAAGACATTCTCTTATGTTTTTTTCTAGAAATATTTATCATTTTAGAAGTTTTTATACTTAGATCTATGATCCATGTCAAATTAATTCTGTGTATTGGGTGATGAGTTATACATCCAGATTCATTTATATTTTCCCTTCCAATAATCATTAACCTGCTGAATAAGAGTGGTGTCTTCATTATAAACAGATGGCAGTGTATGTGTAGAGCTATTTCTAGGTTCTTTTTTTCTATTCTCCCTCCCTCCTTCTCCTCCTCCTCCCCTTCTTCTTCTTCATCATCATCATCATCACCAATAGCACTCTTCCTTAATTTTAATTTTATCATTGGTAGTGTAAGTCCTCCTGCTTTTTCATTCTTCTTCATGTTTTTTTATGTTGTCTTTCTAGGTCTTTTGCATTTCTATATATATTTAAAATCAAATTGTCAATTACCACAAAAAACTTCTGGAATTTTTATTAGTATTTTATTAAATCTATAGCTCAAAATGGAAAGAAATGACATTTTATCTAAAGTGAGATTTCCAGGGGTGCCTGGGTGGCTCAGTTGGCTAAGGGTATGACTTTGGCTCAGATCATGATCTCACAGTTCATGAGTTTGAGTCTTGCATCAGTCTCTGTGCTGACAGCTCAGAGTCTGGATCCAGCTTCAGATTCTGTGTCTCCTTCTCGCTCTCTGCCCCTCCCTCGCTCATGCTCTGTCTTTCTCTCTCAAGAATAAACATTAAAAAAAATTTAATAAAAATAAAGTGAGATTTCCATCCTTAAACATGCTATATTCTTCCATTTATTTAAGTCTTTAATTTTATCAACATGTTTTACAGTTTTCAGTATAGAGGATTTGCATATCTCTCATTAGATTTATCTCTAGATATTTGATATCTTAGTGCTACTTTCATTTGTATTTCTTTTTTCACTTCATTTCTATTTCAACTAGTTTTTGGTTGTAAAGAGAAATTTTTCTATTGTCCCTGTATCCAGTAAACTTGTAAAATTCACTTAATAATAGTTACACACAGATATTTTTGGATTTTCTGCATATGAAATCATGTTGTTTGTCATTGTTGCTGCGCTGTTGTTGTTTGCTTGCCCTTTTTCTCTAGCTAGTATCTTCAGTAAAATGTTGAATAAAAATGGTAAAAACAATCTTTGCCTTGTTTCTAATCTTACAAGAAAAGTGTTCACTATTTCATCATTAACGCTGGTTCTAGGTCCTTGGTAGATCCTCTTCACCCAGTTAAATATTTTTCCTCCTACTCCTAGTTTGCTGAGTTTTTGTCATGAAAGTGTGTTGAATTTTACCAATTTGTTTTCCTGTTTGTTGAGATGATCATATGGGCTTTCTTTTATTCTATTATTATAGCGCATTCTATTGACTGATTTTTAAATGTTAATTTTTTTAACGTTTATTTATTATTGAGAGACCAAGAAAGACACAGCGTGAGCATGGGAGGAGCAGAGAGAGAGAGGGAGACACAGAATCTGAAGCAAGCTCCAGGCTCTGAGCTGTCAGCACAGAGCCCAATGCGGGGCTTGAACTCACAAACCGTGAGATCATGACCTGAGCCAAAGTCAGACACTTAACTGAGCCACCCAGGCACCACGATTTTCAGATGTTAAAGCAATATTGAAATTCTATGACAAATCCCACTTGTTCAGGATATATATACATATATACACATACATATCATACATGTATATTATAACCTTATACACTATATACCTTAAATATAAATATATAGTTTTATTAGAACTTTTCCATCTATGATAAAAACAGATATTAGCCTGTATTTTCTTTTTTGTATTCTTTGCCAGATATTGATATCAACGTTGAACTGAAATCATAAAATGGATTTAAAAGCATTCACTATTTCTATTCTCTAGAAGAATTCATTTGAGATTTATTTCTTCTGTATGTGTTTGGAGGAATTTATCTGTTATCCATCTATCTGGACCTGGAGTTTTCTTTATTGGATAGTTTTAATTATAGAATTAACTTCTTTAACATATACAAGAATATTCAGATTTGTTTTACTGCTTGTGTAAATTCTAATGTATTTCTAAAGGAATGTATCCATTTTATCTAAGTTGTCAGAATGATTGGCATAAAGATGTTCACAATATTCTTTTGTCATCTTCCTAATATTTGTAGAATTTGATGTGAATTCTTTTTTATTTCTGATAATGTTAATATATGATTTTTGTCTTTTTATCTTCACTAGAGGTTTGTCTTTGCTTATCTTTGCTAGAGGTTTGGCAGTCTTATTAATCTTTTCAAATAACTATCCTTTGTCAGTTTTCACGTGTGTATCTGTGTTAAATTTCAATAACACACTCCTTTATTACTTCATTTTTTCTGCATTCTTTAGGTTTAGCTTATGGCTATTGTTTCAGCTTCTAGGGATGGTGCCTTAGATCATTGATTTTCATTTTTTTTCTTTTCTGATGTCTGCATTTAGAACTGAAAATTGCCCTCAAAACATTGCTTTAGTTGTGTCTCACAAGCATTTTTATTAGTATATAACTAAAATGTTTTCTAGTTTATATTATATGGTAATTTCTTATTTGAATTTTGGGTTACTTAGAATTGATCCTTAACTGAGAAACTTTCAGAAATATTATGATGACTAATTTATAATTTAATTCCACTCTAGCCAAAGCACTAGTCTGATTTCAGGCTTTTGATTAGTGTTCTTGCCCAGTATATAGTCTATTTTGGTAACTAATCCAAGAGCACTTAAAAAGAATATGTACACTACAGTTGTTGAGTGTAGAGGTCTACATTTGTCAATTAGTTCAAGTTAGTTGATTATTTGTTATATTTTCTAAATCTTTACTAATTTTTCCTTCCTTGTTCTATAAATCCATGAGAAAAATGTATTAAAATCTCCAACTATGATTTTGTTTGTCTATTGTTTCTTTTAGTTCCATCAATTTTGACTTCATACATTTTGAAAGTATGCTATTAGACACAAATTTAACATTTATTTGTCTTCCTATTAAATTGTCCACTTTATTACCATTAAAACAGCCTTAATGACCAAAAATATTCTTACTTTATTTGGTGAAGGCAATGGAAACAAAAACAAACATGAACTACTGGGACTTCATCAACATAAAAAGCTTCTGTCCAGCAAAAGAAACACTCAACAGAGCTAAAAGGCAGCCTACATAATGGGACAAGATATTTGCAAATGACATATCTGATAAAGGGTTAATATTCAAAATCTATAAAAAAAACTTATCAAACTCAACACCCAATAAACAAAGAACCCAGTTATGAAATGGGCAGAAGACACGAATAGACAATTTTCCAAGGAAGACATCCAAATGGCTAACAGACACATGAAAAAGATGCTCAACATCATTCATCATTATGGAAATACAAATCAAAACCACAATGAGATATCACCTCACACCTGTCTGAATAGCCAAAATTAACAATACAAGAAACAACAGGTGTTGGTGAGGATGCAAAGAAATGGGAACCCTCTGGCACTGTTGATGGAAATGCAAACTGGTGCAGCCACTCTGGAGAATAGTATGGAGGCTCCTCAAAAAACTAAAAATAGAACTACCCTACAATCCAACAATTGCACTATTAGTTATTTACCCAAAGGATACAAAAATACACATTCAAAGGGGTGCATGCACTCCAAGGTTTGTAGCAGCATTATCAACAATAGCCAAACTATGGAGAAAGCCCAAATGTCCATTGACTGATGAATGGATAAAGAAGATGTGATACACACACACACACACACACACACACACACACACAGAGTGGAATATTCCTCAGCCATCAAAAAGAATGAAATCTTGCCATTCGCAATGATGGGTGGGAGTGGGGGAAGAGAAGAGAGGGAAACAAACCACAAGAGACTCTTCATGATAGAGAACAAATAGAGGTCTGATGGAGGGAGGTGGTGGGAGATGGGCTGCATGGGTAATGGGTATTAAGTAGGGCACTTGTGATGAGCACTGGAATTGTATGTAACTGATGAATCACTGAATTCTACCCCTGAAATCAATATTGCACTGTATATTAACTAAGTAAAATTTAAGAAAAAAAATAATAAAATAAAATAAAATAAATAAAATAGACTTTATCTACATCTGTGCTACTAGAATAAACAAGGCCATTGGGGTCTTGTGGCATTATTTGATTAAACGGAGTCAGAATGATGGAGAAGATGGTAAAATTAAATTTTCAAAAGGAAAACCCCCAAATTTAAAAAGCCCTCATAAAAAATTTTAAGATAAAGTCATTAGATTTAGGCCAACGAAAATTTCCAGGGGGAGAAAAAAGCAAAAGATTAATCTAGATAGTAAGCCAATAAAACTCATTCCTATTAGAAAAAAAAAATGGCTTTGTCTGATTTAATAAGGCTTTAATAACCCTCTTTTTGTTAGTACTTCTATGATATATATTTTTAAATTTTATTGTTTCCTACCCACCTTTCCATTTATTTATATAATATGCTCCTATAAATATCAATGGTTGTGGTTTTTAAATCCAGTTTGACAATGTTTGCCTTACTAATTGTATTTCTTAGTCCATTTAAAGTCAATGTATTTACCAATATATTTTAGATAGCTTTAAGATTAATATATTTTTATTTGTATCATCTAGTTTTATCCTTTCCTTATTTTTTTTTTTTCGAAAAAGATATTTAAGTTTAATACAAATTTTATACAAAGAAAATGTGAAAAAATACTTCCATATGCTAAAAGCAATTAGGCTTCGCAAATAAGGCCAGCTAGGCTATTTTTTTTTTTTTTTGACACCTGCAATTCACAAATGTTCTTTCTCTCTTTTTCTTCTATACTCTCTTTTTAGTTCTTCTCTAATATGTATGGGGAACTAGCTGGAAACTGTACAATTCACATCCTCTTATCAACAATGAAGAGAAAGTAAACAGGACTAAAATATACAACAGAATGTACTGGAATGATACCGTACAGTTAATTTTCTCATATACATACATCACCTTTTTGCTTTGTTCAATGCGTTTTGTTCGACACAACATACAAAATGGTACTACCGTATACGTAGTGTGACATGTGACAGGGAGTGTGGCCGGCGTCTGGCATTCTCTCCCACTGCCTTTGTTTCATGCTTACATAAAAACGTAAAATCCCATCGTATAAATAATACATACATGCTTCATCCCGGACTCCCATGTCCTCTGCGTGCATCCTGCCTTTGAGTTTCTCACTTCCAAGAGGCACAGCATCTCTTACCAAGTATGTGTGAGTGTGTGTAAAATATCCTTTCCTTATTTTATTTTAAACCAAATATTTTAAATTATTATATTGTTTACTGAGTTATAGTTTGGCTGTTCCTTTCAGCACTTTAAAGATATTCCATTGTCTATGTTGAAAAGGCTGTCATTAATCTTATTGTTGCTCCTTTAAAGATAATAGGTTTTTTTTTTCTGAACCTTTTAAGATTTTTCTTTTTATCTTTGGTTTTTAGCAGATTGACTATGATGTGCCTGGTGTGTTTTCCTTTGTATTTATCTTCCTTATAATTCATTGAGCATCTTGAATCTGTGGGATATCTTCTACCAGTTTAGAAAATTTCTCTGACATTATCTCTTCCAATATTGCTTCTGCCCATTCATTGCCTCTGCCCTGTTTGGGGCTCCAATTATATGTTCCGTTAGACCTTTTTGTTTGTGTTCCACATGTCTCTTTTGTTCCATTCCTTTCTTTTCCCCTTTCTTTTTTGATTCTGCACTTCAGCTTTGGATATTTCTTATTATCCTGGCTTCTGGTTCCCTAGCTCTGTCTTCTGCCATGTCCAGTGTGCTCTTCAATATATTTTTCTGCTAGAAATGTAGTTGTGCTCTTTGAAGGTTGTAAGTTTAGCTCTTCAGGCTCCTTGCCCCATATAGTTTCAAAATCTGGCAAATGCCTTGAGGAAAAGGAAGGTTGTGTATTTGAGGAGGCCCCAATCTCCTTAAAGATTATGGGGTATTTCCCTCTGCCTCTTGATATTTTCCAAGTAACTGCCTACCTTCCCAGCCTCATGTGCACAGCCCCAAACTCAGAAAAATACCCTATGGCAAGAACTTATCATTTATTTGGGGCTCCTTGAGTTTCCAACCCGTCACACCAGCTCTGTGTGATCCCTAAAGCTTCCTGACTTCTGTTTCCCAGTATTGTCCATCTGAGGGGGCCAGGATTAAACATAGGACTGGTCTTAGAATTAATAAATGCCTCCAGAGTAGAAAACCACTGGCAGCGACCAATTTTCCTCAGAAGGGCTCCATTCTCTCTGGAATCCAAATTATTTTATTCTTTATTGCTAACATGATCTCCAAAGTATTTTAAAATACACTTTTATAATGTGTCTGACTTTTTAAAGTTGGACTGCTATCATCTAATCCAGAAGTAGATTCAAAAATCTATTCTTATTTCCCCTTTTTTCTTACTTAAAAAGTGTACACACACACGTGCACACACATTAGCCTTAAAAATGCCTCCACCCACAAGACCCCTGCTCCTTGATATTCATGTTTTTGTACAGTTTCTTTGTGCTTTGACTATGGCTGGACTGTATGAACACAATGCTAGTTTATAAAAGACATCACAGCCTCTGCTTTGGTCTTTCAGATTGCTTGATCTTGAGGAAGTTGGAGAACATCCAAGCAGTCCTGTAGAGAAGTATACATAAACAGTAACAGGCATTCCACCAACAGCCAGTATCAACTTGCCAGCCATGTTGAAAGCAGATCTTCCTGCCCCAGAAAAGACTACATGAGTGTAGTACCAGTTAACATTGTGGCTACAACTCCATGACAGACCCTAAGCCAGAACCAACCAATTAAGCTTCTCCCAAATTTCTGACTCACATAAAAGCAGAGAATAGAACAGTAGTTACCAGGAGCTGGAGGAAGGGGAAAATGGGGAACTGTTGTTCCAATGGATGGAGTTTTAGTTATGTAGGATAGGATCTCCTGTACAACAAAAGGCCTATTGTCAACAATACTGTATTGTGCATTACAAATTGTGTTAATAGGGTAGATCTCACGTTAAGTTTTTACCACAAAAACAAGAAACAAAGGGACACAAGGAAGTTTTTGGAGGTGATGGACTTACAAGGCTATGCTCATGTCCAGACTCATCAACTGTACACATGAAGTACGAGCAGTTTTTTTTTTTTATATATATCTCAATAAGGTTGTTTTAAAAAAAGAGCCAAGGCGGGGTGCCTGGGTGGCTCAATTGGTTAAACATTTGACTTCAGCTCAGGTCATGACCTCACAGCTCGTGGGTCTGAGCCCTGCATCGGGCTCTGTGCTGACAGCTCAGAGCCTGAAGCCTGACTCAGATTCTATGTCTCCCTCTCCCATTGTCGGCCCCTCCCCCATAAAATAAATAAACATTAAATTTTTTTTTAAAAAGAGCCAAGACAATAAATATTTATTGTTGCTTCAAGCCACTAAGTTTAGGAATAATTTGTTATGAGGCAATAGATAAATTATATTAAGTGTATGTATACACATTCTTTGCACTTTTAAAAAATTTAATGATACATCCTAGAAATTATTCCATATGATTTCAAGATCTTCTTCATTTTTAACAGCTTACAGTGCTATATTGTGTAGTTTATTGAACCATCTCTTATGAGTGTGCAAATCCCAATATTTTGCTATCAGAAATAATACCAAAATTAATAACATTGTGCATGTTTGTGTTGTCAGAGGCATAGCTTCATGGTAAATCCATAGAGAAGATTGCAGCTTCAATGTGTAATGTATTCTAGTTTTGTTAGATGTTACTGGATTTCACTCTATAAGCTTGTACCATTTTTACTCCCACTGGGAATATATGAGCGTGCCTATTTCCCCATGGTCTTACCAACAGTGTTTTATCAAGTTTTAGAACTTTTGCCAATCAGATAAATGAGAAACAGTATCCTTGTGTAGTTTAATTTTCCTTTCTGTAACTATGAGAAAAATAGAGCATCTATTCATTTGTCAAGAGCTATTAATATTTTTGTGAACTGTTCATATGCCTTACCCATTTACCTTTTGAATGTTTAATTCTCTTACTTGATTCTTTTTTTTTTTCTCTTACTTGATTCTTGAGTTCTTTGTACATTACATATATTAGCTCTCTGTCTATGAGGGAAAATACTTCCTCCCATTTTATCATTTTCCATTTTGGTCTTGCTTATGCACTTTTTATTTCATTTTTATTTTGCTTTACATGATCTTTTAGCCATGTAAAAATTTTGTAATTTTTATGTAGTCAAATTTATTAATTTTTAAGTGCATCTGGATTTTGAGTCATAGTAAAAATAGTTTTTCTTACACTCCAAATTATGTAGGAATTTATCCATATTTTTCCTAGCACTTGTGAGGATAAATTTTTTACATTTAGGCCTCCAATCTTTTAAGAGTTTATTATCAGTTTACCCTGTGTATAAGTTATAAATACATTACAAATAATAAATACATTATAATAAATACATTAAAAGTCAACCATAGAATGTCAGTGCATAAAACAATAAGTGTTTGTTCCTTATCTATCTGCAATCAGTTAGGTGTCAACTACATACCTCTCCTGACTCATCCAAATAGCTGGGGACGAGTTGATCTGCTCTGGCTTCTAACATCGGCTGGATTCAACTAGAGCAATTAGAGCAATGGGGCAATTATGTCTCATAATCTCATAAAGGCTACCAAGGGCATGTTCTCATGGCAATGGCAGAAACACAATAGAGAAGCCCTAAAGCAGGATCATTCAAGTTTTTGTGCATTATCTGCTGATATCCATCTCATTGGCCAAAGCAAGATACCTGATCAGTTCCAGAGTTCAAGAAGGACGGCACTAGAAAACTATATGGCAAAGGGTCTGAACACAAGAAGGGATAAAGAATGGAGGACATCTACTACATCCTGCAGTCTCCTAGATTCAGTTCATTCTAGACCTCCTCTTATCATATTGGGCTTCTTGAAAGTCTTCATGAGTCTCTCCATTTCCTCATCTCCCAGTTAACCTAGTCCACTGCAATTTGGATTCTTCTTCCAATCTTTCCATTAGACCTGTTTCAACAAGGTTGTCAATAGACTCTAAATTGTCAAATCAATGTGCATTTTTTGGTTCCTATCTTACGTAACAGAATCTGTTAGTTGAGCATAAATCTAAGTCCTACATTTTGTAGGCAGATCATGTTAGTACCAGATATCTTCTGATTGCCCTCAAGATCCATTATTCACCCCTCTCCTCACTCCTCTCTTCTACTGTATGGATTACTGTATCCTGTGACTTCTAATTGGCTCCAGCCTGTGGAAATCCTTGTCAGGATATTGGAGGAAGAAAGGAAAATGAGATCATGGTATTTATTCCCTTGGTTCCATACCTGTGAGGACATCTGGAGGTTGCTGTCTCCCTTTTCATTGCTCTCTCAAGGTGGCCTGCTCCATATGACACCTTCTCTTCCCAATTATGGTGACCTCTCCTTCTCTTCTTGCCTTCAGGCATAGGATGGTGTCAGTCAGCCACTAATTGCCCCCTGTGCCTGAACTACCTCACTGTGGTCTTCCTACATCCCTCCCACACTTATAAAAATAACCCCTGTAGAAATACAAATCAAAACCACACTCAGATATCACCTCACGCCAGTCAGAGTGGCCAAAATGAACAAATCAGGAGACTATAGATGCTGGAGAGGACGTGGAGAAATGGGAACCCTCTTGCACTGTTGGTGGGAATGCAAATTGGTGCAGCCGCTCTGGAAAGCAGTGTGGAGGTTCCTCAGAAAATTAAAAATAGACCTACCCTATGACCCAGCAATAGCACTGCTAGGAATTTATCCAAGGGATACAGGAGTACTGATGCATAGGGGCACTTGTACCCCAATGTTTATAGCAGCACTCTCAACGATAGCCAAATTATGGAAAGAGCCTAAATGTCCATCAACTGATGAATGGATAAAGAAATTGTGGTTTATATACACAATGGAGTACTACGTGGCAATGAGAAAGAATGAAATATGGCCCTTTGTAGCAACGTGGATGGAACTGGAGAGTGTGATGCTAAGTGAAATAAGCCATACAGAGAAAGACAGATACCATATGGTTTCACTCTTATGTGGATCCTGAGAAACGTAACAGAAACCCATGGGGGAGGGGAAGGAAAAAAAAAAAAGAGGTTAGAATGGGAGAGAGCCAAAGCATAAGAGACTGTTAAAAACTGAGAACAAACTGAAGGTTGATGGGGGGTGGGAGGGAGGGGAGGGTGGGTGATGGGTATTGAGGAGGGCACCTTTTGGGATGAGCACTGGGTGTTGTATGGAAACCAATTTGACAATAAATTTCATATATTAAAAAAACAACAACCCCTGTATAAGTAAACCTTCCTCTAATTATCTGTTTCTTGTTAGAACTCTAATTGATACAGTGTAGCATCATTCATTGCTTCCCTCTCCATCTCAGTATATACTTCTACATTTAGGACTCAGAGGCTGCTCCTTCTACTCATCTAATCACATCCAATAATTTATATTGAGGCAGAGAGGGAGAAAATGGAGAATCCCTGATCCCTACACTTTGAAATTTTAGGAATTTAGGCATCCTCATGGGAAACAAAAACTCCTAAAACAGAAAGAACTAGCACCCATGTATGCAATATGTGGCTCTCTTTAGACTATGGACCACAGCACTCATGTTCGCCTCCTTCCTGCTTATTTGGCAAATGAGACATGGATGATTTCAGTGGGAAGTTAATGTGATTTCACCCCATCTTGTGAAGACATATTATATTTTGACTCTATTGACTATTTCCTCCTTGAGACTCTCTACTCCCTGGTTCTCTTCCCCTTTATGATCTGTCATTTTAGGTCCGCTTTTCTCTGCCTTCCCTTACAGGTTGGTGTTTCCCAATATTCTATTCTTGGACCCATGATCATCCCCTTTGCCACGTTCTCACAAACAATCTTGACCACTTTCAAGATTTAACATTAGACTCCATTTCTTCCTCTGCAAAATGTTGACTTAGGTACAAGTGTTGGGAAAATCCCAGGAGCAGGAGAGGAACTTGGTGGGCCCTGGAGGACTCTTGGTGTACAAAGATACCTGAGCCCCAGGGAGGGGAAGTGATAATAGCCCATGAGTCTGTGCCTGTTCTCTCAGTCCTGCAAGGAGCAGAGGAAGAGCTGAACAATTGAGCTGAGTCTTCTCTCTCCCCAAGCCCAGAAGAATAAGAGATGATCAGGGAGCTGAGAGGCTTCATTTGGTGTCTTGAAAGAGGGTTGAAAACTCCCTGCTGCTATGTTGCTGTCAAAAGGAGTCAAAAATTGGATTTGCAGATAGGCATGGTCTAGACACTATATCACCTATGAGCCCATATAAGAAAAACACTTGAGGAAAGTCTTTACTGTCAAAAAAAAATTTTTTTAAGTCAAAGACTTCAATGTAGAATAATGTAGTGAGTAATAAATACACACTAATTCCTATATATGTACATGTGTGCATTCCAAGATATCATTTTGGCTAAATATGCACATATAGTCAAATGTGCATTGAAAATGAGCATCTGAGAATATATAATCTAAGAAATAAGGATTCTTAAAACAGAAGAGACCTATTGCAGGATAAAGTCTAATAATAGCTTAGAGTAAATGTATTAAACTCTCTTAGCAAAACCTAAGTGTCAGGATGGGAAAATAGAAGTAAAAATATTTGAAGCTATCATTTCAGGTTGGGGAAAAGGAAAGTAGGGAAGCAAAAATGTTCTAAAGTCTCATCTTAAGCAGGAGTAGGAAACAGCCAGATAATAATCTTGGTGGGGGGGGGCGGGAAATTGGCATTTACCACCATTTAATAGTGGTGAAGGAAAGATAGACCCGGTTGAGTACTAGGGAAAGGAACGTAATCTTTAATAGAAAAAGATGTGATGCGCGTGCGCACACACACACACACACACACACACACACACACACTGGAATATTACTCAGCCATCAAAAAGAATGAAATCTTGCCATTTGCAATCATGTGGATGGAGCTAGAGTGCATTATGCTAAGTGAAATAAGTCAGGGGGTGCCTGGTGGCTCAATCAGTTAAGCATCCAACTCTTGATTTCAGCTCAGGTCATGATCTCACGGTTGTGAAATCGAGCCCCATGTCAGTCTCTGCACTGAGCATGGAGCCTGCTTGGGATTCTCTCTCTCCCCCTCTTTCTGCCCCTCCCCCATGTTCTCTCTCTCTCAAAATAAATAAACATTTTTAAAAATTTAAAGAAAATAAGTCAGTCAGCGAAAGACAAATATCATATTATTTCACTCATATGTGGAATTTAAGAAACAAAACAGATGAACATATGGGAAGGAAAAAAGAGAGAGAGGGAAGCAAACCATAAGAGACACTTAACGATAGAAAACAAACGGAGGGTTGATGTATGGAGGTGGGTGGGGGATGGGCTAGATGATTGATGGGTATCAAGGAGGGCACTTGTTATGATGAGCACTGGGTGCTATATGTAAGTGATGAATCACTAAATTCTACTCCTGAAACCAATATTACACTATATGTTAACTAACTAGAATTTAAATAAAAGCCTGAAAAAAATAATAAACTCCCAAATTTAATAAAAGGGCAAAATAACAATAAATAGCAACCGAAAAATACATAGCAAACAAGCAAAAATAAAGAAAAAGAAAAAGAAAAAGAAAAGCCAGCAGACCACAAAATAAAATTAATAAAAAATACAAAATAAGATAGAATCCTATAAAAAGTGTAACAGTTGTTATTCAATGTGAATGAATTGAATGTTCCTTGGAAAAACAGACACCATTAGATTGAGTTAAGTAACATAGTTATAGGGATGCCTGGGTGGCTCATTCTACTGGATGTCAGACTCTTGACTTCAGCTCAGGTCACAATCTCATGATTTGTGGGTTCTAACATGCATCAGGCTCTGCACTGACAGCATGGAGCCTGCTTGGGATTCTCCCTTTCCCTCTCTGTCCCTCCCAGGCTTGCACAGGCACCTGCTTGTTCTCTCTCTTTCTCAAAAACAAATTTTAAAAAACATTAAAAGAAAATAAAAAAATATATAAATAGGCTCTTTAGAAGAAAAGAAACAGCATAGTTTAAACAAAAACTAAGAAAAATTGGAGACTGTCAGTGTTGGTACAAAGGCTGACTAGACGACCTAGAAAGATTCCTGCCTCAAAAAATCTAGAATGCTGGATGAAATAAAGAACGTATACTTCTGAAAGCAGAGCTGCGTTCATAAGAAAAAGTACTGGTAATTGCCAGTAGCCAAAAACTAAAGGGAATTGGAAACTAGAATCCTAAGCCTAAACTGATTCTACGGTTGACCTGAGTGGGGCTGGGTGGGGTAGGGGTGATGTGGAGGGAAAGGCCCAATCCTGTAAGTAAAGAGCTGAGGTTTTAACACCTGGGGGCAAAATCTGAGCCATAATTCTGCATAAGGCAAAGTGTTGGTCCTGACATACCACATAGAGCCAGAACCCCTGTAGGACCACATCCTCAGTGAAAAGAACAATCAGAAAAATCCAGCCACCAACACCAGGAGACAGAGATACTTGTCTGTCTCAGTCTGTGGTTCACATTTATTTAAGCTTTCTCTCATGTCTTCAATTAAATTTTACCATTTCATCTATAAAGTTTAGATTTATTCCTGTGTATATTATTTTGTTGTTGTCATCACTCTTATAAAAGTAACTTTAAAATTATATTTTCTGTTGCTAGTATAAAGAAACAGCACTCATCTTAAATCCAGCAATCTCACTTAGTTCTCTTACTATTTCTAATAGTTTGTCCATAGATGTGCACAGATTTTTTTATGTAGCTATTCACATTATTTGAAAACAATGAAAATACTGTTTTACTTTCTAATTTTTAAATCTCTTCTTTTTTTACTTTTTTCAACTATAACTGGTTGGATTTCCAGTACAATATTTCATAATATAATGGATGTGTTATTTCTTTTCTTATTCTAGGCTTTAAAGGGATGCTTCTAATGTTTCACCATTGATAATAATACCTTCTACAGGTTTTTGGTAAACATTCTGTTCTCAAAATGCATGATCAATCACCAGCCCCAGCCTGGAGAGGACAGCCACTGGTGAGCCTCTCACCCATGCTGCTTTGCTTTTCACCAACACATCCTTCTCTCCTAGGTAAATGGAGGGAGAGTCCTCCAACCCTCACAGTCAGCTGGTGGGTTTCCTGGTTCTATACAGTGGTCCATAGTAGCATGCCTACTTCTCCAAACCTTTTGACCCCTTCTTCCACAGGGAGTTCTGACATATCTATTTCACTTCATGGGGCCATCACATTCATCTAGTTTTCAAGATTATTCCATAAGCTACTAGAATCACTTTTCAGGGCTCTTGCAGGATTGTGAAGTCCTATGTCATGGGAGAGTGATCCCATGTCAACAAATTCTCCTGCAAAGAGTTTTATGTTCTAGCCCACAGGATCTACTTGCAGGCACACTCTCCCAGCCCCTGCCCAGGGCACATTAGCCAGGCCCCAGTGAAATCCCTATCTTCTCAGCAGACGCAACAGTTGCCCAGTGGGGTCACATGGAGGTTTGACTCTCATTCTTTTTCTAATGATAAGAAGGGAAGAATAAGGTACCTACTAAGGAAGTCAAGAATTTCTACTTGTAAGACATCTGCCTCATTTGAGACATCTGCATATTCTTCAAGCAAGGAGGGCTTCTATCTTCTAGCAAGAGGAAATAGCCATTTCTGTTTCAGAGGAAAGTGGAGGTTTAGGGTTTTCCATTGTATTCATCTATATATTCCCATTCTGGATCTCAGGGGCTCAAATCTGTGACTTTGGCACAGGAGACTCATCAAGCTGAAATTCAGCCTTCTCCAAAATTCTTTCCATCTCACAATTAAGTCCTGGGTCTTGTCTTCAGTTTTGTTTGCCCTTCTGTTGCAGGAGATAAAGTCTCTTTCTGGGTGCAAAGGAAGCACTTTGACTCACACTTTGCTTTAAACTGGTGATTGGTGGCCCTGATCCTGCATTTTCTCTCTTTAAGGCATCAATAGCATTCTGCAACAGCCACTCAATTTCACATTCTTATAAGTATTAGCTTCCCAGTATCTCTCAAATAGAAGATATTCTATGAACCAGTTTATCCTCTTCACCTGAACCCTGCCTCTGTTCAGCACAGGTGATATCTTAGCAATTTACACTATTGGCACATGCCTGGGGTTGAGGGGGCTCTTAGCACTGTATCCAGCACCATGATGGGGTCCTATTGCCAGCAAGATGGTAAGTGACCCAACGCCAGAATGTCATCCTTAGATTCTCCAGGCAGCAGGTCTTAGAATGGGTTCCCTATGTTCAGAGTCTAAGGCAAGCAATTGGGTGTATGTGATATGTGATATAAATACTCTTAGGGGAAAAAAACACACACATAAGGGGGTAAGAAAAGCTAGACAGATTTGGCAAAAGAGGAATGTAGTCTCAGCTGAATTCTAGTCTTGCACCGATCCATGGAGATCACCAAAGAGGTCCCCCCTCTTAAGGAAAGTGGGTGGTCTTTTGTATCCCTGTGTCAGTCACTGTTAGTCCTTGGCTGTGAGTCACCTCACAGGGAGGGGAATATAACCTCTTGGCAATAAGTCTTGTGTCAGTCAAGAGCACTTCTCTGGCAACAGGGAACTTGAGCCATTAGCTGCCACCACCAGTGAAGCTGGAGGATGGATGCACCTGTCCAGTACAGAGGATCCAGGTAGAACATTATAGCACCCACTGTGCTCCTGAACCTTTAAACAATGTCCTGGGAAACTTCCACTTAGTGGTCAGCAAATTATCCCATGTTATCAGAACTTTCCCTCTGCCTCCTAACCCTATTTTAGTCAATAGCCCACTTCAGCTTGGACTGCTGTCCCCACCGTTCCACTGAGGCTGCCCTTGTTAACACCATCAATTACATGTCTCTATGCTGCCCAAACCTGTAGTCACTTCTCTGTATTTACCTTACTGTTCTTCACTCAGTGGCTTTTAGTACATCTCTTACATACCTCTTCTATCTCCCTGCTTCCTAGGATTTAAACACCATCTGTCTGAGAATGATCACCCAATCCAGATCTCTGGTCCTTGTCTCCCTCTGGAATTCCAGACTCATATATCCAGTTGCTTACTGACATGTCCAGTTGAATGTTTAATAATCATGAGATATTACAAACTCTTGATTTCCCTCCTCTTCATATCTCCTCCTCCTCTGTCTTCTCATTCTCACTCAGGTAAAAAAAAAAAAAATTAGGAGTCATCCTCAACTCTTCTATTTCCCTCACCTTCCACATTAGATCTTTCAACAAGCCTGTCAGCCCACCCTACAAACATATCCCAAATTGGCCTTATTTCTTTCCATCTGTACTATGACTGCCATAATCTAAAACACCATCTTCTCAACTTTGGACTACATGTGTGGACTTTTCCCTGCTTCTGCCCTTGCCCTTCTACAACCCACTCTCCACCAGCAGTGGAGGGATCTTTTTAAGGCACAAATCAGAGCATGCCTTTTCCCAGCCTAAAACTCTCCAATGAGTTTCCATCACCAAAAGACAAAATCTAATTCCTTATTCAGGTTTGCAAAGCCATGGAATATCTCTCCAGCCTTATCTTCTGCCTCTCTGCCACTCTTTCCTGCACACTCACATCTCATTTCTCTTTGTTCCACAGACATACCAAACTCATTCCTGCCTTAGGGTCTTTGCATGAACTGCATCTTCTACCCACAATGCTCTTTTCTGGCTGGTCCCTTCTTATCACCAATGAGACAAGACTCAAATGTTACTTTGGAGAGGTCTTCCCTAACCACCCAATCTAAAGCAGCCAATGAGTCATTCTCTTTGCATAATGCCCACTACAATTTAACGTTGATGGATTAAGTGATTGGCTGATTGGCTGACTCCCTACCCCAGAATGTAAGTTGTGGCAAAGCAGAGACTCTATCTATTGGTTCCAGACCATTTCTCTCCTTTAAACCTAATCATTTGAGATGTGTGCCTTGCAAATCTACCACTTCTTCCCTCTTGTTGTTGCTCACATCTCTCATCCTGAAGACCCTTCCATTCACTGAAACTTTCAGTACCTGCCCCAGTTTTCCTCTCCTCCCAACTTCCACCATCATTCTCAGTGATGACTTGTCCAGGTGAGCCATCTATTACCCTGACTTCCTGTCCCTTTGAGCTCCTCACCTTTAGTGAATTTTCTCTCACTCTATCTGAGCCATCCATCTACAGTGACACCATAGACCTGATCAGCACCAGAATTGTTCCTCCTTTAAATTGTGAATACACTCTTACCAAGACCAGACCACAAGCTCCTATTCTTCAAGCACTGTGGCTCAACACTGCCCTCCCCCCAAAAAACCAAGTAGCAATCAAGACTCCAAACCATTGGACCCATCACTTAATATTTATCAATCCTGTTCTATCTTATTTACTTATTGACCTTGGATTCTATGATTTATTATAACTATTATAATCTCCCTCAACTATATTGTCCCTCTCCCTCCATATCATTCTTTCCTAGAAAATCCACAAGTCTGGATAAAACACAATATATTGTCATGAACCTCAAATTCATACACAAAATAGCCCAGCAATTCTTGGCATTTTTCAAGGAAGTTAACTTATTCTTCACATTTTTTCCACCACCACCACAACCCCTCTGATCTTTCATCTGATAACCTGGTTTTTTCACTTCATAAGAAAACACAAGTCATCAAATAAGAGCTTTCTCTTCCATTCCTATCACATCCTGGCATCTTCTTCCTTCCCATCCCAAGGGATAACATATCCCACCTTTTCTCAAAAGGCCTGTTCATTCATGTGTAGTCTGGATCCCCTTTTACTGTTATTTAATCAAGAACCATGTTACTTTTGTTACCACCATTCTCTCTGGTATCATGAGTCTCTCCTCCACTGGCTCATTCCAGCAGCATAAAACACACTTTAACATCCCCTGACTTAAAAATGAAACTTTCCCTTGTGACATCATGCCCTCACTACCATCCCATTTTGCTGTTACCCTTTGCTATGAGGTGTAGTAACTCTGTCTTTGTTTCCTGTACTCTGATGCATTGACATTGGGGGCCTTGTCAAGCCTGAAGGGACTACTCCTTCCAGAGCTAGCCAATACCTAGAGATAATAGATAATTTACCCACAAGTGCAGTTTTCAAATACAAACCAACCAATCCAGTGTGTACACCTCAACCAGCTCCTTTATCGGGCTCTCACACTCTAGACCATTATCCCCCTGCCCTAATGACCCCAGGGCCAGGGACCAGACAATTAGGAACAGTCCCAGTGCCCTGGAGCCTGCTGAAATTATTCAAACTAGCCAATCCTAAACGTGATTCCCCTGTTTTGCTCTTTCCTTCCTGTGGAAACTACAATAAAGATTCTTGCCTCAGCTCCCCTCTCCTTCTGCCTCCTGACCAAACTCTGGTGCATCCTTGTGGGGCCCCTAATAGCATAACTAACAGACTATCTTTTCAGTGACAATTGTCTGCTGATCTGTTGGCCTTACTATACCTCAGATTTTCTATTTTTTGAAACACTAGTCTTCTTGAAAGTATGGCTCATAGACTTGTCTTTCATGCTTATCCCCCATGCCTCAACCGTCCAGTCTGGTTTCTGCTCCCATCAGGACACTGAAGTTACTCTTACCAAGGTTACCAATGACCAGAAAATTCAATGCTGCCAAACAAAATAGGCATTTTCTGACCAGCCATTAATTCTTTCAATAAGTATTTATTGAACCTCTCTTTTGTGACAGGCGCTCAGACTTCAGCAGTAAACAGGTCAGATAGGACCCAATCCCCAAGGAGCTTACACATAAGAAAGGCAAACACACAATGAGCTAGTGTAACAGAATGTTAAGGCGCACTTAACAGACAATACTCCTGCTGTCTTCAAATGGGCAACTAAGACCCCAAACTGAGGATAAAGGGGAGCAAAGTACCTTTCCTTCTCAAGGTAGTTGCAGTCATCAAGAGGATCAGTTACTTCACCACAACCTACCAAAAGGAAGTGGCAGCACCCCAACCCCCGACCCATGCCTCTGCACTGGTGAGATACAGGCATGGAGAGGGGGGAGAAGGGGAAGACTCAAGCCCAGAGTGACTGCCTAATGGAGAGCATCTGTAGATTCTAAGAGGCTTATCTATCTCCTCCCTATGTGGGCAGAAAGGGTGTGCTTTCCAACCAAAGCCAAATAAAATAAGGGCTCCAAAATAACCTGTCATAGAGATTGGGATTGCCAGCAAGGAGAGAATGTCCTTTCTCCTTGGAATGCCATCTGGATGAGCTGCAGAACCTTGTGGCTCAATCTGGTGTTGCTAAGGGAATTCCCCAGGAGAGAATGACCAGTGTGTTTGAGACTAAGCGCCAACACAGAGAATGCACACGTCACACCCAGTGTTTCTTGAAGGAGGGAGGCTGACAAGAGTAGCTCCCTCAGCAAAGTCAACTGATTTTCCCAAATTCATCAGATACTCAATGGCAGAACCAAGACAGGATTTCTTCCAAGGGGGCAGGGGGACCACGAGGGATGGGGAGTAAACCATTGTAAATGTGGACAGTTTATAGACTGGGACTGAGGACATAAAGGAGAAAGTTTCTCAAGAGCAGAGTGAGCTACAATCTGAGATTTCAGGGTCCTAGGGAAAGACCTTGCCCACCTGCCTTGACCGATGAAGAAACTAAAGCATCCTGAGATCCTTCCTTAACACCATGTTCACAGATAGAAGGGTGCAGGGCCCCTGTCTGTAGAGGTAAAGGATTCAATGAAAATCAAGGAAAGGGCCCAAAAAGGGAACACTGGGGATACCAAAGGAAACTTCCACTAGTTTACAAGTCTAACTTGGGTGGCGCCTGGGTGGCTCAGTCAGCTAAGCATCCAACTTCAGTTCAGGTCATGATCTCATGGTCCGTGAGTTCAAGCCCTGCATCAGGCTCTGTGCTGACAGCTCGGGGCCTGGAGCCTGCTTGGGATTCTGTGTCTCCCTCTGTCTGCCCCTCCCCTGCTCATGCTCTGTCTCTCAAAAAATAATAAACGTTAAAAAAAATTAATAAAAAAACAAGTCTAACTTGGGCTCACCATGCACCACGCTGTCAGTATGAGGACAGAGTTTCCTTTACCACCCAGGAACAGCCTGGTTTCTTCCTAAAACCTAAACACAAAGGGTCTTGACCCAAGAAATCAGTAGTTTCTTCAGGTTTATGAAGCTTATAGTTTGCTTACCACATGGTCTTTCCCCACCTTTCTTTGTCACTGTGATTTAGCTGAATCTCCACTAACAAATGTATTGGTTTTGCTCAGTAGGGTTCCAGAGTCTCATCTACCAGACTCGGGTCTATATAACCTCACAGGGAGAATACAGGTATCCGGGGACTGGGAAATGTCCATCTGAAAGGAGCTTAAGGGAAAAAGTGTGGGACCAGGACTAATGTCTGAGGCCTCTTATTTTCTAAGCAATATCTTGCTGCCTTAAAGTCTTTGTGGAATGAGGAGTGGTATGGAAGGGTGGGAGGAAATGAGGGAATAGGAGAGGAAGTGGCAGGGTTCGGGAGGTGGAAGGAGGGATGGAGGGGAAGGGGAAGAGAAAAAAAGGGACATTGATTGGTTGGCTCATTTGTTAGTCCTCACCCTCTCATTCCTGTCTCTGAAAGATAAACACCTATTTTACTTAAGCCATAAAGTTACCATGAGCACCAAATGTGAAAGACTTGTTTAAAGCATGGAGCACTGGGTCAACATGAAGTTAGGGCTAATTTTAAAAACACATTGAAGTCCCTAAAATAACAGAATATAACACAAAGAAGGGCCTCCTGACCTAAGCTATTTAATTTTTCCTCACTACTTAATTCTTTTTTAAACTGAGCTTTGCCACAGAGCTGACAAATGTAACAGAAATGTTTGTTTCAGCTTGCAAGCTCCTCCTGTCACATTCACAGGGCTAGGAGAGGATTAAGGGGACTGCTGTGATTTATAGACTAACCTGGAGAAATTGAGCAGCTGGACTTTGCCAGGGTGGGTTTGAGCAATGTTGCCACTCTCATGTAAATAAGAGACTGAAAAGTGACCATCTATTGCTTTTTTTTTTAAGTTTCTTTATCTTATTTATTTATTTTGGGAGGGGAGAGGGGAGTGGCACAGACAGAGAGCCCAATATGTGGCTCGAACTCACAAACCGTGAGATCATGATCTGAGCCAAAGTCAGACACTTAACCGACTGAGCCACCAAGGTGCCCCTCATCTATTGCTTTTGAAAATTAAGACCAGAGTCTGTAAGAAGTATCAAAAAGATTTTCATTATGGCCTGCTAAGAAAAAGGGAGGGCAGAGGAAACCAAAGGGAAACTAGGTAGGAATGCAAAACTGTGACTAGTAACTGAGGCCAAAGCAAGTTACATAGATACTAGATTCTCTAGCATCACAGTCCCATCTCATGACGCTCAGGGAATCTTATATGGAGACTTTTTATACCATGGCAAATGTGTTTAAATTTGTAGATGGCCCTGTTTTTGTTTTTGCTTGGGTGGTGGGTTGTTTGTTTTCTTCACTTAGGACTCTGAGCATAAATAGGGATATCATGGTATTGCCTCCAACCTAAAGACCCAGTGAAATTAAAAATATGCATCCTAAGAGTTATAGATGCTAAGAGTTGATAGATAACGAGAGTACTGCAGAGATAGAACACACGGAAGGATACCAAGAAACAGGAAAGATGGTGGGTCAACGCAGGGAAAGCATGATGATTTAGGCAGTCAAATCCACCAAATCACCCCTAGGGATGATGAAATGAGATGTGGAAGCCTGCTAATCCTTTCAAGTGAAAGGAAAGACATAATTCCGGTACAGAGGAGTCATGGCACCACCGACTCCTGTATGTGACATTTTGCCCAGGGCCAGCCTCCATCAGAGAGAGGGCTCAGTTAGACAAAGATGGAATGAAACAAACAAAAAAATGATCTTCACATAACTGAAAAGTCACATATTTTCTCCTAGTTTATACAGCTCTTGGGCATTGTAAAAACAAAATCTACCAAATTAAAGAACTTTATAGGTTATTAGACCCTGAGCTAGCTACCCCTTTTAGTTTTTGCTCAAATGTTATCTTTCCAAGAAGGCCTCTCGGGATGATCTATTTTAACTGCAACCAACAGCCTCCCTCTGCACGCCACCTGCCCCTTATCCTGCCCTTTTTTTTTCCAAAGCACTTATCACCTTATTATATTCTGCACAATATTCTTTAGTATGTTTTTAATTTTTTTGATGTTTATTTATTTTTGAGAGAGACAGAGTGTGAGCAGGAGAGGGGCAGAGAGAGAGGGAGACACAGAATCTGAAGCAGGCTCCAGGCTCTGAGCTGTCAGCACAGAGCCTGACGTGGGGCTTGAACTCACAAACTGTGATATTATGATCTGAGCTGAAGTCACATGCTTAACTGACTGAGCCACCCAGACACCCCTATTCTATGTAATATTCTTATTGCAATAATTGCTTATTCTCAGTCTCCCCACCACTAGAATAAAAGCCCTAGAAGAATAGAAACCTTATCTATTTTGCTCACTGACAGATTCCTATTGAATGGAACAGGGACTCACATGTAATATAACCTCAGTACATATTTGCTCAATGAATGAAGTTGGTCCTTAATCTCCAAGCCTCAAATCCTTCCAAAATCAGGTTGAGCCATGAGTTTAAAAATTTAGGATTAATTAGGGAGATCTAAAGCCAGAGGTGAGATTAGAAAAGATAAGAAAATACTTCCTAAGTATAAATAAAAATTAGAAAATAAACTTTTTTAGCAAATGTTTATTTATATCAAAATACAAAACATTTCTGAAGCAGAGTAATGTTACATGAGGAGCAATTAAATACTAAACTTCTTTTAATTACTTTAACTTGCAACACTCCCAGGATACCTTCACTGGCTACACATCTTGTCGTTCGATGTGCACTTTCTCCTCTTTTTGTTTGCTTATGTACGTGTTTGCTTGTTTCGATTTTAACTCACTATATGAACATGCAGTGTTACTGGCGATGAGTTGGTTAGTATCCAGCAAGCCTGAAAATACCAGCGAGTGGAGCCTGGCATGGCAGCCTGAGCCAACACAGGCTGCAGACCTTCTCCCTAATTGAGTTTGGGGTGTCACTCGGTTTTTTAACTGGCAAGAGTCTAAGGCCAAAGGGTCCTTGGTAGCCAGGGTGGGCATTATTGCTTAGGGCCACAGAGTGGGCGTGGCTTAGGGGTCCTCTCAAGCAGGTCTTCCTTATGGATTGGGAAGAAGGAGTAGGACAGCCAATTGGAGCCCACCTGGAGGGTGGCAGCTAGAACAGGCCCAGGTCTAGGAATGGAGGACAAGGAGGACCCCCCTTCCCCAAGAAAGCAAACAAGAGCTAGAGAGAAGAAAAGCTCCTCCCCATCTTGGCAGTCTGTGATTTTGTAGTTAGAGGTACCTGCCCCTTGGATGGGCTTTTTATAGATGCTTAGTGTCTGGAGATTTTGAGGGAAAAGCACCTGGTTAAGAGTGTAGCTGTTTCCATACACCTCCATTCCCTGACAGAGAGGAAAGGGAAGGAGACAGGAAATAAGGGAGAAGACACACTCCCCCTCTCATTCATTACAACCAGCCCACTCCCAGAGCCAACCTGGGTCTCCCTTTCAGACCCCCAGTTAGTGCATTCACTTTGGCATTGTGCACCCATAAGCACTCCCACACACACATACAAACTCACATGCACACACACGCACACATACACACACACATGCACACACACACACACACACACACACACACAAATGCCTGGTTTCCCCTCAGAGTCTACTCAGGAAGCAGAACGGTGTCCCATCTTCATCATTATCCTCTGCTCCAAGGTGTCCCCTTGGCTCACAGGTCCCCAAGACCCAGCCCCAGGCTTGGCACACGCTGGCATTCCCAGGCTTTTGAGAAGAGGGTGAGAGAGCAGGAAGTTCACCAGAGACAGGATATACAGAGTGTAAATATGTTCATATAAGGCTTTGGTACAGCACCGATTTAATGTTCTTATAGTCTGATTTCTAAGTTGTCTCTTAGAAGAAAAAAAAAAGCTTACTGAAAAAATAGTGTTTTTATTTACTTTTGAGTTACATACCTGAAGTTCAAAAAGTAAGCCTCTAGTTGCCATTCAATTTCACACTTAAAGGTGTTCTGTGTGCAGCTGTACAATTTGTTGGTTTGTCTTTAATAATTAACCAAAGTCAGCCAACCAATACCATGAAGTCAGCTGCCCATGATAACTGACTTTAACCAGTCCATACATAAAGAAAAGAGAGGGAGAGAACACAAAAGCTACCCCATGTCTCCCACCCCAAACCCCTAGGGAAAAAAAAATAAAATAGAAGACAAAATACAGCAAGATTTAAGGAACCAGTGGGACGAAGGAGGTTCAGTCCAGCTGGCCTCTTCAAGAACAGCACCATAAAGCACCCTAGCGCAGTTATGTTGTAATACTTGACATTCAAGAAATGGAAACGAGGTTTGAATGGTCTTCACAAGAAGACCTGGCATGGGTGGGGAGTAACTCCCAAAGAAAGCTGAAGAAGGAAAAAAAAAGAGTTTGAAATGAGAGCAAGAACTCCCATGACGAAACTGATAGTCACATCCAGATTCATCAGAAAATAACTATACAAGAGGCTACTGGGCATCTGGAGGTATGGAGTTTTTAAGAGGTCTTGGGGGGGCTGCATTGGGACCCCTCCCCTCCCACTGCCTAGCCACCCCCACCCTCTGTGTGTCCACAGACCACTGGGTGAAACAGGGAAAAGAAACTCATACAAAATGGCCTCCAGGTGTGCGATGGAAGAAGTATATCCAGGATGACAGAATCTCTCCTGATGGAAGAGAAAAAGTTGAAGGTGAAGGGAACCAAGCATCCCTGACAGGAAGCAGGATGGTTCCTTCAAGTCAATGGCTGTGGAAAAGGAGCAACTGGGGAAAGCACATGCCATCTGTGCCCTCAGTTTCTGGCCCCACAGATGGTAGTGTGGAAATTAAATATGAATGAGACATTAAGACCTTTTGCGATTGATGCATACGACTTGGTAAATGGAGCTTTGAACTGCTATTCCTCCCTAAACCAATGATTTCATCTAAAGTTCCAGCAATCAAGATCATTCTATGAAGTGTTCCCTTCCAGTTCCTGGACACTGCACTGTGGTTTACTAAACAATAGCAGAGACCCCCACAGTCTGGCATTGTGGATAGTCCCTTACCTTATGGACAGGAAGAGCACTGTGTAGTTCTCCTGTTCCCCCGCCTCCCACTTTTTATATTGTAAGAAGTGGCGCAGCATGGTCACCTACAGCAAAGAGGAGAAGAAGGGCCTAACAAAAAGCCAAAGAGCAACAGACAAATTCCTCTTCCCCAAGCTACTGGTTGATAATAAAGGGGGAAAGGATATGACCCACCCCAATCTGTGGGTGAGCAATTCTCAATGACTTGGTCTACTCCAAGCTCTTGTTCCATGTAGCAGACAGAGGTAGCAGAAGAAAACTCCACAGGTTCCGCCACCAGCTACCGAAAGGGAAAAACCAAAATTCAATATCCCTTCCACCATATGGGAACCAAGGATAATGGCACAAGCATATGGAACAGCTCAAGTTCCCAGCAGGGGCTATGAGCTTCACAGGCCTAATCAGAGCACCCATCCCACCAACTTGTCCCATGAACTGAGAGGTTCAAAGACAGGAGATTTTTATTCCATATATAATCAGATCTCAACCCATTTTGCTCCATGTGCCTTTGTGAAAGGCTCGTTCTTCAGAGAAATTGGAGATCTACACTGGGCTATCTATCCTTTCCCCCTCTAAGGTCTACCTACCTTTTCACCATCTTTCTGAGGGCTTATGGCCAGGATTGTGGAAAAGGTAGAGGTAAGCATTACATCCTCTCCCAAGCTCTAAAATTTCAAGGTAGGGGCTATGTCCCTTGTCGTCACTTTTCCTTCCATAAATGAAGAGTCCAACTGGAAGTTAAAGAATGAAATGGGAATGTGCAGGTGACTTTTGACCTTGTGTACTTTGATGCTGCTGAGGATTCTAAGGATCAAGACTTGAGTATAATGTGAGAAGAAGTAGAGTTTTAGAGTAACTGCAGATCTAGCGATGGTACTAACCCTCTGAAGGGCCTGGGATGTTAAAGTGACATATTCTGCTGGTTGCATGAGTACCAGAAATGGGACAGGATCTATGTAGAAAGAAAGGATGACTGATTTAAGAGTCAAAAAAAAAAAAAAAAAAGAAAAAGAAAAAAAGAAAGAAAGAAAAAACCAACAATGCCAACAATGGAAAGCACTCTGTGTGAAGGCTTGGGTAGGTTAGAAGGTGGAGGGTGTGAGTGGGAAAGGACAGAGAATGTGCTGCTTTGTCTCTTGCTCAACCTCCCTGAAAAATCTTACTAAGAAACACCCGGCTGTATCCTTGGCCTCCCTGGAAGACTGCAGAAAAAGTTAGTCAAGGGTGGACACATTACCAATTGGACTCGGTATTGGAGCACTTCCAGTTCCGCAGACAGAGCCCATTTTCCTTCAGTGTCCTTGGAACATGAGAAGTGTTTTGAACAAGTAATCCCAGGGATTCTATGACAGTGCCTGAGTGAATGGCAGAGCCCTATAAGGTTCACATTATAGGGCCAGGAGTCAGACTCAAACTCCATCCCAACCTACTCTTCCCACAATACCCCAAAAATGTAAGAGAGCCATTCCAGAGGCTGAGGCATCTGAGTCTCTCTAATGACAAAAGCTCTTAGATAACACAACACTTTGGTTGGGGAGGAGGGGTTAGTATTGCCTTTTTTTAGTTGATGAGCAGGATGAGAGCAGAGAGATTTCAGCCACAAGTCTCTCCTGGCTGCCTGTACCATCTGGCCCTTTACCAGCTTCAAACACAACACTCTGAGCTCTTGGCAAGTCAGAAGAAAAAGCTAGCACCCAAGAGACAATTGTTGAGGCTGCAAGGTGCAGAGCCCTTGCAGCATATGTGAGGTCTTGAATTCTCAAAGAGGTATACTTCAGGCCACACAAAGTGTCCTGCTCCAATGCAAGCGAGCTCCCACTCTCCAAAATCTCCAATTGTGAGTGAAATTCTTCTAATATACTGTTCAGCTCTGTAAGTCCCAGGCCAGGTGGAGGAGGTTCCACCCAGCCCCATCCTCCCCATCATGCCCAGAGTTCTTCTCTCACACCTTATCCTCCCCTCAGTGTCACAGGATTGGACCATTCCATTTTCAATGACACCTTATTTTCCAATTAAAATAATAACTGAAAAAGCATATATGATGTATTTATACTAGATATCACATTCACACTAGTTCCAAGAATCTGCAGCAAGAATGACCAGGGTATTGTTCTCCACAACTGAGCCCATACAGTCAGCCTGGCAAAGCTCTCTCAAGATGCCTCCCTCTCACTGCCACATCTTCCAGGAGTGCTTGAATCAAGGTGCTACAACCAGAACAAGTACTGCTGTAAGCCTGCAGGTAATCACAACCTTCTCCTTTCTAAGGCTGCTGAGCCAGATTCCTTCAGAGGAACTGAGTACCAACCCCAGCAGTAAGAGGAGAGATTCACAGTCTTCAGCTCCCCATCTTCACTGCATTAAGCACCTGTGCCAAAGCGTTCAAGCCTCAGTGTCCTTTCCCAGTGACAAGAGACACTGGGTCCTGATTCTTTGGGGCTATCAGATCCAACAGCTTCCTGACAACCTTCAGTTCACTTGTCCTTTCTGCAAGTGGATTATTTGTTTTGTTATTTTAAAAAATTTTCATATACACACATTTCCATCAGAAAGACCCAAGCTACTCTGAACAGTGTTTCAAAGGAAAAGAAGCATAGAGGAAGGATAGGGAAGGTGGGGGCATCAAGGCATGAGCTAGTATTCCAGACCACCTGGGGAAGGCGGTCCTGCTCAAAACATCTCTAAGCACAGGTACAAAAATAAAGCAAACTATGACTTCATATAGATATATAGATATATAGATAAGCTAGCTAGATAGACTTTATATAGGTTTTCTGTATATTTATATATGTGTGCCGAGGGCATGAGCCCCACTCCTCCTGCCCAGCTTGAGTCTCCTGTCCTACCACTTCCCACTCCCCAGATGCCCCACTTGCCTGAAGCTTCCCACACTCAACTATTACATCTGATCCTTGTACCCACCCTCCCCTTACATAAGTTTCCCTCTCCTTAAAATAGAACAAATTTTATGTACTTATATAATTTTATATACAATCTCCATAAAAAATACACTAAAGATGGTATATTACTAATTTCGCCCTCCTACCTAAACAGAAGTTACCTATCAAAGAGTCAACCAAAAAGAGGGTCATCTAGGCCTGATGCTACTCAGGCAAATTAGTGTGTCCTTACAAACCTATACATACACACACACATACCACACACCACACACATGTACCCCAAACCAGCAACACATCCCACACCACACACACCACATACCACACACACACACACACACACACACACCACAAACACACCTAACAAAAACATCCATATTGCATCATAAACACACACCACACACCCACACACCACCAAAACACACCACACCCATTCACACCCACACACATACAGCACACACACTCTCACACCCACACATACCCTTACTTCCTAAGCCCAGGAAAGGAACACAGACTAGATAGCTGGCTGGGGCTGGCGACCAAGGAGATGGTCTGGCAACTGCAGAGGGACAGGTGAGACAGCCCCATTTCTCTGACCCAGCCAGGACACTGTCTACTCATGACAGACCTCTCATTGTTCATAGTAGGCAATATAAATATTCATTGATAGAATGATTGACAATTGCCTTCGAAGGATTGTAGATAACCATGAGGGGGGTTACTCCCCTCCATCAGAAATGAAGTTTTATAGGTGTCCTAGGACCAAAGGAAGCAAAAAGCCCCTAAGCCCTCATCACCCCTGAGGAGGGTCAACGTTTGCCCCTTTCATCTACTACGTGAAAACCTCACACATCGCCCAAAAGCATGCTTTCAGTATTTCTAAGGCTGAAAATGTAACCACGCCTCCCAGCCCAAACTGTCTCCCCTCCCAGATTCCCTTCCCTACCCAACCACCTCCCCATCATAAACCATGCACAAGGTCAGGATCCCTGGAGCCATAAAGAAGTGGGGAAGGAAAGACCTAACTGGTATGTATATGGGGTGGAGGTGGAAAGCTTGCCCTAGTTCCTAAAATGAATCCAGGAAATCCAGGAAGAGGTGGGAATGGCAGAGCACACTTCTTCAAGACCAAAAAGAACATTAGGCCCAGACAGCCATTCACGTTCCCATCTAGTGGAAAGGCAAACAGCCAAGGGACCAGGGATAGGAACTGAGAATTTGTACCACTCTAACTCCCCAATCTAGCTCTCCCAGCCAGTGCTCCAAAACTGGCAATTATTCTATCAGCCCTATACAGGAGCCCTAATTGCTATTACATAACCACCACAGAAGGGAATACCTACATGATTTCAACTGCTGGCTGTGGTCCGACCCAAGTATTTATTAATCAAGATACTCTGACTCTTCCTTCTATAAGGTGTGGTGAGCCATTAATGATATGTGCACTAATGCTTATTTTTTCCTTATCTTACCCAGAAACCCTTAGGTTTAGGTCTGTCTTTTTGGATCAGACTTAATCTATTGGGAATTATTTGATCAGCTTAAAATGAGGTTAGAAAACACTTCTACCCTCTCAGCACCCCCAAACACAGAACATCTGGTGGGGATGTTATATTTGTTCATGAAAGACTTATTTGAAAGTACAGATGGTGGGGGGAGCCAGAAATAAAGGATTGGACCAGTGTAGTTTCACAACTAGTCTGAGGGAGGGATGGCAATGGATACCCCTCCCTAACCAAACATCAAGGTGCTAAGAGGGCTGAAGTCCAACCTGAGCTTTGGTCCCTATTGACTTCTTCTAAAGAAGAGATTTTTAATTCTGCCTCTTGATCTGAAAGGAGGAAGACATCAAAGAGGACAAAGGAATAGCTGGTCTCACTTCAGGATGAAACTCTCTCATCCTTCTATGGCAATCAGACTGGTGGCCTCACCTTGTCAAAGGAGGAGAAAGTGAGGAGGACAAAACCTCTAGGTATGAAGCCACTGGGTGGCTTCATGGTCTGAAGGCAGTCTCTGTGCCCCAAGAAGAAAAGATGACAAATGCAAAAGCAACCCTAATCCCTCCTGTCCACCACTAGCAACAATGTCTTATAAGCAATTTAAGATCATGGGAGAGAAGGAAAAGGCCACCTGCCACTGCTGCTTATGAACACAAACACATGAAGCTCATGAGAATGAGTCTTCCTCTTTCTCTACTGACACAGAGCTAGCAATATGATGGGGATCTCAAGACAAGTCTCCCAGCTTTGGGCCTGAGGAACCCCTGAAAACAAACAGATGAAGTTGAAATACATCACAGAGAATATGTCCATGTTTGGTTTGGGCACTTAGTGTTATAGGCTAATTCTAGAAGAAGTAAGGAAGTCCAGCCATGAAGGAAGATCTTTTCCAAGATCCAGTCTGGGCCTATGCGCTAAGGTCCTACTCCACAGTCTTTTTTCAATGACTATAACAGTCTTCCACACCTATTCCCCAAATGATCTTCAAAGCTACCACTCCCCAGCCTGCCCCATCCCAGGCAATTGCTCCTCTTTCTTTTCTTGGGATGACCCCTGACTTGTATACTGCACCCTTAGGAGTAACTAAGTTATCACATGCTCCACAGAGAAAGGTAAGATTTGATGTCCCCTGGCTCTGGCCTTACTGTCCTATCCCAGGATCCCCACCTTCTACTCCATGATCAACCTAGCTCTCTATTCCCCTTCCAGCCTTATAGACACTTGGCTAAAGAATTCGACCTCCTTTCTATGCTCCAACTCTCTAAATCCCCTTCCTGAAAACACCCCACCTGATCAATTCCCTCATTCAGTTTAGATCTAGACCCTCTCCCCAAAGCAATAAGCATAGCCCCATGGGGCTCCATGCCTATAGCCTGCTAGAGCCTGCCTCCTTTTTATTTTGGAGAAGGTAAGAAGGCAGAGCTGGCCTAGAATGGCTGGTGAAAATGTGCACTCTTCCCCAGGGAAGCAGTAGGGATGCACTCAGGGGAGCTGCCCCTCACTCCCACCCATCTCTACCCTTTGACTCTTTCCTGCTGCTCCCCAGAAATCCGTGTGATGGCGCCCAAAGCTCCTTTACATGCAAGCAAAGCAAGCTCAAGATTAACCATTAGCTTCTCTTTCCTTATGTTTCTATGTAGTAATAAAATGTACTTTATGTACAATTCTCCCCCGCCCCAGCCCACCCCAACCCCACAGAAGGCTTTTCTAACAAAACTGGAAGAAACAGCTCCAGCCACGCACACCTCAGCCCTGGATTCTAATCCTGGGGAGTGGCAAAGTCACCCTGACTTGGTGAAGTCTGTTTCTCCCTTGAAGCTACTGTTTTGTCAACTCAGCAAAAACTCAAATGAGCTAAAACAAAAACCAAACTCATCAGGAAATTCCACATCTGAACCCTACCCAGTGTCTTCTGCATAAAAAGGACACAGGGAAACAACTGGAATCAGTTTAATCCTAAATATTTTAGATCCCAAATCAAAATAAAGACAGAGAGCACTGAAAAATATTAATAATTACTCACCCCAGTCTACCCCTGCTTGAGATGCCCCCTAGAGCATGATCATGGGACATAGGCCCCTCTTCTAAATGGGGCACAGACCTCACCAGCCCTGTGGGATGAAGCAGACTGCCTATAGAGAAAGTGGAATCTCCCAAGGCCTCTCATACCCCCCATCTCTCAAGGAAAGTCACAAGGGAGATATGGCGGCAGGGCTCACCAGCATGTGCTGAGCTGGGCCACAAACAATGATACACACACATGGCCCCACACAAGCCATGAAACCCACTCAGTGTGGTCAGCCAGCAATCAAGAAACAGGATTCACCTTCTCCTTATTGCTCATTTATTCCCCCTCAAACAATTGTAGTCTCAGATCCCCCTAAGTGCTTTCAGCCTCAGGCTCCTCTGAGAATCATTTAATCCTTTCCCTGGTCTGAGAATCACCTAACCCTGAAACAATCAGTTTCCAGTCAAGGTGTGGAATGAATGGATAGGCAAAAGTCTGAGACACAAGAATAGGTTTTTATCTGAGTTGCTTCTTCTGCAAAGCTACCAGACCATAAAAGAGGAAGTCTGGAGGACGTTTGATCACCCACAGAGTGGAGCACAAAAGTCCTAGGAAGCTCAAAAGTGCACATCGCCATTGTTCAAGTGCAGAGTACAAAGGACATTTGGTCCCAAGAAAAGGCTATACCCCCATCATGCACATGTTCACAACCACGCCCTCACACGCATGCGCACACACCCAGCACGGAAGCCTGTGCCTGTGACATCTTTACCCTCCATCAGAGGGACAAAGGGGACTGTATTCTGCCAATTTCCACCACAGCCTTAAAGGAAGGACTGAAATAGCTCCCAGGGCTGCAGGGAGGCTGCTGGCCTTCAAGGACACCATCACAAGAAGGAAGCCCTCTTGGGAGGAGAAATGAGTGTGAGGCCGTCAAAAGGTTAAGTTGGCTACGTGTCCTTTCCCTAGCCTTAGGGATGTCCCAGCATAGTTGCCACTCAGTGGCCAGCAAAAAAGCACAGCTCCAACCATTTGGTCTGATGCGCTGAGGTAAGGGGCACTGCCAGAGGAAGAAGAGAAGACAGGAGTCAGCACCTTTGTTAGCCCTGGATATGGCTCACTGGGGGTCCCTGGAGATGGCTCGCTTGGGAAAGCACAGCTGTAATCTGAGGCACCTCAGCCCAGAGATAGGCTCTCAGTCTTGTAGGACACCCTAAAATGGCAAAGCCTTCCACCCCATCTTCTCCTCTTCTGTAAGCTCAGGACCTAGAATTCCAAGCGCAGGGCTCAGAAAGATTGGCCCAATTCACCCTGAAGTCCTTCAGCCCTGGCATCCCACATTCACATTTCAGCCACGATCCACCCTGGTTGGCAAACAACATGCCCAGAGAGGGTTCAAACTGACTTGGTATGAGACCCATGTCCATTCCCTGCACGCCCTAGGAGAGGTACTCAGTGAGTCACTTATCGGGCACAGTGGCAGAGGTAGTGCTGCCTCTGAAAAGCAGACAGTCACCCGACCTCCGCTTTTCTGTTTTGCTGGAACTGCCACCTGGTGGTAAAGTGGTCTTGGATGCCAGGAGAAGTGCATTGGCCAGAAGGTCGAAGCTCCACCCCAAGGGTGCAAGGCCCAGTCCAGAGCAGTGGGGCAGTCAACAAGATGAGGGCCAGAGACTGCCCTCTCCCACCTCTGTCACCATGACTCACTGCCCTTAGAAAGGAACCATGGTTATGTGGCATGTAGCCAGACCCCAAAAGTGGAGTCGGTCCCCACTCTCTAGGCAAGAGAAAGGAAGCACCAGGGCTTGTGTGGCAGAGAAGAATCCATTCCCTAAGATGGAAGTTCCCAGCAGGGAGAAGCTCCCTAGCGCTCAGAGCCCCCCTTGCTGAGGTCATGTGGGCTAAACCAGTAGCAACTGCAGTGAGACCAGCAGAAGCCTCTAGAGCTTTGACCTGGCCAACATCCAAGCAGGTAACTGGGGAGAGGTAGATGTCCCCAAACCCACCAAGACAACAGCACCAAGAAGGAAATACTTCAAGGAACCTGACAGCCACCTTTATTCCCAGGTAGTCAGAACACAGGCTCCTGCATAAGAAGAAGGGAAAGAGCAGATGCACCCCTATCCATCTTCAGGACCTTCTGTCCTGCTCTTGGGCAGCACCATTATCTTACTGGAGATGCATCTTTAGTCACTGTAAGATGACTGCACAGAAGCTTCTGGGTGCTAATAGTTTGAACTAGGACAAGATTTTGGCAGAAAAAGGACCAGAGCCCAGGCCCCTACCTATCACCCTTCTACCTTCATCCCTTTGCCTCAGCCAGTTCCACAGAAATAAAACTGAGGGAAGAGAGGGGATCCAGAGTTGCCCCAGAATCTGGAAATCTGAGGCACCCTAGCTTCATGTGATCCCATCCTGTTGGAGCTTGGGTCCACGGAATGCAGGAGGGCCCAGGGCAAAGAAGAGTCTGCAGGCAGCACGTGGAGAGATGGAAAGGAGACGCAGGCGGGCTCCCCACAAGTGGCAATTAATCAATCTGGGGAATTAGCTCCCACAAAAGGAAAGGAGGAATCCAATCAGTGCCTTTGGAGCAGCGCTCCAGAGGGTGCCGAGCCAGAGGCAGGATATAAATAGAGCCGCGGCAGCTTGGTGTTCAGAACAGATGGCTCCGGAACGGGAAGCACTTTGGCCACAGGGCTTCTGGCCCTGGCTGGACCAAAGGGGACTGACGAATCAGCTCGAGTTTGTGCATCAGGACCTGCTTCTTGGCCCCACTGCTAAGCAGCTTCTACTTCCACAGCATGGGACAAACTGTGGAAGGAAGAAAGATGCCAGTCTGGCCCTTTGCTGGCTACCCTTTCTTCACCCAGGAACCAAGAAATAAAGGCTTGTGTTTAGTTCTGTGGTAACTCATTGCTGAACCCCCAAAGCAGGCAGCTAGGAAGCATTGGAAGACCCATTTCTGCTCTGGACAGGAGAAGGTAGAGTTCAGCTGAGAAGCCATGAATCCTGTTTCAGAAGGAAGAATACCCAGGACGGATATCAGATGCCCAGCTGGCTCTCAGCCAGTCCTACTCACAAACCCCAGCAGTCTGCTGCCCTCTACCTCCTTCCTTCACTGACCACAGAAATAAACAGCACTTTGCTTCAATGTACATATATATACATAGAGAAGCCCACAAACTACATACATATGCATTTGTATCTATATCTATATATATGTAGATTTGGAAGATGGGATGGAAGTCCAGCCCTCTTCCAGGATTTGAGAAACTGAAACACAAGCAGAGAGCAGTAAAAGCCATTGCTTTCCCCTTCTTCACTTCCAAAGATATTTGAAGAGGTGAGAAAAATCAAGCCAGGGAAGAGGGGAGAGGTGGGAAGGAGGCAGATCTCTCCCTGTCCCTGGTTCACTTTCTGATCTCTACCTACAGGTCTGCCCCTGGCCTTCTGTCCTGAAAGTGAGACCGGATGGCCAGGATTCAGAGGTTCCACTCTGGCCAGAGGCAGAATGAACAGAACAAAGGTCAGAGCAGCCCCAGAAACTGCCCGCCTGCTGGCACACCCTCATCCTCCCTTGCCCCTCAGCCCAGCACTGCCACTCAGGGAACACTTAGAGTTGTGTCGTGTCACAGCAGGGTGGCATGGCCAGGGTCATCATGATCCACGCTGTTGAGAATCGCCGTCTGGTCTTCCGGAAGCTGGCGGTGGCACAGGTCTGAGAGGCGGGCAAAAGGGTCAGGCCGAGAGTGTCTCTTCTTCTTTCGGAGGCAGACGGCTTCATCGGGCCACAGAACCTGGGAGTCTGGAAGCTGCTGAGCCTGGGAGGCAGAACCGTCTAGAGAGAAGGGAACAGGTGCACCAAACAAATGGGAAGAAAATAAAGTGGGTGAAAAGGAAGATTGTCACCTCACACACTCACCTTTTTCATCTGCTGGGACATCTATCCTGGCTTTCTAGTATGACAGCGAGAATCGCTGAGTGTAGCAGGGCCTGGAGGCCACTACAGCAGAGATCCCCATGTTGGTTATATGGGTAACCAACCACATACACTTGCTCCCTGCTTGTACTGAGCTGAGAAAGTAGGATAGTAGCATAGGTCTAGTCAATTGGCATTTTTTAATCTTTTATTTAATATTTAGTATATTTGTTTAAATCTGTTATCTAGTAGTTACTAGAAATACTTTTATTTTTATTACAGTAATATCAGTATTTCTTTTTTAGTGCCACTTGGGTACCAAGCATCATTCTAGGTGTTGGGGATCAAGGAATCTAAGAATGGGTTGGGACTCATTTTTTCACCCCTCCCCTGGCCCCCCCAGAAATGATGGACTTTGCCCAAGATTTCAATCCCTGCAATAGAACCAGGCCTGGCACTTCCAAGACTTCTAGGGCCACTCCTGTGCCTCATGGGCCTTCTGCAGAAAGGGCAGTAAAGCGCTGGGTTTCTAGAAGATTATACTTAAATGTGGGGTAAGGAGGAAGAAACAAACATTACAGACTTAAAAAATACAGAAATGAAATTTTCAGATACTGATAGCAGCACAAAGAAAGCTGAAAACAGGGCCATGTGAGAGCCAATGACTGATGCACACTTCTACTCTTGGAAGGAGTCATGCCTGAGTCTTAAATGGAGCCTTCTGAAGCTCCGAGGGAGAAGTGTTACCAACAGAAGGAAGGGAAAATGTGAAACCCCTGGGTTAAGAGCCAATGTGCCACATTTCAAAGACAGAAGGCTATTGCAGATGAAGCAGAATGAACAGAGGACAGAGACAGGAAAGACAGAGAATAGTATCGTAATCAGTTTGAAATCTGCTCTGGTTGCAGCAGGAAATTTCTGGAAGGTTTTAATCAGGTGTGTGCTCATGTGTTCATGTGTGTGCATGTGTGTGTGCACACTGCCATGGCTGAAAGAGGATGCTATTACATTTTCTAAAGATCACTTCAGTTTCTGGGTGTAGAATATGTTATAGAAGGAGCGAGGATGGAGCAGGATAACCAGTGAGGCAGTCACTGCAATAATCAGAGTGGGGATGAGAGTAACTCAGAATTTAGTTTTAGCAGTTGAGGTGGATTTAGGATATACTGTAAAAGTTGGGCCCACAGACCTTACCAAGTAGATTGCACAGGACACGTGAGAGCAAGAAAAGCAAGGCTGAAGGAGCCCAAGCAGTGAGGTAGGCAGCAGTGCCATTTGTGAGGTTGGGGGAGAAGTGAAGAGATGCAGATTTGGAGAGGATAATCAATAACTTTATTTTGGACATTTCAAAGGCTTATAAAACATCTAAGCACATGTTCAACAGACAACTGGAAATATGAGACTTGTGCTTATGGAAGAGACTGGGGCTAAAAACATTTGGGAGCCATCAACATATTATGGGGCACAGGACACTGTAACAGAACAAGAGGGAAAAAAACTGATGTGGCTCTTTTTGTTAAAAAAAAATAGATATGTACGTAGGTGGGTACATGTGACTTCAACTGCAATGAGCTTAAATAGGTTGAACATTCAGCTTTGGGCTCAATTTCTCACCCAAACCCTAAAAAAAAGCTTCTTCCTCTTTTCTGCCTCAGGACTCCCATCTATAAACTAATAGGATAATAGCACCACCCAAAGGCTAACTGAGAGACAAGTGCTCACTGTCTTCCAGAGAGTCCAGGGGCCTCTGCAGGACACTTTCCCAGTCTCCAAAGAAAGTTACTCTCCAGTGGTTATTAAAGATCTGCAAGGAAACTGTGCAGCTGTCTTTTTTTGACAGCCTATCATAAGATTCCTAAAACTATTGGTAAAAAGTACATGATAAATATTAAATAGTTTTCTAAGTGTAAAAAAGGGCTGAATTATTTTTGCACAATCTTAGAAGCCATCTATCACTGGTGGATAAACAGACATATTTCAATGGAAATGTCCTTTATATGAGGTAAGGAGATTTCATTCTATCTCACTGAGAAAAGTTTGGTCATCCAGCAGAGGCTGGGTCCATGCCACAATGTCCCTTAAGCACTGAGTAGGACCCCATAATTCCCATGTCCAACTAAAAGGTCTGAAATAATAGAGAAGAAATATATAAGGAGATAGGGATATTTCCAAAAGGCATATTACAAAAAAGAAAAGAAAATATGCTATTTATAGTATTTATGCTAAAAAAAAAAAACATGCTATTTAGGTCATGATCTATAGTTCGTGAGTTTGAGCCCCACATCGGGCTCTGTGCTGACAGCTTGGAGCCTGGAGCCTGCTTTGGATTCTGTGTCTCCTTCCTCTGCCCCTCCCCTGCTTGCACTCTGTGTCATTCTCTCTTTCTCTCTCTCTCAAAAATAAACATTGAAAAAAAAAATTTTAATTCTAGAGAAAACCCAAGGTTGGGACCCTGAGCCAAACAATCCCATAATAAAGGCAGAGAGAACTGGAAAGAGAGGATCCGCCGTTTACCGGATCGTTTCTTTGACTTCGAAGAGCCCTTGGATGACTTTTTGGGCTTCTTTATCCGTTGGTATTTCAGAGCCTCCAGCCTCTCAGGTGCAGCAGCATGCCCAGGTGCAGGTGGATGTGTTCTGGAAGGGACAATTAGAGAGGCACAGGTCAGCTCCCAGAAGAGGAAGCTTTTGAAGAGGGGCTGGAAGAAAACCACATAGCCGACCCACAGGAGGACAGAGTACAGTTCTATGGAGTCCCAGATATCCACAATGTTTCCTTGACATCCATCAGCCTCTTGATTGCTCCTGGAAGGGAGAAAACCCAGTAGAAAGCTCCAGCAGTGGGAGGACTACCTCAGATGGAAACCAGAAGACCTAAGAGAGGGAGAAAGAAACTTTAATAGTGAGCCCCAGCCCATATCACTCAAACATGGAGGAGGAAGGTCAGAGAAGAAAGCAGCTTCAATGTCCAAAGCTCTCAGAAATCCTCACAACCAAGACCTTTAAGTGAAAAGTAAAAAGGCAGATTAAAGCAGTAGGTGAGTAATCCCACCCCAATTAATTGTCCTCCTCCAAAAAGAGAAGGCCAGGGCTAAATGAGAAACCCAATATCAAGTGAGATGGAGGTACATAAAACCCAGCTTCTTTGGGCTTCTTCCTCTCCATCTATAAAAGGCAGGCGGAGCCCTAGCAGCTAAAAGTAACAGATACTTGCCATCTACCAACATTTCAGCAGGAGTGTCTCCCTGACCCTCTGCAATCTAGGCTCAGATGCCATCAGCCATGTAAGCAAATAAAAGAAGGTAAAAATAGATTATGATGGTTAGTGTCCAAATTCCTTGCCATCAGTAGCAAGTGTCTAGTGAATCTCTACATTTTAAGATTCAGTAGAGAAACCAGGGTTGGGAGAGACACCATGTATATCAGTCTCTCCTTCTCCCCCAGCTGCAGAATGGATGCTGTCATTTGCCTGATGGATCAACTACGAGGTTAGAACGAAGTCCACAATTTGACTGGAGCCTGTGCAGCCCATGTGACAAAGGGAACCAAAGGTAGCTGGGAGGATGGACTTTCTGTGACAATCTGTGCATACTGGAGAGAATTTTTCAAAAGTCATAAAAGCAAATCTAGAAGACTTGTATGTTATAAATGTCATTTCTTCTCAAAGTAAGCCAAACTCGGAGCCTGAGGAATAAAGGGAGAGAGAGAGGAGTCGCTCTTTCTTTCCCGCCGGTGCTGGCTTTAGCACACCATCAGGGAAGTAGGGACATTCTAGGACCATGGTGGACTGAGGTGAATCACACTCTTCCTCAATCCCCACATCTCCTTTTTCCATCTCCGTCACAACTGGTTTTGAGTAAATTCTGATTAAAGGGAGTAGGACAGCCAACCCTGTGAGGGGAAAAGAAGTCCCCAGTGGTGAGCAACAAGCAATTTGAGATCGAACAACAAATGACAGCAGGATGGGAGGTCTGCAGCCCCATCTCCCCAGTATTGGCCACATTTGTGGGGATGAAGGAAGAAAAAACTTACAGACTAATTGTTGATAAGCCTCTGGTCTCTGGGGTTTCCTGAATTAACTGGCAATGAAGAAACCTCCATCTTCTTTGATGGATATCATCAGTCCACAGTCTTTTAGTAAATAAAGTATCAAGACTCTCCTCCAAATTTCAGGTCAGAAACAACTTGTAGATTTCCCCCTGATAGCACAGGGCTAGGGGGCCCCACCTACATGCACACACAGGCAACACATGGTCTCATCTCGTAGAGAAGTCCAACTCACCAATAGAAGTCAGTCTTCCATCCCCAAAGCCCCAACCCACCAATTCCCCATCCCCTCCTCTTTTAAACTCTACCCACAGAGATCCTATATAGCAGGTGCTGCTGCCAGGGAATCTGGAAGGCAGGCAAAGGGTAGAGATGGCCAGGGTATGAGGGAGCATGACTTTGCACTGTTGGTAGAATGTCCTCACCCCCTTCTCATCCTTGACTAGAACTTCTTCAGCTGCCTAAAAGGAAAATCAAAGGTATGAATCCGCCATTCAGTTTACCTCTCCCCTGGTCTTGGCCAGCCTTTTCAGAAAGACCACACAAGGTGAATGATGCATGGTCTGAAGAGGCATATGACAAGCAAGTGAATCCAGAGAGCAGTGTTTAAATGACATAATCCAGGGTGACCTATGAGGGCATAAGAGAAACTGGTTCAGGGTGCCCCCAAAAATTCCTAGGGATTCTCCAAGCCAGGTAAAACATCCAGAGATATATGAAAATTAACATATCATTACTTTTATCATTTCCCTTATATAGCATTTATTTACCACTTACCATGCAAGTACTGATCTATGTTTTTTACAATAGTTCTCTTTAATCCTTGCAACAACCTTAAAAGGTAAATTCTATACTGATCCTATTTTTTCCATAGGGAGAAACTGAATGTGGAGGGTTAAGCAGCTTGTCTGATAATCCAGTTATTATGTGATAGAGCCAAGATTCTTAACATTAGGCTAAACTGCTCTTCTAACTTCTTCCTAAAGAAAACAGGTACAGAATCTATCTAGAAGAAAAACAGTGCTTCCATACCTCACCTGAGAAATCAGTGTGCCCTGCTGTTATAGTCATTGACAATCTCTGTTTCAGTGGCACAGTCAGGGTAAGACAGACCAGGGATTGGAAAAAGCTGACTGATGTTATATCTTCAAGCAAAAATTCCCAAATGGTAATGATCCATTGAGAAGGATAAGCCAAATTTCCCTTGTGAAACAGCCAAGCTCCAGCCCTTCCAGGACACCTGCTATCCACCTGTTTTTGCTTTGGGCTCAGGGCTCAAACACAGAAACATGACAGAAGGCTCCTCAAGGTACCAAGACACTCTATGGATGCAGGAGAAAAAAATAAAATAAAAGCAAGTGTGTCTGGAAGGGGTGGGGTGTAAAATGGATCTTTATTTTAAGCAAATTATACAGAAAAGACACATGGAATGTGGTCCAACAAACTTTACCTGCATCATGTAAAGCCTTTTGGAATCAAACTGCCTCTCTTTTCTAGGAAGGGTGACCTTATCCCCAGTCAAGCTCACAGCAGGAACTATCAGATAATGACATTTGGGTGATGGTGTCTCTCAAGACAGTGGGAAGCTTGGGTTAAGCAACTTCATCCTATCCCTGGAATAAAGTTGGTACGTGAATTTGAGGTTGACCAGTAGGTTACCCTGTTAGAACAGCATCCAACCCTGGGCTCTCCAAGAAATGGAGGTCACAGTTCTCTTCCCAAACTCAATTCTTCTAAAATCCAGCAAACTCTGGGGCTCTCCTCCTCCCAGGAAGTAAAAATATGAGGCCTAAAAGCCTAAGGGATTTTCTGGATCTTCCTTGTCATATGGGGTTTCCCCTAATCTCCAGTGCTCTGTCCCACTGATGTTTCTCTGCAGTTCAGAACCACCAAAGAATGCCTGGAATTTACTTTCTCACTTTCTCTCTCTCTCTCTCTTTTCATAAAATCCATAAGAAACCCAAATCACAATCATTTAGCCCAGGGGCCTTGGCTGCTTAGCTCTGTGCTTACCCAGAATAGTGAAGAAAAGACACAGTCAAAAAGGTTCAAAAAGCAGGCAAAGCCACAGGACAGAAAAGTTAAAATCCATGGGACATTTCCCACTCTTACTGCACTGAGGGCTGACCATTCCAACACAGTTTGCAGCTGCCTGTCCCAGTCAGCAGAGGCAGTGATTTAAGGAGCGTTTTCATCCTCTTCATGATTGCCTGACAGCAGACTCTGCTTGTCTGACCTTAGACTAGAGCAGAGGCTGAGGAAATCCACTCACATATGAGGCATAGCCAGGAAAAAGGTCACTTCATTCTCCATATACAAAGCAGAAAGCCAGAATTGTGAAGGTCAGCATCCACCCAGCATCCACTCCACTTTCTAGTGGGGTCAGAACTCAGTGTTTGGCCTCAGAACTCAGGAGAGATTTGTTTCCAAATGGGAGCTCCTTCCTGCAGTTCACCAGGAAAAGGGGGCCCATCCATCCTCCCAGACCCACCTGATTAGAGGCCAAAGTCGGCACTAACAGGACAGGGGATTCAAGGGTGGTGTGAGAAGAGGGTTGCTACTGGTATGAGAGAGGGAGCCGAGAGAAGCACCAGCCTCCCAGACGGCCACAGAAGGGGCAGGTCCACGCAATACAACTCCCCGCTCTGAGGTGGGAGTTGGGAAGAGGAGAAAAAGGGGAGAGAGAGAGGAGGAGGAGAGGCGGGAAGACAACTGCAGGTTTGGGGAGAAGGAACAGGAGAGAGACTGAAGGAAACAGGAACAGAGCGAGAACGAACGTAGACAAGACGTGTCACATCTTCTCCAAGCAAGACCGAGTGGAGACACATGCAAAGGCGCAGCATGAAGACAGCGTCTGAAGAGGAGCCTGACGCTTCCCAATGGCCCCAGCAGCTACCGCGCCCAGGGAGCTCTCAGCAAGCAGGAGTGAGCGGTGGCTCTTGCTGCCCAGCACCATCAAGGTCTAACTCCGAGGCTGCGGGGAGCACTTTATTCTCCTAGGCTGGGGATACTGGCCAGGCCCCAAGGAACCAAATCTCCCTCGTCGCTGCCCTTGGTTTCTGGGTTTGCCACAGCAGTGAGAGTATGATAGCTCAGCTCTCAGACCTGGTGCAGTGGGGACATTGTGGAGACAGGGATCAACAGCTGGGTGAGGGGAGTGGCAGTAACAATGGGGAATGAGGTCCAGGCATTTTCCAAGAGTGGAGTGAGAACTGGTCTTGGTGCTATCACCTCTCTGGGCGTGACAGAGGGGTCACAACTAGGGTTCAGGGAGAGAGAGTAATGAAGGTGGAGGATGGTCCAGTCACCATCCCCTGGAGCACCCACCCAGTAGGCCACAGGAGGCTCCTCATGAAGGAAGGCTCATAACTACTTCCTGACACCCTCCCTGCTCTCTCCAGTACTAATGGCTGCACTGTGGCACCCAACCAGCAGCAGACGCGATCCCAGGGCCTCTTGGCTGCTACAATTTTATAGCTACAGATCATAAAGAAATGGCACAGCATCCCAGTCCTCCTTATGGGAGGCCACTCTTATGACTGAAGATTTATAGTTCTGAGTTCGGATAATCAGCCTCCCTTGACATCACTAGGTGGGCAAGGGATGCCGATGCTTCTCACCTAGGGAAACCAGGAGGCTCTCCTGACTCCACACTGCTTGTTCCCAGAAGTACAGCCAATGGCGTCCATGGAAAAAAGAAGTATCTTAGTCACCATGAGAGACAGTGAGTCTCAGGTGACCCTAAGCCTCTGTAAGGGACTCAATACCCCTCTAAAATGCCCAAGTTCCTAGATTTCCACCTGGGAGAATGCCAGAAGAGGACCAACCTCAGTGGAGAGCAGAGCGCACTGCTTTACTGCTCAATTTCTTCCTGCCCAGGGGAAGCCTGTCCTCTCTCCCTGGGAAGATCCTCCCAAGACCCTAGAGCTCTGACCCAAGGAGATCAGGAGTGACTACTACAGGGACCTTGGAAGCTATGTAAGCCTGAGGGCGAGGTCTACATCTCAGTCCTGTAACAACCAAGAATGGGCTATAGAGGGCAAGGAACATGGGAAGTGGTGACATTTCCCTGCCCTTGCCCTCACAGGACTACAGGTGACCTGGTCCTAAGGAAGACCCAGCTATTGAGGGAAGGAACTGGGCCACACCCCAACCCTGTGCTCCTTGAGAATATTAGTAAGATCCCAAGAAGACTGTGAGGGACCAGCAACCTGAGGGGAAGATCTGAGTCTCTGCGGGGTCTAGGAAGGAAGGGGCTGGTGCTATGCCTGAGGGCAGAAGGGGGTCTGTTTCTGGATATGAGTGTGGCCCTGACGTTTCCAGAGGTGCAGAGATGCAAAGCAGATTTAGGCATTCTAGGCCCCTTGGGGTACATGCAGGGTCTCAGGGGGCTTCTGTGGGAGGCCCTGGATGTGTTGGCAGCAGGGATCTGAGTGAGGAAAACTGCAGAGAGGCTCTGGGACAGGCTTGGCATGTGGGGTGGGAATCAGAAGCTGCAGCTAGGCGGTGCCCGAGCGTGGCCTGGTGAGGCTGTTGGAGCAGCATGATGTGGGGAACCCAGAAGCCGTGGGAACAGAGCAGCAGAGGCTGCCGCCCACAGAGGGGGTGAGGGGACATGGTTTGGATTCCCCTGTAAAGGAAGCGATGGCCCTGCCGAAGCCCCGTCCGCCTGTCCACCCCCCCGCCCCACCCCAGCCGCGGAGCTCCCTTACCTATTGAGCTGAGGAGAGGCTTGTCTCGACAACACTGCCCAGATAGCTGAGATCAATCAGAAACAAAGCAGTTATCAACACGGGCCGTGGGGGAACCACCCACGCACACCCAGAGGGGAGGAGGGGAGGAGCACAGGGGCCAGAGAACCACAAGCGAGGCCAGAGAATGGGGTGAGGGGAAGGAGAGGAGAGAGACAGAGAACCAGACGGCACGATGGACGAGGCAGATGGGCGCTGCACAAAGCACAGACAGGGCTGCGGCGCACAGCATCTCCTGCACAGACAGAGGCACGGGGTCCCGTGGGCGCGCCACGCCTGGCGTCCTAGCTAGAGCTCTCCTCCACCTTCTCCACCTGCCAGGAGCAGGGGGGAGTGGGAGGGGAGGCTGTACTTCCAGGTACCAGAGAGGGTGGGAGTGCATGGGGCAGGGGAAGGGCGCTGGGCTCCCTCCTCTCCAACCGCCTCCCATCCTGCCTACCACCAGACCAGCCTCCTCTGGAACACTCTGCCCCCCTGCACAGGCGGCCACATCAAGAAAAGAGACCAAAGGACGGAACCAGAGAGAAAGAGAGAGTGGGAGGGAGGGCAGGAGGGACCGGGGGCACTACAGAGATGTGGTAAGCCCTTTGGAGCAAGTCGGGCCAACCCAAAGAAGATGGAGAAGGAAGAAAGACAGACAGAAAACCAGACTTGAGGAGGAAGGAAGGGGGAGGGGGAGGAGGAGGAGGAAGAGGAGGGCCAGGGAAGAAAGATGAGAGAAAGAGAGGCACAGACGGGCATCCAGGCTGACTCTGGTACCTGGAATACCAGCTGCTACAGTTTAGTGTGTGCCCTCTCAGGCAGGCTGGTCGCAGGAGCTTGTCTGTTTGTCTGTCTGTCTGTCTGCCGCTTCCTGTGAGGCACACAGGTTGGGGTAGGGTATGTGGCTCCAGGCACACAGCTCACAGGCCTGAGATTTTGCTCCCAGCCTCCAGGAGTGCCCCCTGGAGAGTCTGTGGGAGGGGCCCGGCGCTCTCTAGGCTGCTATGGGCAGGAGATTGGGAAGAGGAGCCCCAGGCCTGGTGGTCCAGGGAAATGAGGCTTCAGGGTCCTGCTTAGCAGTGAGGACAGCCCAGGGAAGGGAAGGAGGCTGGATACAAGGTCTCTGGGTAAACTCTGGAACCACCCCCAAAGCCAGGATCACGGGGATATGGAGAGCTCTCCACTCTAAGAGTAACTGAGGTGACCCCTCACTCGGACACACCACACCCTCCTCTCCTTGCCCACGTGTGTCCATTCCGCATCACCCTGGGGGCCTCCTGAGATCTCTGGGCTGGGTAGAGGAGATCCCTCATGCTCCTGGCAGGGTACCTGGGCAGGTAAGCCCCACCTTCAACCCCATGACCACACCCTGTCGATGCCAAGACCAGAACTCTCCCAAAGGGATGCTGCACCATGTCCAGACAAGCCCTGTCATTTGGGTTGATGGAAGGGGTGGAGGGCAGGTAAGGAATGGGGGGTGGAAGATGACCAGGTGGAGGTGGGCAGGAGAAACCAGCTCACACTCACCCTGAAGTAGGTAATGGCGGTGGGGGGGGCTCTGGTCTGAGCAGCTCCTCCCCCATCTTTCGAGGGGAAGGCGTCTGTCCAAACACATCCAGGTTGTCCGCAGGCCCTGCAGGGCCTGGCGGAGGGGAGGGGTAGCCTGTGGCCAGAGTGGTGAAGCCCATGGTGGGCCGGTAGCTGGGGCTCCCGCTGCGGCTGCTCTGGGAAGGGGAGCCGGTGGATGGCGTGGACTTGCGAGAGAAGCTGACAGCGGCCGGTGGCTGCAGGGTGATCTCCGACATTTCTGCCTGCTGCAGGAGGCCCGGGCGGGGCCGGGCCCGGGCGGCAAGCTCAGGGGAGCCGGTGCGGGAGCTCAGGGGACTTTGGGTCAGAGGCGAGAGCCGGGAGGGCTGTAGCACCACTTGATGTAAACTGGGCTCGGCGCGCCTGGCCTGCCGGGGGCTGGGCCGGGGCCGGGGCTGGGGCTCGTACCACCGGGTGTCCAGGCCAAATGTGCTGGGGCCGCTGTGCCCCCCCGGCTCAGCCGGCTCGGGGTAAGGCAACACGGGTATGCCCATACCTTGGCTGGTATGTCTTAGCTGCCCTTGGCTCACCAGAGGTTGCATAGGTCTGTCCTGCCACTTAGCGGAGGCCGGTGCTGGGACGGGGCCTCTGCCCGGCGACTTGCCTGCCCAGCCCTTGGGCGCCTCCAGAGACAGGATGCCCGGGTAGGCCGCGGGCACCTGCAGGGAGGTGGGGGGCAGTCCTCGAGGGAGGCAAGCCTTGGGCTGCAGACTCTCGGCTACGTCACAGGGGTGCAGCTGGTGGGGAAACATCATGGCCGGGGTTTCCAGTCCCCCAAAGGGGAATTCTGGCCGACCCCAGGGCTCAGGGGAGCGCCCTCCTGTGGGTGTCTGAGTCAAGGGCAGCGTGCTGTTGGAAGCGTTCTCTCCGTTTTCCTCAGGAATGGTGGGGTGGCCAAAAGGCCCCTCAGTATGCAGGGGTGGGGAGGACATGACAGAGCTCAAGGGGCTGCCCACTTCTGGCATGTAGAAGGGCGGTGGCTCCACCTCCCCAGGGCTGCTGCTGCTGAGATACCCATAATACTGGCCATGGTGGAAGGGCCGGGGAGCGGGAGGTCTGGCTTGGCCTGTGGCCTGGAGCCGACCTTCCAGGCCGCCGGGGCCCTCCAGCCCACGGGGCTGGAACCGAGGGCTGTATGCTGGTGGTGGCAGGTAGGACTCCTGGCTGGATGACAGAGGGGTCAGCTGGGACTTCAAGGCAGCCACAGATGTGGGCACCAGTGGGTCCTCGTTCTCCTCATCTGACTGGCGGAACTCAGGGTACATGTCCGTCTCCTCGGCAAAGGGAAAGCCCTCGATGCGCCTGCTCTTCATCGAAGGCTCCATCTCAGAGGGATCCATCACAAAGCGGCCATCAGGGCCTCTGCTGATGAGCTCAATGGGTGTCGTGGCCTCAGCCTCAGCCTCAGCCTTGGCCACGCTGTACTTCTTGCTGCTGATGGCCCTCTTGGTCTTCTTGTACAATGACAGCTCTTTCTCCCGGGTGGGACTCAGCATCCTCTTGGCTGCTGGCTGGCCTTGGTCATCAGAGGACTCCGATGGGGCCCGGAGAGTGCGGATGCTCTCAGGGCTCACCTTGCCAGATGACAGGCTGTGGGGGTGAGTGAAGGAGCCGGAGTGTGAGGCAGGGCACACCTGCTCCTGCACTTCTTTTTCTTCTCTTAACAAACAACCACAAACACCTAAGATAATACTAAGGAAAAGGGGTGCAGATGGGCTGCATATTTTGGCATGAAATACCTTGGCCAACTCTCCACTGTCTAAATGTGTGCTGGCCATTTTTTGAATGAACACCCACATTTCTACTTTTATTCTGCCCTGCCCTTATTGTCTGCCACACTCTGTCTAGTCACCTTCATTTCCAGGGTGTTCAAGCAATGCAAGCCCATCTTAATATTAACTTAAGCAAAACACACTATGAACGCAAATCTATTAGGATGAAAAAAAATAACAAACACGTTCCAAAGCTAAGGAGATTATCTGCTAATTTGGACTGTCCACTCTACTGCTCCCTCTGTTAATGTGGACAACTTAAAATTACCATGCAGATCAGTTAACAGCAAACAATTCGGAAACACTTGTCTTGGGGCTGAGTGAGACAAACCACCTGCCTGTCTCCACCCTCAACCCTCTGCCCATACGTCACAACAGCAGGGGCACTTACGGAGACTCCAAGCTCTTTCTGCAGTGAGTGATGGAGAGTGGAGGATCTGGAAGGAAAAAGAAGGGGAAGAGACCCTACTGAGGCCAGGGATACAAAATTTATCTCAGGTGTCCTCAGGGGCTGGAGCAAAGCCACATAGGACAGCAAGCCCTTCCAATGTTAGGCATCTTTGGGTCCAGTCCAGAGTCCTGTGCCCACCACTACACCTGCCTTCTCTCTCATTCTGGCCCCAGCACACCCTCCCCAGCATCCTTCTTCCTTACTCCCTCTTCCAGATCAAGTCCTGCTGGTAGTTCTACCCATAAGATTCCAATTTCCCTTTTTTTCGAGGGAGACCATGCTAAAAGTGGACCTTCTGTCCCAATGGGGAGCATTTGAAACTGAGCCAGGTAGAGCAGGGTGGTGGGGGCAAACACCCACCTTTTTTGCGCTTGAGCTTACGCTTGCGCTGCTTGTTGACAAAGCAGGCGGCCAGGGTGCTGAACAGGATGGCAGCTGCCAAGAAGCAGATGGTAGCTACGATTCCAGCCAACACAGGCCGAGCTAGCCCGTCATCGGTCAGGTCCGGCTGTGGGAAGATGTCTGCAGGGAGGGGCGAGGAACACACATGACTCCCTACCTCCCTCCCATAACAGCCCCCACCTACACTGACAACTACCTCCCAAGTATTTTTCCCTACCTCTGTAGAACAGACAATGTTAAAGCTCAGGCTCCATGTTCAACTCTAGCACTTGAAGAGGTTTGTATAGATGGGGAAGAGACAGAAAAGACTAGTTTATGGGAGTCAAGTGATAGCTACAGAGCTTGTAAAGAAGAAATCACATCTATACCTTACCCCATAAGGGTAATAATTTCAATAATAATCTATAGTTGGCTACTGCTGTTTGCAAAGGGCTCTCACGCATATTACCTGATACCCTCAAATGAGACAGAGCACATGCTATTGCTCTCATTTTCTAAGGTAAAGAAACTGTCATGGCAGAGTTTGTGCAAGTTGCTTACATAGATACTACGGATCAGTGCCCAAACCACAACACTGCTACTCTGACCTCCTGTTGGTATTTTCTGCCTTCTGCTATGTCATCTTAACAAAATGAGAGTGTAGATGTGAAGGTACCTTGAGGGAAAAATGCTATAGCAGGGAGAAGAGGTTGTGACCACAGAATTCAGATCTGTCTATTTCTAAGTCATTATAGCACAACTAAGCAACTTCTACAGGGAAGGTTAGCACGTACTGATCGTCTCAAGTTCAGAATACTGGAGCTAGCACAGACATTCAACACAGGTCCCACTTCATTTTACAGGTAAAGAAGTGAGTTTCACTTTGTGCCCAAATCCACACAGCTTGTTAGTGGAGCCAGGACTACACCCCATCTACTGTACCCTACTTCAAAGTCAGTTATAACAGTAAGTGCCACTTTTTAGGTTCTGTGCAGTCTGATATATTTGGCTGGAACCCATTGTTATGGTGATATAACGATGGATGAAAATAACCCAAATCACACTGATGAGTTGAGTTGGCAAATGAATGCTACAGCTTTTGGGAATGGGAGGCTTAAAGATGGGGGGAGGGGGGCTGAGGTTGCTGCACCTTCATTCACTCATGAGGAATCTTCCCTGTACACAGAATAGTTCACTGATGAAAACCTTCACATCTTCTATCCTGCAAACTCTGTTCCCTGTTCCTCTGAGTCTCTTCTCTAGAGGGAAGCCACGACAGAGGTATGTGTCCATAGCAGGACTTTTGTATGAAAGAAGAAAGAAAGAAAGAAAGAAAGAAAGAAAGAAAGAAAGAAAGAAAGAAAGAAAGAAAGAAAGAAAGAAAGAAAGAAGAGAAAGAAAGAAAGAAAGAAAGAAAGGGAGGGAGGGAGGGAGGGAGGGAGGGAGAAAGAAAGAAAGAAAGAAAGAAAGAAAGAAAGAAAGAAAGAAAGAAAGAAAGGTCCATGGTGCCTAGCATGATGCAGAAGTCACACCCCACTGCCCCAGGGCTCTGGTGCCTCTTCAGTCTTTCCTTCTCCTCCCCCAAGTCTGCCTGCTCTGGTGCTTCTATAGCTCTGTGAGTACTACTGCATGAGTTTCTTGGCCAAGCTCTGAGCCAACTGGTCCCAGAGGTCTTTGTGTGAGCAGTGCCCATGGAAATGGTGCCATTGCTTGATCACTAAGCAAAAGCCTCTTCCCAGACCTAGGGAGCCACTTCACTGGGCAAGGGAGGGGTTCTTCTGTGTTCAGGCAGGAACTGTAGCGGAGAAAGATGTGTATAAATGGGACCAGGGCCAAGACAAAGAAAGATAAATGGGGAAAATGCTAGGGAGTTGGCTGTATTTAGCCTGAAAAAAATCTAGAGAGACGAAGGGGTAGAGGGAAACAACACCAAACAGTAATTTTCCAAATAAAACCACCATAATTATAAAGCAGTCTTATAATAGGCACTCAATAAATATGTGCTGACCTGTTGTCTCTCCAGTTCACTGCCCCAGCCCATTATAGAGGACAACACTGGAGGAAACAGGGATTTTATAGCAAAAGAACTTAAGTCAAGTTATTTTTGACAACTATAATGAGATTAGCGACATTTCTTTCTGCAGCTATCTTTTAGAAAGTGTCATAAATGCAGCTCTTTAGTTGGAGAAATCCTGTCCATCATGGATGCAGAAGAATGGGTTGGAGGGCCTTAAGAAACACTACAACTCAAGCTTCAACCAGAGCTCTCCGTTGTTTCCAATTCAGCCTTCTTTCCTCATTTTAGCTATCTCACTGGGGGATTCCCACGTGGCTTTTACCCCCCACAGTTGTAAGAGAACCCCCCAGCCCAAGTACCTGTGCTGGAGACACCGGCAATGTTGCTGGGCTCACTGATCAGATCCTGCATGACGGCCAGAACCCGGAACTCGTACCAGGTGTCCTACAGTCCCAGGGATAATAGCCTGTCAGCCCAGAAATCTGAGACAGCCACTGACCCACCACTACACCCACCCTGCAATGACCTTTCATGGAATGGGGTACCCAAAGCAGTGGCATACTGCAAGTGTTGAACAACCAGCTCTCAGGTTAAAAGAAAAAAGTCCTGATTTGAAAAACGCACTTGCCAATTTCCATGATAAAAATACTCCTACCATGGCAGATTTCAATCTACAAAAGTGAGGGCACTGAAAGCAGAGTTGGAAAGAGATGCTCACACAGGCTCTCAGGAGCCCCAATGCTATCATTAAATGAGTGTCCAGGGAAGGAAGACAGAAAGATAGATGAGGCTATCTATATCCATGTAATAATAAGCTGTTTCCTCTCTCCAGCTAGAGTGACATCAAAGTTTAAAGCAGGGGGTCAGCTGGAATATATATATATATATATATATATTTATATGTATGTATGTATATTCCTCTAAGGACTCTAAATTGTTAAAGCAGGGGTCCTTCCCTGGGCAAAGCTAGAAGACAATCCTTCTGGGAAATCCTTCACCCAGCCCAAGTTAGACCCCTAGCAGGGAGATGAGGTCACTGTCTATTTACACAATCTGGGCTCCTAACCTGCTCTGCCTGGCTCCAGCTTATGTCTGTATGTGGAAAAAGCCCTCAAGGCAATAAAAGTCACCACTGCCAAACACTGGTCCTGAGTCTGTAGGACCCCAGTTGCCATGATCTACGGATCCCAGACCTCGGTAGCAGATCTGAGAATAAAGGAATCACGGTGTGGGGCAGCACATGGCTCAGCCTTGTACACCTTGTACACCTTGTACACCTGACTTGTACACCTCACTCAAAGCGTTCAGTGACTCCAGAGAGTCATGACACTTCCAGAATTTGGGAACAGCAGCAAGGAAAGGCTGGACACCTCACCTGTGACAGATCCTTGGCAAAGAAGTCTCCATCAGTGCCCGGGATGGCACCATCTAACGTCTCCCAGTGTTCCCCGACACGAAATTCCATGATGTAGCGGTCAATGGGAAAGCTGTGATTGGCAGGGGGTAACCAAGACAGGAGCACACCCTGCTGGGTCCGATTGGCTGTGAGGCACCTCGGTGGGGTAACCAGCACCAGGGGTTCTGGAGTTGTGATAGGGAATGCTGTGGCACAGAGGGGAGAGAGGGAAAGTATGTGGCGATGCCGAGATCATTGTACCCTCACCTCTCTAAAGTGCCTTCTGGCTCAGCATGTGTCTCTAGGGCACTGTGGCCCCAAGGCAATGGTCACTTTGCCATGCAGGAGTCATTTCAGGGACAAGAGTGTCACACAAAAGAGCCCTCCTCACCCAAGGGAAGTGGCCCACAGCCACAAGAACCTACTTTCTCAGCACTTCTAAAAACATAGATGAGGGAATGAAGTGTCTCAAATGGAAAAAAAAAAAAAAAAGAAAAAACAGAAATCACCGGGGTGGGGCGGGGCGGGGGGGGGGGGGGTCGTGTAGAGAGTTAGGAGATGGGAGAATTAAATGTAATCTTTTAAATAAGATAGTATCTTTAAAAAGATACTACAAAATGTATTTTATGTTCTCTTCCAAGGAGCTAGAATTGTCTTCTCATAGCACATTGTCTACTCTCAATTGCCTTCTTGGCACAGGTGGGGAATAAAAAGGCCAAGGAGGAAAGCTCCAGAGCAGGGGTAAGCATCCCATCACTGCTGCACCCCCTAGTGGCAGTAAAGGATCCAGGAACAGGCTGGAGGGGTGCCACCTGTTGACGGCCACTCTCCAGGTGGAATGCAGTAAGCCACTGGGTCCAGGAAGGAAGAGTCAGCATGACTAAGATTTGACAGGGAGAACTGGCCACACACCAGCCACCAAATGAGGCCAAGGGCCAGAGGAAAGAATAGGCAAGGGTGCAGAAGGAGGAAGAAGGATTCCTAGCCTGCCCTGTGAAGCCACAGGAAGATGCAAACATGTGGATTACCAAGGAAGGATAAATGTTGAAAGGAACCTGGCCCAAAGTGCTCTGATGTGGGTCAAGGCACTATGGTCCAGGCAAAACTCAAAGAATGGGATGAGAAGTCCTTCTTGGGAGATCAAATGACATGATTACCTGAAGCATGTAGCAAGGTGCCTGGCACATAGTAAGAAGTAAATGTTATCTGCTAGGATCATCACCATTACCGTCTTTACCCAGATCCTCCAGGAAATATCCTCAAGACATCCCAGCCCGGGGTCCTCACCTAAAGTGTTCACAGTGACCACCTCACTGAAGGCGCTCGTTCCCAGCTTGTTCTGGGCCAGGACGCTGAACTGGTATGCTGTCTCAGGCTCCAGGGCATCCACTAGCAACCAGCTGGGTCCCGGTGGCACTGGCAAAGATAGCCAGTCATGGGGCCCAAACTGTGCCCGCTTCATCCTGGCCAAAAGAAAGAGAGAGGATCGGGGACAAGGAGGTGGGGTGGGTTACACTGGAGACACGAGAATGCATGCAAGGTCCTCAAGGAGGTGGCATTGGGCAGACCTGGCCTTCCCTGCCTTTAGGATAGAAAGAGGAAATGACCAAGGTGGGATGACCTTCCCAACTCTGGCTGTGCCAGTCTTTAACGCCGGTCGCCAGCCACCAGTGGCATCACCTCTACTAAAAGGAACCCTTAGATATAAGTGAGGCTTACAATACTGGTCAAACTACCAATTGCACTGGGGGGCGGGGGATCTTTATCCTGGTCACAGCCCTAAGAGTACATCTGCCTTGGGAGAGTAAGGACAGTAGGAACAAGGCAGGTACCATCGTGGGGAAGTGAGGATGAGCAATTCAGCAATGGCAGGACTAGGGAAGAAATCCAGGTGACCTCAGCTGCCCACCCTCCCAGGGACAGTGAAAAGTAGGGAGTAAAGTAACCCAGAGGGCTCACTCAGTCCAACAAGGTTTGAGTCACCTGAAGAAGCCTAGGGTATAAGACAAAAATGAGCAGGGATTTCCCCACAGTGAGGACCAGGATCCTTAAGGCTTTAACAGTTAGAACTCATAATCAAGGGCAAGGTCACACTGTGCATGGAGGACCCTGGAACTAGGGGTGAAGGTTAGCGTTTGTTCTACACCTCCCACCTAACTCTCCATCCCTGCTATTTCCAGGTGCAGTGCCCTGGGATCACCACGGGGAGGAGACATCATCCTATGGGACTGAGACCCTGGGCAGCTTTCTTCCTGCAGCCCTGAGCTACAACTTAGTGGATGCCCGCTCACGGGGTTCCCTCTAGGTTTAAATGCTTACTACCATGAATGCTTAGGAGTTTGAGCTGAGGCAGCAAAAAGCACAGCAAAAAGAGGCCAGTGCCAAATGTCTGAGTCAATACGTGGAGAGTCAGAGGCAATCAGAACAACAGGAGGAACAACAGGAGGGAAGAAGACCTCCCCAAACTTTGCAACTACCCTTCCCACCCGCCCCCACCCCACCGCCCCGGGCACCAAAGCAAGTGAGCAAAGTGTGATAAAGCGGTGCAGATGAGCAGCAGCATGGAGCAGGACCGCAAGCAGTGAGGGAAACCCCAATCTACACCCAGACCTGCCACTTGGACATCCCCAAAGATGGCTTGGCCTCGCCAAAGGCCCTTGCCTGGACACACAGCTGCCCAGCAGCACCATGATTCTTGCAGCAGTCACCTGGCAGGGTTGTCAGGAGCCCTCCCCCGCCCAGCCCCCCACCTTGCCTTGGGAGGAACAGAGATTAAGGGGTGGAGGATGTTCTGGTTGCAACTCAGAGAGTTCCCCACACTCATCATCTAGGTTGTTTGCCTAGTCAGAACTCAAAACATCCAGAATATTCAGGATGTACCCACCAAAACATCATGATGGGAAAGAGGGCAGCTTCCTCTTAACCCCCCTTGATGTTGACTAGTGTATCAAGGGCTCTCCCTGAATCTCCATGAGTTGCCCTCTACAGGAATATTTCCTCCTTCCTAGGCCCTGATCGAGCCTGGCTGGAAATACATAGCCAGATGAGGCAGGTCTGAAAAGGAGGAAGTGAGAGGGCTCATCCTTCCCACTCAAGGATGTCCCATGTTGCAGGTGGCCAGTTCTTGGCTCAGGATAGGAATGTGGGGGAGAAAAACCCTTGCGTGATGGGAAGGAAGTCCACTACAGCCCCTCTCTCCACCTTTTCTGTGCCTCCTGACCTCAGCCTGATTTATGTATGCATCTTTAAGATCCCTTACCTACCCCAAGGTTTAAGCAAAGATCTCAAATCACTACATCTGGCCAAATTAATAGCAGAGATATAAACACAATAGAAACACAGGGTCCTAGAGAAAATGAAGATGCTGAAGACAAGGCCAGAAGGCAAGCACCACTTCACATCAGTTTCTGGAACCATTGGGAAAGCGAGAGAATAAAAATTAGATTCTACGCTTCCAGCTGGGCTGTTTCTCAATGCCACTGAAGATTGGGAGTCTCTTCCAGACTCCAGAGGACAGAGGAACCTAAAAGAAGCATAAACCAAGGACACAAAAAGGGGTAGTGAGATAAGCTGAAGAGAGAGCAGCAGAGGGTGATGGTCAATTCAGGCAACAGCCTAAATTGGCATCCAAACCTTTTAGGCTAGGAACGCAGAATGCCCCGAATCCCTCACAGACGTGCCCATTCCCCACAAGACCTAGTCACTATGTCAACACACCTCACTGACTGGAGGTCTAGCAGGCAAAGAACTGTATCCTTCTCATAACGTCCACCCGCCCCAGGGACTGACTGAAGTCAGGGGTTGGGGGAGGGAGAAGCAGAGAGCAAAGCATGCGGGGGTGACTCACAGAGGTCCGTACCAAACTGAGAATGTCTGCTCGAATCCTCCATCATAGCCTGGCTCCCAGGACACGTTGGCAGTTGTCATGGAGACCTGGACCCGGACACTGCCCGGGGCATGGGGGCTGGTGCCTGGAGACCAAGTGGAGTGCTCTCAGACTGAAATGAACTGGGCCCAGTGAGCTGGGCACCCACAGTGGCACTGCGTAGTAGCAAAATGCAGTGCCTCAAGTGGAGCGCGGAATGGTGAGGGATGCTGAGGAGCTGATGCCCTGAGCAGTAGGACTGCAGAAGAAAAGCCATCCCACTGTGCCATAGAGTCCTTCTAGCAAGATATGGCACGAACATCAGGAACATGGCCAAAGGGAAACCAGAACCTTCGTCATCCCAGGCCAAAATCCTGTGCTCACCTGGCAAATACAGAAACACTCTCCCTCAAGGTCACAGTCCAAGCTAAAAAGCCCCTCTCCTATAAAGTTCTCTGGCCTCATGAAAGGTAGCCATATTCCACCCGAACATCAAAGTGAGAGGCAGCACAACACAACTATTAAGAACTTCTACTTGCCGGGGCGCCTGGGTGGCTCAGTCGGTTAAGCGTCCGACTTCAGCTCAGGTCACGATCTCACAGTCCGTGAGTTCGAGCCCCGCGTCGGGCTCTGGGCCGATGGCTCAGAGCCTGGAGCCTGCTTCCGATTCTGTGTCTCCCTCTCTCTCTGCCCCTCCCCCGTTCATGCTCTGTCTCTCTCTGTCTCAAAAATAAATAAACATTAAAAAAAAAAATTTTTTTTAAAAAAAGAACTTCTACTTGTGTTTGAGTCCGGGACCCAGCAGTTATTAGTGATGTGATGTTCGGCAAGGTGTGTGATCCATGCCAGCCTTGGTTTCAATGATGTACACTGGGGAAATATCAGCTCTCACCTCATAGGTTAAAAATGATAGGGCACCAACTGGGACAGAGCCTAAAACTGGTGGTAAATGCTCGAAGTGTTGGCCACTGTTACAACTAGCTATCAGTCCCCAGAGGGGCAGGCTACAAGCTGAGGTCTTAGGGACACACACCTCAGGCAAAAGAAGTGGGAACATAACCCCTGGCACCCAGGAAATGGGAACGCCAGTAACCTCCAGGCCAGGCCCAGCTGCTGGAGCTCAGCACACTGGTCCCCTCCCAGATCCCCCTCATTCCATTCTTCCAGCTCCCCTTCTAGGCCTAGACACAGTCGCTACTGCCCACACACATGCCTCATTTCTATGGGGGGTGTTGCTGGGTACATTTTGCCAGAAAAAGATCTCCCCAGGACAGACCCCATGTTACCTTCCCTTGTATAGAGTCCACAGAGGGCTAGGGTTACACATGGCAGGCTCCTGATTCAGGGGTGGGCCAGCTCAAGAAAGATGCCCAGAAAGGGTAGACAGTGTCCGGTGCCCAGACCACAGCCCTCCTGCCCACAGCCCCCGTACCGATGACGGTCAGGTGGGTACTGGCAGTGATGCTGGTGACCACGTTGGTGGCGATGCACTCCCACTCCCCGTGGTCCTCCTTACTCAGGGCTCGAAACTGGAGACTCCCGCTGGGCAGGGCATTGTGCTTGCTTCTGCTGGGCTTCCCTACCTTGGCCAAACAAGGGGGCAAAGAGGAAGGCAGGAGCGGGTCGGCAGGGGAGGAGCCGGGTCAGCAGGGAAGAAGAGAAGCCACCAACACATCAGAGGCTCAAGAACAGGAGGAGCAAGTGGTGCCTGAACATTCAGCCCGCACCCCCACTGCCCCTCCTCCAGAGCACCCATCACTCTAGAAGTCAGCCCCACTGCTCAGCACCTGGCCCGGTCACAACAGAGCACTACCAGGTCTTGCCCCTCCAGCACACTTCCCAAGAGCTCCAGAACCTGAAGGTACCTTTCTCCAAGTGATGACAGGGAAAGGGTCCCCTGCAGCAGCACAGGGGATAAGCAGCTCCCGGCCAGCCTCCTGCCTATACTCCCAGCCTGGTAGCACCGTAAAATACGGGGGGTCCTAGGGAGAGCACAGCAAGGCCATGAAGTCAATCATTTCAGCTTGCCCACTCCCATGGAGGCCACTCTCAGCCCTGGGCCTCACCTTCAGGACAAGCCGTGCAGGAGCAGACTGGCCCATGGTCCCCAAGGTGTTGTAAGGCACACAGGTGTAAGTGCCAAGAGCCTCCTCTGTGGCCTCCTCAATCCGAATAGAGCCATCCTCCATCAAGGTCCAACCCAGGTTCTGTCAGAGCACAGACAGCAAAACAGGGAGCAATGGTCAGGGGACAGAAGCTCGGTCCCAGCCCCCACCAGACCAGACCTAACTTCGCAGACCTGGACACAGCACCAGCTAGTGTGGGGTAAGGGGTTGTCTAAGTTCCCTGGGAGAATGGCAAAAGCTCTACTAGAGTGTAGACCTGCCACAGGAAGCAGCTCTTTGCTTTCTCAGAGTTTTTTGGTAGGACTAGAGGAATCCTACAGGGAACCAGACCCTCAGAGGCAGCAGCTCAGCATCAGGAGAGTCTCACTGTGACCGCACATGCATCTTTTCAGCACCTTCTCAACCTGCAGGGGGCGGCCATCTTTGTTCCACTTGACCACGGTGGCTGGTGGCTCTGCATCCACAGGGCATCGGATATAGCCGTGAATTCCCACGGGCACGTAGATGACAGGGGGCATGTTGAGGACACGGGCTGGATCTGTAGAGGGGTAGCATGGGGTGGGAGAGAAGAAAGGCAGGAGGGCAGTCAAGGAGTGAGAGATCTGGGCAGGGGGCCAAGCCACCACATAAACCCCCGGGGTCTCATACAGACACTCCTACTCCAAGGAACTGCCATTCATACCCATCCACCCATTCAGTAAACACTGCCTATGTCCTCAGTGCTCACAACAGTGCCAGGTACCTGGACCACCATGAGGAACAAGACGGACAAAGCCCGGAGGCCACATCAGGCTGCCCCAGTGCAGTGTGGGCTGCTGGCGGCTTTTCATCTGCCCAGCCTACTGTATTCTTAAGAACTTCTGTTTCAAATGTCTGGAGGCACCCAAAGGCATGTTTTCACCTGCCTAAATCCCTAACACCCCTCAAATGCTCCTACACATGGACTGAACTGCAGACTAAGGACCCTGGATGTCCAGTTCCCCAGCCCCTAGACTCCAAACTCAAAGTCAACATTTGACCCTATCCTCCACCGACCATTCCTCATCCCAAGTGTCTCTTGGACACCAAGCAGCTCTCTCTCGCTCCACATCCTAAACCAAAAGTGGAACGTCAGTTCTACATTCTGTGTTCAGAGACATGACCACCAGTGGTTCTTTCCTCTCCTCTCCATTCTGCTAGCTGTCCAGCCCCTCTTGGCCTCAGTTTCCCCTCTGTGCAGCTGGAATATGGAATCAGCTTTGGCCACAGAATGGATGAAAGTTTCCCAGGAGAGCAGCAAAAGGAGCACATCCTGTGATGTGGGTGACTCATCACCTTTCCATTCTCCCCAATTTCCCCTGAGGGTGACCAGGAGAAAGATCCAGAACTTCCAGTGAGGCAGTGAGGATGAATGAGCTGGTATGTTTTAAGCATTTGGAGCTCTTCAGAGAACAGCATTACATAAATATCAGGCCGAGTTATATATTTAGACATAGCTTCCTTCTTTTGTATGTAGAGTTTTTTTGTTTTTTTTTTTTTTGCCTCCAAGATTTTCAAAGGGTTTATGAATGGGAAATACTCTGAACGCTGCTTTTTAGCAGAAATAAAGATCCTTGTCTCACCCACCTGAAAATCTCACCCCCCGGATTCCCTCTGAAGGCAAAAAGGAGGTAAAAAGGGACAAGCTGCAGTGGGTAATGGCACTGGGGAAAGACGCAGAAACCGCACACCCCTCTCAGCACAGAATGGCCCATGGCTTCATGGATGGGGGCCTTACTTTTGGTTACATTCCTCATCCTTCTGAAGACTACCCCTGCTGGTTCTCTCTCTGCCCCCTCCACCTTCTAGCCCAAGTGACATAGCTAGACAAGATGCTACTCCAAGTGGACTCTTCCCTGCCCTTAGCTCCTCCACATCTAGCACAGCTTGGGGCACATGGTAAGTCATGTTTAAATAGCTTCTTGACTTCCTTTTTCCTACTGCAGGTCAGGGTGGGACGTGCTTGATGTCCTGGGTCACACCACATAGCTTTCCTAGGGCCTCATAGCCCTTAAAAACTTAGACTCATCATACAGCATGCTAAAAGCCCTTTTTAAGTTGATGACAATGGAAGTGGAAAAATGATGCCTTTGTCCCCACAAGCAAAATCACTGCATGGAGAAGGAAACAATAAGCATGTGAGGTGAGAAGCTGGACAGGGCTCAAAGGTCCAGCTTGGCTCCACCACCACAGCGCCCACTCAGCAGTAGACAAGTGCAAACACCCAGCTGTGTGGAGTGGCTTTGGAGACCAGCCCCACTTCCTGGGGTCATCAACTGTCCTTCTGCTTGTTCTCAGCTCACATGCTGACCAGGGCATCTCTAGGCTATTGAACTTCTCACCCAGCCACGGCATGCCCTTGCGGGTGAGCAGTCTTCCCACACTAGCCCTCAAGTGATGAAAAGCCTGTCACCTACGGTAACCAGGCAGGGCCTTTGTTGTCTGAGTGACAGGGCCATCCACAAATCAAAAGAAAGAAATTAATCCTCATTACTCATCCTTCTGTCTCTTTCTCACAATGATCAGCTTGCCAGGGGGTGGGAAAGCATCGACTACACTGCCGGATTCAAGATTAGCAAACTGAATTATTGCACTTGCACAAAAGCCCTCAATTGTTCTGGCATGAGGAGCAGCTCATCCATTTGGATCTCTGACCACCCTAGAGAAGAGCTAGAAGAAAGCCAAGAGGGAGCCAGATGCTGGCAGAACTAGATCAAGTCACCCCAGAAGAGGGTTCTGTCCCCTTCACTCCAAACAGCTGTCCACAGTGGGGAAGGCATAGAGCTGGCAGGAAATCTAACTCTACTTCAGCTTCACCTACACTCCCTCATATACCTGAGAAAAAAAAGGACCAGAGACCATCTCATTCAACATCCAGAGAGAGGAGATGGCTAGCATTCAATACAAAGACAACTGCTCAAAAGGTCTACCGATCCTTGAATCCAACCTAAGCTTGTTGACTGATGGAATGAATCAGTTAACACTTGTAGTGATGCCTGGCCCATAGAGGACACCCAGCAAGCACTGTTTCACCTCAATTGACCAGCCCAAGTCTTGGCCTCATGTTGGGCTATCCCTGCTTCCTGTCATTCCTCTGCCCACATTCCCTCAAATGACACTCGGTCTCTTACTATCCTCCAGCCTCCAGTCTGGCTAATGTGGCTTGGATCTTCCGGAACCCCCACCACGTGTTGCTCTCCCTATCCCTACTCACACTGCACAGTTAAGTATGCTGAGGCAGAAGGGGAGCGCCCCAGGCTGTTGCTAGGAACACAGGTGTATTTCCCTGCATCCTCAGGTTTCACCCGGAAGATGATCAGGGTCCCATCGATCAGGATCCGCACTCTCAACTTCAGGTCACTACAAACACACAAAGAGACAAGGAGGGGTGGGGGAAGAGGGTCTTCCATGAGACAGTGGAGCAAGGCAGCGAGGAGTCCCCTCTCTGTGAACGAGGCAAGGAGAGCCAGAGCCTCCTCATATTCCTGGCCCATCTCAAGGCCACTCTGTGCAGACACTGGCCTTGCATGAGGGACAGATTAGACCTCCCTTCTGCAAGCTCCTAGAGCCCAAGAGCAGCCTGCAGCAGCCCCTGCTTAGAGGCCTTGCCCCTGGGAGGCCTGGTGTCTGGGGACCCCACTGAGAGGGCAGGGCAGCATGCTTACTTCTGGAAGTAGACGTTCTCGTCCTGCCAATACCAGGTGTAGGTAAGGTTGCCGGGATACGCCTCTGCCCGGCAGGTGAGCAGAGCATCCTGGGATATGTTGACAGTGATGTTCTCAGGAGGGGAAACGATGAAGGGAGGCCCTAGGGAATAGGAAATAAACATAACCTTACCTGGTATGGGAGGGGAGCACAGCAGTGCTGGGACCTCCCAGGAAGCTCTGAGAGGTCTCAGCAAGCAGTGCCTAAACTCCAGGAGGGAGCTGGAGGGTAGCACTGGTTCAAGAGGCAACAGCACAACCCTGGGCAGTCGCCACAGAGATGCTTCCAGCTACTGCTAGCACTCACGTTCTTACTCTCCTTACAGGTCCCAGAGATGCAAAAAGTCCTGGGGTGTGACCACAGTGAGCCCCAGCCCCCTGAACCAGCTGCAGGACACTCTTGTTGGTGTATACCTGCACCCTGCCTCCATGCACAAGCTCCCCAAACCAGCCATCTCACCCCTAGACACATAGACATACATAGCCCTTCCTGCTCATCCTTCTCTCCAGCAGAACCTGAGCAGGGGACATGTATGAGGGACAAAGGCCACTCTTTTCAATCCAGAGCAAGGAATAATCTTGCTTCTAAAGGAGTTAAAAGGCTTGTGCTGCTTATCAGCCAGAGGTCAAGAGGGCAGATTTGGGGAGAGGAGGCAGGGGGATAGCAGAGTAAACAGAGAGTGAAATCCCAGAACTCCCTGGTGCTAGCTTTCCAGATAGGCCACAGCTGCCACTTGGCTCTCTCCTGAGAGTGGGCAACTCTTCTCCAATCTACAAAGGGACCTCTGGTCCATGCTGCCACTCAACACTCCAAGTCAGAAGGAGGCAGAAAGAACATGTATCTCAGCAGGCCTGGCAGCCCAGACAGCCACCACTAGCTCTCACCCGCTCCTTCAGCAGGCAGCAGGTGGGAGGCAAAGAGGGTGGATGGGCTCAGTACAAAGAGATTCTGCCATCCTGACGCTAGTCCTTCTGGGGCATACTGGGGCCCCAGGCAGGGAAGACTGGCATTTCCCAGTGCTGACCATGCAGACCCCAGCTTTGCCAAATGCCCTCAGTGTTATTTTAAATGTCTGAGGCTTGGATTGAATTCCTATCTTTATTTATTGAAGCCGTCACTAACAGGGTGGAAACCTAAGGGAGGTCTTCTCCCCTGGGGAAGATGGAGGTACAGCAGGACACTACTCAGACAGAGTAACCATCAACATGGTGCCTCCTGTCATCCCGTGTGATGGCCACAACAGGCCACCATGGGCACTCGGGCTATGAACTACACAATGCTCAGGGGGAGCCCAACCCCACTCCTCATGAGCTGCCCATCTCTCCACCTACCTCAGCTGTGCCAGTCGTGCCCTGGGCAAACCCCTCTGCAGCTCAGATGGGATGGAAGTCCCTGTAAAAGGTCTGAGGCATGAAGAAGCCAGAGAAATCTCTCTTACCTTGGACAAGCAGGTGGGTGGTATGAACAGCCTCCCCCTGGATACTGTATGCGCGACAGGTGTAGGCACCTCTGTCCTCCCTACTGACCGATGTCACTGTCAGGCTGCCATCACTCACCTGGGGCCAAAGAGAGATGGAGCTCAGCACCCACACTGGGGCCCCACCAGGGGCTATCTCCTCAGGCAGAGATAGCCTCAGGGCTCATGCACTAGGGGGATATGGAGCCAGGCACTCCGTTCATCTCCCTTCAACCACAGACACCAACAAGGCTGCCTGCTGTGCAATGTTACTGGTCACATGAAGCAGGGGACCACCGTGGAGAGGGAGGAGGCAAAGGAAGGGCAAGCAAGGAGAAGTGCAGCAGCCCCAATGGAGAACCACACTTACCTGGTATTTCCCACTAGCACCTAGGAGTGTCCCCTCCTTCAGCCATGTGACAATGGGCTTGGGGTTCCCAAAAGCTGTGCAGGTCATGGTAACACTGCCGCCCTCCTTGGCCTCGATGTACTGGGGGGGTGTTTCCGTAAAGGTGGGAGGAGCTGCAGAGAGATGCAGGGTGGGATTAGCCAGGCTACCGCCCTGCATGCAGTGCCCACCCACGCTAGGCACCATGGCCATTGTGTTCATACTTAACCTTCCGCGAGGTGCTAGGATAAAGGAAGGAAGGGGGACACAAGTAAAATCCTCTGTGCCTGAGTTTTACAGGAGAAGAGGAGACCTGAATTTCAAAGTCAGTCTGGCTGGGTGCAAATTCTAATATTCTCCCATTGTTCTTGGCTAATTCCCAATAAACAAATATTTGCTGAGCACCTACAAGGAGGCCACCATGCTCAGCACTAAGGACAAAGCGATAAACAGCACAGCTCCCATGACTTGCAGAGCACACACTTGCTACTAGCTCCAGACTGTTCCATCACCCCCCACTCCAGTCTTTCACCTAAAGATCATCCCTGATACTCCAACTTCCTTAACCCCAGCCCAGTCAGGCCCCATATTTCCAGGATGTCTCCCACCTGAGCTCCATCTAGGCCTACTACAGACCACAGGCCATGGTGACAAGGAATCTCACTCTTCCAGATTAGGTAGAGAAAATTTTCCACCTTCTTCCTTTTCTGGCATCCAGACAGAAAGACAGCCCACTCTGCAGATTACTCCTTTTTTAATTTTCTTCTGATTATGCCAGGTTATCCCCACACTACCACCTGCATTGTTGTAGTTTTGACCAATATCCATCCCGTTTGGATAATCAACTGTTCAGAGACTCAGTCTCATCAGTCTTAGCTGCTTGTAGAGGCAATCAGATCATTCTTAACCTCTTGGACTTTCATTGCTTTTGAAGTGACAAGAAGGGGCCCCACTTTTAACCTTGAGTCCTAGGGTTCACAATGCCTGGCTGAGGCAGGACATTTTTAGCTCATCTCAAGGTACCCAAAGGTCAAGACCAAGTTACAGTGCAGCCTGCCACTAGTTGGGTAACCCTGAACAAGTTACTCAGCCTCTCTGGGCTTTACCCAAATCTGGCCCCCTCCAGTATTGAGGTGAGGAATAAGTGAGATACGGTTTGTGAAAGGGATCTTGTGAATGTAGATACGTGTGAAATGTTGGTTATTTTGCCATGACTATCATCATTGTCATCTCCCCAGAAACATCTGAGGCATCAGTGAGAAGCTTTGAGGGGCGCCTGGGTGGCTCACACAGTTGAGTGTCCAACTTCAGCTCAGGTCATGATCTCACAGTTTGTGAGTTCAAGCCCTACGTTGGGCTCACTGCTGTCAGCCTGGAGTCTGCTTCAGATCCTCTGTCCCCCTCTCTCCCTGCTCCTCCCTGGCTCACACTCTCTCTCAAAACTAAAATAAACATTTTAAAAAGAGAGAGAGAAGCTTTGAGATAGGTGTCACCTCTCCAGACAGCGTTGCCCCGAAAACCAGTCAGAGTGCTTTGAGGTTTGGTACTGTCTGCCCCCTGCTCTGCCAACCTCGTCTGCTACCATATACACCTTCACTGTGCTCTAGCCAACCTGGCCATCTTTGTCTTTCTCAAATGTGCTAAGAATGTCCGACCTCAGGGCCTTTGCATTTGCTGCCCTCTCTGTACCCAGACCTCACTCCTTTGGTTCATGCAAATCTTCGCTAAAATGCTATCTCTGCCTTAAGTGGTCAGCCCATCTAAGATAGCACTTCTAACATTCTCTACCCCCTTAGACTATTTTATTTTCTTTAAAGTACTGATCACTGACTCTCCCTGAGAACAAAGATTTTTTCAGTAAATCACACTGCATGCCTGGCTTTTAGCACAGTTCCTAGCTTGTAACAGAGCACTCAACAAATGTCTGCTGAATGGATGAATGAATTAAATGTACATAAATACACACACCTACAGACCAACACAAATTCAAACACATAAAACTTCCTAGTAACAAGACCATGGCAACACCACTTTCTTCCATCATTTCCAAAGCCCTTAACTCAGTGTGGGCACACAGAGGGCACTTGGAGAGTGAATACTGAGTGAATTAAGAAGCATAGTTCATCACACACAAAACACACACAATGGACACCTTCAAGCACATCAATACTCATCCAGCATCTAATATAATAAAAATGATGGCAAAAACCATCCCAAATCCTTATAAAGGAATTCTGGAATTCTAGCTTCCAGGCCTCTCGTGCTGCTCTGGAATGTGTGCTCATCTCCAACAGAGCCCCTCTTGCTAGGCCTGTCCCTGGAAATATAGCCACAGCCTCATTACCTCTGGTGTCAAGCTTAAAAGAAAAGATAATAAATTAAATTATGTCCTGAAGTGACAAATTAATTACTAATTACATAATTACTTTATTATTTAGGTGCTAATCAGGAAAGTGCTTTGAACAATCTCGAGTTTTCAGGAAAACAATGGTTTGACTCTCAATTATTTACAGAATTAGGTGTTAGCTTGCCAGCTGCATTTCTAGGCTTAATTCTTTTTTACAAGTGCTCTATAATTAATAGTGCAGGTTAGAAATAGACTGGCCTCTCCTCCAAGTAATTCACCAATGTAAAGCAAGACTTGGCTTGGGCTTTTTGGGTATTTTATGTGATAAAGGAATAATTGGGTCTGTTTCCACCCAACTGGTCTTTAAGAAAACACAGAAGGAGATTGAGACCATTTGTAATTCTAATTTTTCACTGGCCTTTCATTTTCCAAAGGTGATCTCTGTCAGAAAATGCCTGACACTAAACATTCTAGTTTGGAAGCAATGGAATGCTGGCACTCCAGACTCTTTCCTTCCATAATGGAAATATTTATGCTGGAAGGAACCTCAGAACTGGGGGTGAAAGCAGGAGGGAATAAAGGGAGACAGCTCTCTCACCTTCAAATGTGTCTGCTCTAATCTATCCACTTGGGAGGCAGGCTCCTTGGTAAGGGCAAAGCCCCAGTTTAAACCCTGGAGCAGATGAGGGAACATTCTTAGCTTTTCTGGCCAACACTTTCTATAAACAACCTCTATGAATGCACTGACTCTCCATCTGGGCATCTGGGCATGCTGTTCCCTCTGCATGGAATACCCCTGCACCCGGCTAACTCCTCCTCCCTAGTTGGGTCTCTGCACAGGAGTCCTTCCCTCAAAGAAGTTCTCCTCCTTTGTTCTCCCAAAGCCCATATTGCAATTTTCTCTGGACTTACTGCCTCTGGAAGTTTCCTTAAAGCTGAGTCTGGATTGGGCCCATTGCTGTGTCCCCAGAGCCTGCCACAGAGCAAATATCCAAGATGTGTGTGTGTGTGTGTGTGTGTGTGTGTGTGTGTGTGTGTGTTACTTCCCTTTATTTACAAAATCTACAAAAAGCACTCCAGCCTGATCTCCAGGCCCAGGATATACAGGTTACTCATGTAAATACTAAAAGCCAAGACTCAAGATGTGTTATGAATGGATAATTATTGGTGAGTTTATAAGAACTTTCAAACTACTACAGTCCTCTGCATCTTCCAGTCTGAGGACCTTCCTGTATACCACCTCCCTGCCACTACTATTTCATTTGATTTCATCTTTTTTCTCTCTTGAGAAAGAGAATGGCCAGCATCTGACCCACATGTAATTAATGTCACAGACACTGTGCAGGACACTTTCTTACACAGCATTTCATCTGATCTTCACAACAGCTCTGCAAACAGGCATTGGTTTTGGTAACTGAGGGAGTTGATGCCCAGAGAGTTGCCTGGGATCTTACAGCTACTGAATGCATGAAATAAACCAAACCTTTTCAAGGCCTTCTCCCATGCTTATTCCACTCTAAGTCATTGTGAACTCTCACAGAACCAATTCCCACTCGTGCAAACTAATATAGAGATGTAATACAACACACAATCTCCAACTAAATTCTACCTTCCTGTCACGTGAGTGCCTACTGAACACCTGATGTCTCAGGTCACTGAAGTGGGTGCTGCCAGGAGGACATGAAGGGAAAACAAGGTAGTTCTTGGAGATTACAGCCCAGTTTAGAAAGGGCATAAGAGAGAAAGAAAGCAACGTGGGGACTCTTGGCTCGGCGTTCAATCAGCGAAGCTTTTAGCAGCAGATTTACCTTCCTAATTATGTTTTGCTTGGGCTAATATTAAGATGAGTTTTCATTCTCGGCACACACAACAGCTGGCATCAAAAGGAGGTGACTCAAAAGCTTGCTATGTGGTGGGGACAGCCCACCCAAGACTTAAAGTAAGCCTCCAATCAGTCTCTTTGGACTGACTGAGGGGAGCCAACTATATCTAATGGGTTGGGCAGCCTAGACCAACACTGTTCTAGGACCACCATCGTTAACTCTGCTCTTCTCAGATAACAGTGCCCTGGCTAAAATACTCTGTTCTTTCAGGACCCTGGAGAGGTTCTCAAGCCAAGGAACATGGTCTGGCCCCCTTGGGAGGAATGACCCAACCCCACAAGGTAGGGCAGAGAGAGCCATCCTTCAGAGCAGATCAATACTATGAGAAACTTCCAAGCCAGGAACAACATCAATTTCTCTCTCCCAACCACAGCATCTATAGTCACAGATATCAAAACCACAAGGACCCAAGCTCTGTGTGGCACATCCAAAGCATATATGCCACTTCTCCAGATTTTTCTCCACAGTTCCAGCTTCTCCTGGCTCCTCTAGAGTATCTCTTCCCAAGTAAGGACTCCCAGGGACATAAGAGAGACTCTCTTGTGGAATGCACGCAGAGGGCCCAACCCCTGGTGTGGTCACAGCCTTAGAATCAGGCCCCCAGCCTGCACCAGCACTGGGAACTCAACTAAGTCACTTGGGCCTCTGCAAAGGGCTTTGTTGCCTTTTCCCAAACACTTGAAAAGCATCAACACATAGCAGTTAACTTAACTGAACTATAATAACTGATAGCCATTAAAACGGTTACTCTTCACAGGATTCTTACATTTTCTTAGACAGTAAACCCAGCACAAGAAGGGACCATGTCTGGGTTGGCTCACCATCATTTCTCTTCCCCTAGTGCAAGGCTAGGCACACAACAGACACTCATTACATATCACTCAAATGAACATATTTAACAAGGAACCAAGATATTAACCTAAAAAGGAAAATGGTTATGGTGGGGCTCCAGAAATCCCACTAGAGCAAGAAGCCATTATTTGGACTAGCAGGGTCTTCCCAAGGCTGGGAAATGGTGCCAGAGGGTATAAACTGGGCTTCAACAAAGCCTTAAACCTCCTGGTTCCAAGAACCAGCTACCTACCTACCTCTGAGGAACTCTGACTCCACCACCCACAGCAAACCCCACTTCGTGCTCAGGGAGCTGCTCCTCCTATGCACCTCTGTTAACCCAAGGCTCTAGGAAGACAACTGAAGGGGCGTAGGAGGTGAGAGCTACTAATGCAATGGGGCCTGGCCCTGATGAGGCTCCTCTTTGTGGCAGAGATTTGGGGCAGGAATAGTGGCTTCGCCTAAAGCAGGTCCTCAGAGAGCAGTCTTCTGGGTCATCTCCCACCCGCCCAGCCCCAGGAATAAGCCCATACACACCATTGATGGTAAGGTGGACCCAGCTACCATTGTGAAAGGTGTCATATTGTTGGTCCAGCATGAGCACTTTGCACTCGTACCAGCCCTGGTCCTCAGAGCGAACCTGCTCCAGTCGCAGGGATGCTTTATCATGAAGACTTGCCCGGCCTGCAGGAAGAAAGTGGACAAAAGCCCAGGAGGCCATCAGGGTGAGGCTAGCAGTGTGACACCTGCCAAAGGCAGAGGACCCATTGTAACCTTCAAGCCATTTCCCATGATAGGACCCCAAAATAACACCTCGCACCAATCCCAGGCAGTAGGCTGAAAGGAAAAGGCACGCAGCCTTGCCGTGGAGCCACTCTCCCAGTCTCGGCTGGCCCAGCCCCACTGCAACTGTAACTCTGGGTTTGGCCCTGGGAAGAACCTCAGTCCCTCAGAATACTCCTATTCTTTTGGAGATCTCTTGGGATAAAGGAAAGGCATGGGGGATGCAGAGCTGAAGAAAGAGAGTGGGAGGGAGCGAGGGAGGGAAGCAAAGGTGCAAATAGAAGAAGGTGAGGTATGGGACTCTAGAGCAGGCCCTAAACCTCAATTCAGGCTGAGTGACATCCTTCTCCCACCTGGGTCCCCACCACCAGCATCTCTCTGCCTGTCTTCCCTATGGTAAAGCAGAGGAAAGGCAGGCCAGGGACCAGGGTGGAGAGGTCCCCTCCAGGTGCTGCTGCCCATGCCTGAGGCACTGCACATCTAGCCAGAACCCAGTGTCCCCAAGAGCTAAGACGCCAGAGTCCATAAGCCCAAGAATGAGGACAGGGCTGGCAAGCAGAGCAAAGGCCCCCCAGCTACCCTCCTTAACTCCATCCTCCTCCCCATTAGGAGGCCATCTTTGTCTCACTCATGGTGATGAGATGGTAAGAATTGAGGCAGGAGCAAGCAGAATGGGAGTCTAAAATGAGGATACAAAGCAGCCCTCAGGGTCCACCTTCCCCTCACCCACCACCTCAGCCCAGCCCTCAATGCCATGTCACCACCTTCTCAGTTTTCATCCTGTCTCAACACTGGCAATCTGCCTAAAAACCAGAGCATCAAATGGCCAAAAACAGAGTGAGAGAGAGAGATAAATGGAAGCTTTCTGAGAGATGCAAATCAGACCTCAGAAGTCTGACCTCAAAGTCCTGCCAGCTTCCTGTCTTCCATTAAAATTCCAGCACACATATGCACACGTGCATGCACACACTCCTACACGCATGCATGTCCCATGCTCTCCTCCCTGGCAGGCTGGCAGACAGGCACTGGCAGTGACTCACAGTGAGGCCCCTTCTGGCAGGTGGAACCACAGAGCAAGACACCAAGGGGACCAGGAGGAGAGAGGCTGGAGCAGCAGAGGAAGCAGACAGCAGGTGCAAGCCACAGCCACAGCACTGCCCGGACCAGCCTCAGACATTTACTTCCACTGCTCACGGATGGGATGAGGCCCCAACTTCAGAGCTAGAGGGAGGGAGTGGGCAAAGGCAGACAGAACAAAGTCTACAGTGCCACCAGCACACGTGGCCAAGGGCAGCAGGGCTCTGACTCAGCTTCTTTCTGCACAGAGCTCCCCTTCTGCCAAGCTCTCCTCCCCTGCATGGTGGGCTCTCTAGGCTTCCCTGTCCTTACTCCTGCCTCTGCCCCTACACATCCATAGCTGTGCAGTGATGCTTTGTGTCTGCACCACCTCCTCTTCCCTCTCCTCCCCACCACTTAATTAAAACCTACCAAAGTGCAAACGATGGGAGGAAAGAGGCAGAGACTATGGAGAAAAGATAACAGACCAGTCAGAAAGATAAGAAGCAATAGAAAGGCAGGAGGAAGAGTGCCATGACCATAACCACTGAGAGCAAAAACCAGGAGAGGAAACAAGCAGCCCCCTGCAGCCCAGAACTTACCTGCATACTCAGGGTCCACATGAGGGGGATAGTAGCCAAACTTGATGAAGATAGGGATGGGCACCCCAAACTTGAACCACTCCACGACATAGGGCGGGGGCTGTCCCGTCACTGGGTGAATCACGTCGCATCGCAGGACCACGCCCTCACCGGCTCTCGCAGTAACAAACTCAGGCTCCTCTCGAAGGCCGTGGGCAGCTAATGGGTCAGCAGAGTTGGGATGCACAAAGGGAAATGACAAGGAGATCCTGCCCCAGCCTCCCAAGAGGCAGCCCCTTGCCCATGTCTAGGGACCTCTGCATTCCCACTTCCTCCCCAAGGCCAGCGGCCCACCCCAGCCCTCCTCCTGAAAAGTAGTCCAGTCACTTCCCAGAAGGTCCCCAATACATTTTTAACCCCCTTAATCCCCTCTCTGCTCATACCTCCCACAGCTCTGGGGGCCCCAGCTATCCATGAACCTGAGACAGGTAGGAAGGGGAGAAGAGGAGAGAGAAGCAGTTCTTTCCAGTCCTGCATGCCAAACCTTCCCTCCCCAATCCCAAAGAGCAGATCCATGACCATATCCTCCTCCTTTGAACTCCCAACAATCCTAAGGAGTCTGGCTACTGAGAAAGTAAAGGGGCCTCAGCCTCTCTGTGGAGACCTGCAGCCTGGGTTACAGAAGCCTGCTGTAGCGGAGGGTAAACATGGAATCTCTTCCTGTGCAGGATGCTTCCCACCAGAGCCTGGTAAGAGCTGCAGAGCCAGCCTCCTCCTACGCCCCACCCCCAGCTCAGCCTGATGTTCACAGCACAAAACAAGAGTACTCCATACAGGAGCAGGGGAATCCCTAACAAGCTGAGCAGAGGCTGCTCATGGCAACACCAGAGGGAAAACCCCACAGGCCTGACTAGCCTCTCCAGGCTCCTCCCTCCCACGCCCCACCGCACCTGCTACAAAGAGGGGAACAGAAGGGTCCTCCAGCCCTCCAAATTCCAAGCCCAAGACATCACCATTAGGATAGCAGTATGCTGGGGGCAGAGCAGGGATCCTGGGGCTGCTAAATTCAGCCAGCTATGGAGAAATCACCCCACCTTTAGTAGATGATAAAACATATGGCTGGATAGGGTGCACCTATCCTCTTGGCAGCAGAAGGGCAAAGTGGAGAGAGACCCATCCCCACCCACAAGCTGGAGGACACAGAGGACAGGCTAACTCAGGCACTGCTTCTCTCACTGGTCAGCCTGTTCATGAGCCCCTACAGGAGGCATGCCACCTCCACCTCCAGCCTGAAACTGCTCCCTCCCGCATGAAGCCTCCGTGCCCACAAAGTCACCTTGTCCAGCTTGCTTCCCAGTGAAAGGGACAGCCTGGAGAGGCCTCTTCTTCCTGGCTTCCCTCACACTACCCAACACAATTACAGAGGAGACCTCCCCGGCTCTCCCCATCCAAACTCACCTCCCCTCCCAGTCCCTGCTGGGCCGCTCCAGGCAGCACCAAGGACAGCAGCTGCTCTACTAGCAGTGCAAAGCCAAGAGCTGATGGACCCTCCCAACACAGAAAGGATGCCCAGAAGAACAGCGTGTCTGTTTGTCTGTCTGTCTGCCTATCTGTCATGGTGCTTCTGTATCTGACTCTTACTGCATCTCTGACCCCTGTGTGCTACTGCCTGTCTCCTTCTCTCATCTCTCTCTTTGCTTCATGTCTCTGTGTCTTTGGCTCTTTCTATGTGTCTGTCTCTCTGATTCTGTCTTCTGGTTCTGAGACAGAAGTCTCTCTCCTACTCCTTCTTCATGTGTCTCTGTGCTGTTCCATCTCAAATCTTCAAGTCTCTCTGTCTCTGTCTCTTCCTCTTTAGCTCTCCCTCTATGTGGATGCTTCTACTTGTCTTTCTTGGTTTGTCTGTGTGTGTGTGTATTGGGGAAAATATGTGGATTTCTTTTCACCTATGCACTGAGAAGGGATTCTGCCTGCTTTTCTGTGTGGAGATACCTCTATGTGCTTATGTTTCTGTGTTTGCGTCTTTCTGTGTCGGTCTGCATGTTGGCTGTTCATCTGTGTCTCTCCTTCTCTCCCTCCCCATCCCCCTCTCCCTCTCTCTCCTCCCTAAGTTGCGGAAGGAGGAGGAGGCAAGCCCTTCTAGAAGCTGATTGGCTACTGGTGACATCACTGTTTTCTAGAGAAAGAGCTAAGATCACAGAGTATTTTTGGAGCAGAGCGGAGTGTTGCACTCACCTGCCAGAGGCCCCAGCAGGTTTCCCAATACCCCCACCCCCAACCTTGCTTCAGGCTAGGTTTGAATTCCAACCCCTCAGGGAAAGCTCCAAGAAGGCCCAGCTGCAGCAGGCACCTCCCCCACAGCCCCAAAGGCACCTGGATAAGGACAGAGCCTGCCTCCTAGCCTCCAGGAGCACAAAGGCTGATCCTGGACCCAGAAAGAATGGGAAAACAGTGGGCACCATGTGTGAACAGGGGGAGCAATGTGTGTGTGCATATGTGAATGTGTATATGAGGCTGCTCTTGGCAAAAGGATGTATATGTGGATACATGCCTGTGTGCAGATGACTAGCTCTTAGCAAACGGACAAGGATGAGTCGGGGGGAGGGGTGCTGCATGTGTGAGTGTGTATACGTTTGTGACTGTGTGTGTATAGCACAGACTTTCCAGGAGGGTAAAGGAGGAAATACAGGAGCCTGGGAGAAGAGGAAGGAGGTATTCCAGGGCCTAGTTACCTGGTGTGCAGGACAGAGGCTCTCCACAGAAGGGGACCCCTTCCCAGGGCTTTGGCCCCTAGAGCCTAAGGCAAGAGGCAGAGAGGCAAAGGAAATGACCAGCTCTGCTGAGCAGGTGGTTGCCCACTTTTAGCAGTGAAGCTCGGCTCTGTAGCACCATGGCTACTGGGGTTGAGGGCTCTGGAGAGCAATGCCAGGAGGTAGGTTGGCTCCAAAATGGGTTCCCACAGTGCCTGCTGCTCAGTGCTGCCTCATTCTCACCTCCTGGCAATGAGGCAGCCTCATTCACACCTCCCCCAGCACTGGGGCTGGCTCCAGGTTTCCACTTCCACCCCCAGCCAGCCCCTGGGCTCAGGACTGAGCACCCAACCCAAGGCCCACCCCCAAGCCAGTCAGCCCCATCCCTCATCTCTGCACAAGGACCCTTTCAACCAGGGACAAGCAGCTGGAGAGAGGACTCAGTGAGATAAGCATCCCAAATATGATAAGCAAGGCAGAAAGAGATGGAGTTTCCCAAGAAGAAAGCAGAGGCGTGGGAGCTCCTGGCCCAGCCTCTGCACTTGGTTCAACCCATTTGGTTTTCTGAACCCTGAAGTATTTATCACCTTCCTCAACTCCTCAACACACATACATACACACACACACACACACACACACACACACACAGCACTCTCACTCCATCACCTACAAGCACTTCTTCCTAAGCCTGATCCTTCCTGAGCCAAAGCATGTCTAATAAGACACTTTCTCTAGAAAAGCTCAAAGCAAGAAACAAAAGTAAACAGGGTGGCAGTAAATAGGGAAGGGGTGCTTGATGGAGGAGAAACTCTCACCTAGGACACCAAACCCAAATTGAAGACTTTGAAAGAGACTCAAGAAACCAGGAAGGAGAGAGACACAGAGACAGACACAGTGCAAACCTGACACAGGAAGAGCCCAGCCCACAGCAAGAAAGAGAACTCTGGGGCACAGAGGACCCAAAGACATAGGCCTTCATAGGAGCCCAGAATCAGGAAGACAGAGCAGAGGCTATTCGTTCAAGAAGCAAGTGGGCTTCTCCCCAGCAGATTGACTGGAGCAACTGCCAGTGGGCAGGGGGCAAGAGGAGGAGAAGGAAAGGATAGAAAGTGACCTGAAGTGAGGAGGGGCTGCAAGAGGAAGAGACACCCCCAGGCCCCTTCCCCACCAAAGAAGCCTACAGCAGCCCAAAGAGGTGTGGCAACAATCTCAGAGGGGAAACTGGCATCTGCAGGAGTGAGGGTGGTAGGAGCCCATGAGGTGCCCTGGATTCCACATACCTGTTTTAGAGAAGGCAGGAAACAGCAATACCCTAAGCCGAGCAAATCTGCATCTTGGGGCTCTGCCCAGCCCACTTTGGAGTTGTTTTCCCAGGATAGGGTAGAGAAAGCAGGAGAACAAAGGAAGATGAGGTAGCCCCTGCAGTCTGGCTGACCTTTCAGGAAGCCCATAGGGTACAGGTCTCCTGCTCTCTAGGCCAGGTGGTGCCCAGCAGGCAGCCAAGTCCAGGTTGCCATTGGATCCCCTGTGGACATAGAACCATGAGGAGCCAGGCTCTGGCACAGCCCTTGGGCCCCACACTTACAGCCTGGGGCTCTTCCACCAGAGCAGGGCTGGGGGAGGAAGGGTACCTGAGAATGAGAAACACTAAATGCCTAAGAAGTTCTAGGAGCCAGGCCAGGGAGAGCTTCAGCTGTCAAGCAACCAAACTTCCTCTAAATATCTACCACATACCAGGCTCTGTGCCTGGCGTGTAACACAAATTTCACTTAATGCTCACAATGCCCACCTATTAGAAATACTACCAGCTCATTTTCACAAATGAGCAAACTGGGAGGCTACCTGGCTCAGCCAAGTCACTCAGGTACAAGTAGGGGAGTCAAGCTCCAGCTGCTGTGTCTCCTCCTCCTCTTTGCCCACACTCATTGACAATATCCTGACCAACCACAGGCCCAGGTACCACAGCCTCTCCCACATTGCATCCCAGACATCCCAGACACTTTCCTCCCTGAGTCAGAGGGCAGACCTTCTCCACTACACATTCTGCTTAGGTTCCAACAGCCAGACCCATGCAGCCCAAGACCAGAAAAGGATGACAAGGTGGGTCTATTTCAGAACGCAGCTGGTGCTCTCTGGCTGGCTCTGGGCTCAGCACTACTCAGCACCTCTGGCTACGTCTGGTAGTGGCTACCATAAGGGAAGACCACCGGGTGAGGACCAGCCTCCTTCATTCATGAGTACAAATCCTTACTGGAGCCGCTGCTGCTGCCTCCTCCTTCTCTTCCTTCTCCTCCTCCCCTTCTTCCTCCTGCTCCTCCGCCCCCTCCTCCCCCCCCCCCCACCCCGCCTCTTTGTCCCCAGCCCCCTCATCCTCTGGGCACCAGACTCCCAAACCACAGGCCTGTTGTCTAATAATACCAGCGACAGCCACCGCCACCTCCATCTGCCAGCCTAAAAATAATCCCTGCTAGTCCAAAAAAGGCACAGCCCCCAATAGTCCCCCAATCACTCCTCCCCAACAAGCCAGAAGGCTCCAGGAGATTCCAGGAAGCCGGGGACTCAGGCTCCCAAGGAGCCTCCCACAGAGGTACACACCCAGAGGGATGGCATGAAGAAAGCAGAGAACAGAATCCCTATTGCCCAAAGCAAAGAACACTCTACAAATATAAGATAGACAAGAGGCCTGTGTCCAAAACATCTGGCCATGTCCTTGTTCTTTCCAGAAGGCAGGTGGGCTAGAAGTCATCTGGCCATCATTCTGCCTCCATCAAGAGCCCCTGCACCCAGCCTAAGCAGGTTCTCAGAAATGTCCCTACCTTCCATGGTCTCCATCAGTGTCCTCCCAGCCCTTCTGGCCCCCACTCTGCATCAAACCTCTCAGGGTGGGAAGTCAGAGGTCAGGTGAGCCCAGACCAGCCCTAGCCAGCAAACCCTCCCATCTTCCAAACAGCAAGGCATGGAGGAGGGAGGGGCAGGAACTGCAGGCCTCCTTCCTCCTGTAGGTGACTCCTTCCTAACCCTCTTGGCTGGGCTCCCCTCGAAGCCCATGAGGCAGTGATGCTATTAGCAACCTTAATTTGCTCTCAGCTAGATTGTATTTCCAAGAGCCTTTTTCCCATGAGCCACTGACAGGAAGCAGTCAGTAATTCAACCTCCACTCTGCTCCTTTAATGGCTCCTCAGCAGAAAGGTAAAGCCACACCCCACCCCTGCCACCTGGGCGGAGGCCTGCACCCTCCACACTCACATGTGGCCATGTGCACACATGTGTTCCAGAGCAAACAGACAGGCCAGCCCAGCCAGGTGAGGGCACCACGAGCTCTGCCTGCCACTAGGCCACCCTCCTCTCCTCAAGGAAGACAAGATAAGAAAGAAAGGGGGAAATTGAAGCTCCATATTTACTTACAGTAAGGTATCAGCATTCCCTACTCTGAAGCCAGAAAATGAGGACAATGGCTCACCTTATACAATTTGTGAAGGCAGGCCTGTGTGCAAGCTGTCTGCCACAGACCTTCCTGGTGGGTGCCTGTGACCAGGAGGGAGGTAAGGGGAAATGTGGAGGGGAGGGGGGGCTGGAGATACAATGACAGGCAGAGGGGACTATCCCAATCCCCTCTTTTCTCAGAAGGACAGTTAAGCTGGTTGCCACTTCCCTCAAAGCTTTGGCTCACATGGAATTGTTCTCCAAAACCCTTACAGAGGCCCTGTCTCTGCTCACCAGTCTCCTGCTTATTCACGCAAGAGAGAACAGAAAAGCAGGAAGATTCCTAAGAAAAATAGGTCAGCTGCCTCGGGCAGATCACGCTGGCACCCGTGGGCAGTGCCCCTGAGGGGGCCAGGCTACAAGCTGCCTCTGCAGTCCCAGCACCCTCTCCCATATCCCCAGGGACCCAGCCCCTTCTCTACTCTATCTAGAGTGCACTGGGTTAACAGGCAACTGATGCCAGAGCCCACTGTAGTAAAACAGGCCCATTTTTTGTCCCCTGGAGCTCTGTCTGGGTTTGTCCCCCATTTAGGCTTTCTCTCAGGGACATCAGGCATCCTTCAATCCAGTCCCTGGGCTAAGCCTCCAACTTTGGAAACTTCTGGGCTGTCTAGACTCAGGTACAGAGCAGGGGGATAAGGAAAGTAAGGCATCTGCTCTGAGTACAGTCTGGCTGCCAACTATAGCACTTGGAGGGGAGTGACTCCCCACCTCGTGCCTGGAGCTTAACTGTCCCCCTGTCATCCTGCATTCTATACACGTGCATGCAAACACTCAAGTGCACACACACACACAGGTGTGTGCACACACATGCACACACATAAAAGCACAGGCATGTATACATACACACACATGCAAACATGCACACACATAGAGGCATGTGCACACATCTCCAGACAGCTCACACCAATTACAGCTATTTTCATAATTCAGATCCACTCTTCACACAAGCTGCTTAACCAATGCTAGGGAGCAGACAGAAGAAAACTGCCCCCCTGAAACCCTGGGCCCCAGCCTGAGAAGGTCACAGGATGTGTCTAGGAAAAGAGGATACTTTCAAGGGGAAGAAAAGTGCATTAAATCTCAGGCCTAGCCCCGTATAGGACATATCTCCTGGCCTTCACTTCCCTCCCCCTGCCAGCACACAGGAAGGCTGGGAGAGAGAAGAAAGCAGCCAGCAGGCCTGAGAAAGACAGGGCCAAGGGAGAAGAGAGAGCAGCAGGCCAGGCTCTGAGAGCCGCACCCTGGCTGGGGCGGGCAGAAGGGAGAGAAAACGCAGGCATCAGAAGAGCAGTGCCAGGAGCCAGGAAAGAGGGAGGAGCAGAGAGATGCTGAGTTTCAGCATCTCCCCAGCTAGGCAGCCTCTGCTCCTTGGGTAACCAGATCCCAGCTTTCTGTCTCAGAGCCACAAACATGAAACCACTGAGCTCTGGGACCTGCCTACTCCAAGTCTGGCACGTGTTGGGCCTCAGGTCAAGAGCTGAAAGCTGATTCTTCCCACTGCCCCTTTGCCATGCCCTTTCCAACACATCCCTTCCTCAGCTTCTCCCAGGGTGTGTGCTGCCAGACACACCCCTGTCTCTGGCAAGTGTGCGGGGGATGCACACACACAGGCGCGCGCACACATACACACACACACACACACACACACACCACTTGGCTACTTGCTGAGCAGAGTCCTTTGCTGATGGACTGCCCATGGGGTCTTGCTAGCAGCCTCCTGGTCCAAATCTCCTCTCTCTCATCTTCATCAGCAAAGGGAAGAAGGGAGAGTTAAGGCCAGGCACTCTACCAGCAGGATCTGAGTCAGAACCCCACTTTATTTGGGGACGCTGTAGTCAGGGATAGTCCAACCACAGAATCTGTGGTTGACAGGAGGAGGCAGCCTTGGGAATAAAGGTCCAGACTTCTTCTCCCCTATGGGAGGTCCAGAGTCATCTAGGCATGGCCCAAGGTCCTGCCCCAAGTTTCCTCAGTCTAGGATGTTGAGGCTTCAATCGCCATCTTCCAGATTCCAGATGCCTATCTTCTCCCTACCCTCCCCAAGCTCTCCACTGACCTCAATCACCTCCCAGACACACATGATCAAAGTCAGATGGGAAGCCCATCCCTAACTGTCCCAACCCGACACTGGCTTAGGGGCCCATTCCCTTTTACCCCTCTGCTAAAGCAGCCCCTACTTTGGCCAAACCCTAAAGGTGGCATCTGAAAGTCCCTCCCTGTCAGAAATCTCCCCAGAAGTCACCTCTGCCAGTCAGAGAAGAGCTGAGCTGTCACACAGAGCCAGCTTTTGAACAGTGACTGGTATTTCCCATATGAGCCAAAACCCTGCCACACAGATCCCCTCCCCCTCCCCCCAGAGTCTGTGATGCTAGGACCTGCTTGGCTCCTGGGCTCCCTGCATCCTTCCCACAAGCCTCTCTGGCCACTGACAAACTCTGAGTTTTGCAGATCTTTCAAAGAATGTCCAAGTAGTCCTGAGGTCTGCACACCCTCTGCATACCTCCCTGGGATTCAGAGGAGAAAGGGGTTCTGCCCAGGCAAGGTCAGCCTGTGAAAGGGTACTTGATTCCTACAGAGGCAGTCTTCTGAACTTCCCTCAACACACTTCTAGCTCCCAATGCCCTGAATGGTCCAAGGGAAAGAAACTGAGAAGGGGCCTGGAACTCCAGAGATACTGAATGTAATAATAATAATATTCACATTTATTGAGCAATTACTATATAACAGGTAGTCATTCATTTCTTTACAGCACTAATGTTCACCAAAAAACCCTGCAAGCTCATACTGTTAATCCAATTTTTCCATTGAGGCAAGTGACATTTAAAAGGTTGAGCAACTTATCCAAGGTCACAGGGCCAGCAAGTGGCAGAGCCAAGATATGAAACCAGATCATGTGACTCTATACCTAGGTCCTCAACTACCATATATATTGGCTTTTTAAGCTAAAAGGACTCCAAGACCAACAGAGGTGGCAGGCTCAAGGGTGCATGTCAAGCCATCCCAGACAGAAGGACCTCTCCACACCCAGAAAGAGGGTATAACCTTCATGCCCAATAACCTTCAATGTTGTTTGGAAGTCCTTCCTTCTGTCTAGCCATTCTGTGTGTTGCTGCCATTTGCCTTTATTCTGTGCTTAAACTTGCACAAAGTCCATTTCCCTCACCCTGACTTCTCCAGTTTAGAAGCTATTTCAGAGCCTCCTTTCAGTGTCTCTTTTTTATTCAAAGATCCCAGCAGCTCCTTTTGGTGCTTTCAGCGACAGTCCCATAGCAGGAACGTACCAAAAAATGGAGGGGAGGAGGAGGAGGGCATTGGAAGACTACAAGGAAATAGGGGAAAGGAGGAGGCTGAAGCTAAGAACAATTTCTCACACACAACTCGACCGATCTCACACCTACCCCCATTTCATAAGCTTCTGAATTCCCCTGGCCTCAGTTTTCCCACCTGACAAATGGAGTTTTTAAACCATCCAAGGCAACGTACCATTTAATAAAATTACCCTCCCTTCACCTTCCTCTGGTTCGGTTTTCAGACTCACTCCCCTCCTCCAATAGCATGGAAGACATTCCATTCTAGAAACTTTCTCAAATCATTCCTTTCTCCCCCTACACACCCTCAGACAAGAGAGGACCCTGTCTGTAAAAGGCGCCTCCAGCGAACCCCCTCTACCCTAGCTCGGCTGGGAGCGGGTTCTCTCTTTGCCGGGTCCTCCCTGCTGACTTCCACCCACCGACGGGCTATCTCCCCGCTCTCCTCTCCTCCCAGCTGTGTGAACTTGCCCGCAGCTGGGTCGTGTCTGCGTGGTGAAAACGGTGAGCTCAGAGTCCTCGCACCCTCCGGGCTCCGCTCCTACTTCCATACAAGGGCCGAGAGCCTGGGGTGCCACCCAGAGGCTTGTAGGTCGCTTTGCCCGTCTCCAAAGCAAAAGCGCGCGCGCTCACGCACGCATCAACCAAGTCGCTGGCTTCCCTCTTGTCTCTTCCCCAGCTCAGACAGAGAAACCAGAAAAAGAGAAACCTCCCTCCGCTCCGAGATGAGGCAGTGGGGACCCCTACCCCGCCACCCTCACACCCAGCCAGCTCTGCCTCACAGCCGGTGAGGGCGACGTGGAGTCCGCACGCCTGGGGCCCGCTCTTAGGGAACTTTTGCCTGGCCAGGGCCCAGGTGAGGCTAAGACGGGCGCGGGCGCCTGGCAGGGCTAGGCAAAAGCGGACACTCCTTTGAGCCGGCCAAGAGACTCCCTCGTTTAACCTGCTCTTCTCTTTCGGGGCTGCCTGCGCCCCCAGCCCCGCAAGGGGAATCCAACCCCTAGCTGCCAGGATGTGTGATCAGAAGGGATGCGAGTTGGAGTTGGGGCGCCCGCAGGGTCGAAAAACCAGTCCCTTTAGCTAGCTAGCCGTGGGTGCCGAGAGTCCCAAGGCTGGTCTGTGGAGCGGTGGCGCTGCGCGCGGCTCGTGCGTGCTGCAGCCTACCCAAACACCCACAAACTACCCGGCAGCCAGAGTTAGGAAAGCCGCCGACTCCCCAGCGCTAGAGAAGGCGGCTGCTCCGGCAAAGAGCACCTGGCTCGGCACGCCGGTATGAAACCCTGAGGCCGAAGGTGGACAAAGTCGACCCGGATCCCAAGATCTTTTCCCGAGTGCCAGGCAGCCCTTGGATTCGGGCCCCTTCCCACCCGGCCCCTTCGGCCCGCGGCCCACAGCGCTTCCCCGCAGTGCTCCGGAGCGCTCCTCACCCGAACCAGAGCCTCGCCCGCGGAAAGGCGCAACGCTCAGCGGGGACGGGGAGCCCGAAACGAAGAAGAAAGGGCTGACGCCGGGGAGGGCCAGAGGAGGGGCGCTGCACTTCAACTCACCTTGAGCCGCAAGACCTCGGGTGCTGATCACACTTGCTATCAAAGTGGCCACATACCAAATCATAGTACTACCGCGCGCCAGCCAAGAGCCTCATCCTATCGCAAAGTGCTCCTGCGCCCGCACACTTCTCGCGCCCGAGCGCCTGCTCACGCCCGCTCGCGCCCGCCTACGCCCCACGCCGGTGCTCCTGCAGCCCCGCCGGCCCGCTCTCCATCCCTCCCCGGCTACGCTCGGCTCGGCGCGCAGCCTCCCCGGCCCCCGGCGCAGCGGCACCTGCACTACTAGCCCAGGCAGAGCGCAGCCAGCTCCACGGTGAAGCCTACCAGGGCCGGGCCTCCGGGACCGCCCCCGCCGCCCTCCCATTGGACACTGCTCGCAAGCCTGGGGGCCGATTGGCTCGAAAGTCTGTCCATCGTGGCGCGAAAGAGGCGAGCCCATTTCAAGGTGCGTTGAAGTGTGGCGAGCTCAGAGCCGCAGAATCATGCGCATTGCCAGGGAGAAGGCGTTGTAGCGTCTCTGCTCTGTTCTGTTCTCTGCTCACACTGCATGGCAAGTTCCTGGTGAAGGGAATGGTAGCTTCTCGGGCTTGCTAACGGGACCCTGGGAATCTCAATTACCCCAGAAATGTCCGAAGGGACGTCGCCCCCGCCCACCCAGGGAACCCAACATCCGGTTTCCAACCAGCAAAAAGCAGTTCCCTAGAGGACCATGCTGATTCAATGATGGGGAAACCCAGGAACGGGCAGGGCAGCCTGGGAAAGCTAGGGAACGTCCTTCACTTGGAGATCTTTTCAAAGAGGTCACACAATACCCCCCGCCCCCGCGCCACTCCTTTCCACACACGGACATTCTTCCCTCAACAACGCACCCCCTTCCACCCAAACATGATATTGTTAAGTTACGCTCCATCCGGCCTGAAGGCAGGGGGATGACTAAAATGACCTCCAAAAGTCACTCCAATTTAGAATGAGTCATTGGCTCAGCTGAGGGAGTGTCAGAGAATCTTCTCCCCCCCACACACACGTACACACACTACCACCCCCAGTGCAGGTCATTGTTGCTCATCATTAGTAAATCTCTACTTTGAGCAATAAAAGTGTTTTTTTTTTCCTTAAAAAAGGCTGCCTCTTCATGCATAAAATTCCTCCCCTGCTCACCTATCTGAGAATTTAGTCCCATCTCAGCATCATGAAGCCAGGATGGATTTGTAGAGCAGTTTAGGGGTTTGGGATGGAGGGACCCAGGGAAAGGGGCTGATGGACTTCTTACTCCTACAGAGGAAGACAGATGAGGCAATCGCAAGGCTCCATATTTCTCAGTCTCTCTACTCTAACCTCTCATCCCCTCCCCCAACACAGTTGTATCTGCAGAAGAAATAAATGAGTGTCATGGAAACATCTACTATAAACAATCACCTCACACCAGTGTTCTGAGGCTGCAGTGAAGATGTTTGTTCTTTCAAGGAGTGAAAGCAATGTGAGAGTGGCACAGTTCCCTAGGATGGGCTGTGGGCCAAGGAAGGAAGACATAGGGGCAGCAAAGGGGAGTTAAGGAATTTCACCCTCTCAAAGCATTCATTGGACACAAAGCACTGGCTCTGAGACATGAAGCTCCTAAAAGGACATGAAGCTCATAAAAGAGCAAGAAGGATACTTGCTTCTGGGAAAACACATCCACACAACATGCATCAAAACTTGCCTTGAGTGCTAGAGGAACAGCTTTCTCTGAAACCTGAGACCTTTTAGCTCACAGTCAGCCAGGAGGTGGAAAATTGGGATCCCCCCTCCCCACCGCAGAGTACCAAACCCATGGTAAAGGTTTAGCATCTGGATATAATCTGGAGAACCAGAACATCCTACCACTACCCACCCACTCCGGTCACGTAAACACACTCAAGGTGCATAACACTGAGGCCATCTCTCCTTGGGCCTTTGCTTTAGTTTCTCTTTCTCTGCCTAGATGCCTTTCTTGGGAATATAAATTGAATTGGAAGCTCTGAGCCCCCATTGATGGGCTAATTCCAGCCAGTATGCCAAAGAATAACAACTTCACTCTCAGCATATACATACACACACACACACACACACACACACACACACACACACACACACACTTTCCCAGAGTTCTGGGGCTGTAAAGCCTTACTGGGATCCATTTGCAGAAATAGTGATAAGAGAATTCTTCCCTTTCCAAAACCTCCAAGCAGCTAACTGGGGTAGAGAGAAATGCTGAATTCCCAAGGGCAAGCCCCAGCTCCATAAGGAAGAAAGAGGGGTGAAAAGCATCTGTGCTCAGGTAAACATTCTTCCAGTGGCATGCAGGGTAAGGAAAAATATGGAGCCACTCTCACCATCCATCTTGATTGTATCTGCTTGGCAATCTTCTTTGTCCTACTCACTGTAGTGGTTTCTGCTAGGGAATTAAAACTGTCAGGTTGGCAGGAGGGGGAAAAAACCCATAAAGAGCTTGATAGCATGAGTTGGGTTTGGAATGTGTACAAAAGAACTATCTAAAAAAGAGGCTAAATTTCTTCTGAATAAGACTATCGGAGATGGGGTGGAACAGGGAGTGAAGACAGAGAGCAAAGGAAATAAAATTGAGATACAAAGGGAAAAGTTAATAGCATCACCACCACCACCAACATCATCATCATCATCATCATCATCATCATCATCATCATCATCAGATATGTCTCAGTTTGGTTTCATCTCAGATCAAAAGAGATATACTGTTCCAAGTCACAGTGAGGAATAGGTCCCAGTAAACCTTCACCTCTTGGCATATGGCTAATTTCTGGACCCAGGAAGGATGGCAGACCCTCTCTGGCATGGACACATCCAATAGAGTATTTGAGATAAGCATGGACCCCAGCTGTCCAAGAGGGATGTTAGGGAAGAATGGAGCCTCTCTCATGAGCAGCTTCTAGGTACATGATTAATAATCAATGACAGTAATAAATGCAGTGTATGTATATCAGGTATAGGAGTATATGGCATCCCTTCTTTTTGGAAATACAAAATGCTAGTGTTATCAGTTACTCTATGAAAAAAAATACATCTAGCTGCCTACCTATATATATCCATAGGCCCTTGAAGCTGACAGAAGCTTCATATCTAGGAGAAGAGGACACCATCCGTACTCCTTCCTCATATCCACTGAGCAAGTGGGACTCAGAAACAATAGTTCACTCACCTGTCATCATTTAGCTTCCTCAGCAGTTGCAGACATCTCTGTAGAATCTAGGTTAGAACAGTTGTTAGGACAGCTGCCTGTGAGGAAGAGAGGCAGCTCTAAGTCAAAGCAATTTACCCAAAATAAGCACCATGTTTAAGCATGTTTAGTGTTTATATAATTAGGGAACTGTATCAGTTATCTTGTCGTATAGAAAACCATACCAAAATGTAGTAATTTAAAACAACAAGAGTCAATTATTTCCAAAAAAAAAAAAAAAAAATCTGCAATTTGGACAGAGCTTGGTGGGGGCAGCTCTTGCCTACTTTGTATGGTATCTGACCAACTGGAGGATGGAGGCCGTGTTTCAAGATGGCTCACTCTCATAGCTGCCAAGTTGATGCTGGCTAGTTAGCCAAAGCTATAGGCAAAGCTGTAGTTCTTCTCCATGAGGGCTTTTCTACAGGCTGCTTGGACTTCCTCACAGCATGGAGGTTGGGTTCCAAGCGCTGCCAATCTAACAAAATCAAATGGAAGATGTTTTCCATACTGTTTGCCTGAGTGGCTGCACCAGTTTGCATTCCCACCACAGTGCAAAAGAGATCCTCTTTCTCCACATTCTCGCCAACATCTGTTGTTGTGTGAGCTGTTAATGTTAACCATTCTGACAGGTGTAGGTGGTATTTCATTGTGGTTTTGACTTGTATTTCCCTGATGATGAGTGATGTGGAGCATTTTTTCATGTGTGTGTTCACCATCTGGATGTATTCTTTGGAGAAGTGTCTATTCATGTCTTTTGCCCATTTCTTCACTGGATTATTTGTTTTTTGGGTGTTGAGCTTGATAAGTTCTTTATAGATTTTGGATACTAACCCTTTATCTGATGTATCATTTGCAAATATCTTCTCCCATTCCATCTGTTGTCATTTAGTTTTGCTGATTGTTTTCTTCTCTGTACAGAAGCTTTTTATTTTGATAAGGTCCCAATAGTTCACTTTTGCTTTTGTTCCCCTTGCCTCTGGAGACATGTTGAGTAAAAAGTTGCTGCAGCAGAGGTCCAAGAGGTTTTTGCCTGCTTTCTCCTCTAGGATTTTGATGGCTTCCTGTCTTACATTTAGGTATTTCATCCATTTTTTAAATTTTTTGAATGTTTATTTATTTTTGAGAGAGAGGAAGAGAGACAGAGCATAAGTGGGGGAGGAGCAGAGAGAGAAGGAGCCACAGGATCCAAAGCAGGCTCCAGGCTCTGACCTGTCAGCACAGAGCCCAATGTGGGGCCTGAACCCACAAACTGTGATATTATGACCTGAGCTCAAGTCAGACGCTTAACCAACTGAGCCACCCAGGCACCCCATTTTCATCCATTTTAAGTTTATTTTTGTGTATGGTGTAAGAAAGTGACCCAGGTTCATTTTTCTGCATGTCACTGTCCAGTTTTCCCAGAACCATTTGCTGAAGAGACTGTCTTTATTCCATTGGATATTCTTTCCTGCATTGTCAAAGATTAGTTGGCCATATGTTTATGGATCTATTTCTGGGTTCTCTGTTGTGTTCCATTGATCTCAGTGTCTGTTTTTGTGCCAGTATCATACTGTCTTGATGATTACAGCTTTGTAATACGTCTTGAAGTCTGGGAGTGTGATGCCTCCAGCTTCGGTTTTCTTTTTCAAGATTGCTGAGGCTATTCGGGGTCTTTTCTGGTTCCATACAAATTTTAAGATTGCTTGTTCTAGCTCTGAGAAGAATGCTCGTGTTATCTTGATAGGGATTGCAAGACAAAAATGAACTTTAGAGAAAATTCCTACAAAGAAAGGGTTTGCAAACACTATCTAGATCTTAGAATTTTCTCACTTCAATTCAAGCTGCTGCCACTAGTCCCAGGCACACAGGAATGTAAACTTCACCCTTATAAAAGTCTAGCCCATGTTTGAAGCAAATCTTTTCACCTTGTTTTCTCTTAATACTCCAGGGACCAGTCAGCATGTTTTAAAAGAACTTGTAAGGAGAGAAGAAAACAAACAAAGGAAATTAGATTTCGAAAATATAAATATCTAATCTTAAAATCTGATATAGGAGAAGTGGATTAAACTTTACAGGATTCTCAAAACTTCTTATCATAAGAATTTTCCATCTCAGCTCAAAATGCTTGCAAAACTTTGTAGGCACCTTGCTTGGCTTACTTCTCTCCCAGATCCCTCTTGGGCAGGTGGCCCCTGGTCATAAATTGTTTTTCTGGACACAAGTAGTTCTTCTAACAATCCACTTTGCCCTCTCCAAAAATAAATTCCTGAAGACTATGTCTTAATAAAATTCAAACTGAATTATGATTCAAACTTTTCAGAGGTTCAAAACTTTCCCTAGTCTGTTCCCACTTTCCCTAAAGGCTACATCTTGGTTAGGTGGTAATGATTGGCCCAGAGACAGATCCAGTCCTTCATGGCTTAAGACACTTGTTCTGATCACCATAGGATCATTTTATGATATTTCACCCAGATGAGTCCCCAAGCATGGGAAGAGAAACTATCTATTATAGAAGGGCAGTAGGACATTGCTTAACTATACACTAGTCATCAATCATGTGCATATGTTAGATACAGCACACCAGTGAATGGGAAGGAGATGACATTCTCCCACAACATGCCCTGATCATATATGTGTGCACAGGTGCCAGTTCCTGGAACTGTAGCCATACTATATTCATTTCTTGTCTGACTGACAAAGGAACAAGTTCTTGTCCAAGGAAGAAAGTAGATCCACTACTTAAGATAAGTTTATCTGAAAACCAGATACATAGCCCCCTCAGCCATACCAAATTCCTCTCCTCTTTCTTCTTGGTTTTCCAGACCAGCTATGAACAATCTCAAAGAAGGCATGTTTCATGTTTCTCTGGCTTAATCTAAAAATGCAGAAAGGAGGTTCTCTGTTTTATATCAAATTTGTCCACAGAAGTCAGGTGCCCCCATGACAGCCCTCCTTATGAGGTGCCCCACAAGAATATGCTGCCATCAGTCTTCAGCAACCTCTCACCTTGCCAAGGACTGCATCATATAAAATGTTATTTACAGGACTCCTAGGCAACTCTGGCCCACCTGAGTATACTCTTGCCTACACAAAGCTAAAGGCCCAGCCGTGAGGTGCTGAAACTGCAGTGACCCCCCTTACACAGAAGTCTAAAAGACAGCTAGGAATCAGGACTCTGCCAAACCATCCCAGCTCTGGCCTTAGGAAGTTGGTGTTCTGAGTCATTCTTTTGTCTGAGTTATGGTTTCCCAATTTGCAGAAAGGACAGTAGACCGAAGGTCTGCAGAAAAAGAATCTAAAGATTCTTATGTGCTGTTGCTCTGTCTCAGTCCCAAACAGTCTCAAGCCATAGCCCAACTCCACGCTCCTGTTATACTATATAGGAGGAAATTTGGACCTAGCTTTACCCCAAGACTTTTGAATTCTCAGGGATTCTAGTACAGTATAGAAGCTTCCACAGAGGTAAATGGAGTCATGGACTAGAGCAGCTGGCATCATTGAAATTGGCAAAATGTTGACATGAGCAGAATATCAGAAAGATGTGGGGAATCAGCCAAGAAACAGGTCATGCTAGAATGCAAGAAGGGAGAGATCAAGGACCTAGGTCAAGAAACACCAGAAGAAGGAATTCTCCAATTAACAAGTAGCCGCTGAAGAGCAATTCACAGTCAGCACTGTGCTAAGTATTGAGGACGACACAACAGTGACAGACCAGGATCCCTATCACTCAGGAGCTTAGTATGTAGTTGGAAAGATAAACATGACCACCTGAGCAACACTTAATAAACTCTGTCAACATGGAACCTAGAGAGAGATGGTGGCCCAGACTTGAATTGCTGCAGAACCTCAAGAAGGTGGAGATGGTAGAAACAGGTGAGAGCTAAGTAGAGGAAGTGAGATGTGAGCCAAATCTCAGAAAAAGGAGAACAAGAGACAGGATGGATGAAACAAGGCACTGCAGTCAAGGGTAACTACTGGTCTGTCACCCCCTGAGGGCAAAGAGTTTACTAGTTTACTGCTCTCTAGTATCCTAGTACCAGCACGTAGTGGATGTTCAATAGAGATTCGTGGGAAATGAGTGTACAGAAGTGGTAATAAAATGACATGGCTGGCATGTCTGTGGCATAAGGCAGAAGCTTCCATGTTTAGAGCAGAGACTATGTTAAGGGGGAATGAGAAAATAGGTCAGCTAAGAAAGGTGAGAAGGAGGAGTAGGCAAATAGGAGTAACACAAGTGCGTATAGGGTTAATTAGAAAGGTAAGGAGGGAGGTGGTGAGAAACAAGTCTGGGCCCAAGAAAAAGCTGAGGAGAAAGCTCAAAGCCAAAAGCTCTCTCTTGGCTCAAATAAAACCAATGGGCAAGGAGTTGGGGGGATGGGGAGTGACAAGTAGTCCAATAAATAGTGTGGGAAGGGTCTGTGCTTCTGCTTTGGACCCACAGATGGATGGGTTGGGGATGGGGGAGGAGAACAGATTCTGGAGCCACAGCTGGAGGGCTTTACGGGGTCTATTTCTGGCACACATTCGACCCCCAGACCTCTCATTCTTGGACCCCTCCACATTTAGTTCTCAACCCCCACACAAAAGGGCCTTGTGTGGGAGAGCTAAGAGATGCCAAATGCATCTTTATTCCATTGCCTCCCCCTCCACCCCTTCCCCAGAGCCTTGGCTCCAGTATCGCTCTGCCAGGTGCAGGAAACAGGAAGAGAGGGGCTGGGGACCAGATGTGAGCCAGAGGTCGGCTGGAAATGTCAGCTCCATCCTCCCTGCCTCCAGTCCCCTTACTCTCTGCTGCCTCCTCTCTAACTCCCCATCAGTGACACCCTATCCTTACCCCTTCCCCTTTTGTCCCTGTCCCCATCCTTCTTTCACTGCCCCCTGTATCACAAGACCTCACTTCTCAATCCTCTCTCCTTCTTTTCCTCTCTATTCCTCCCTTTGTTGGGCTTTAGAGTGGTGTGGAGAGCCTGGAGACAGAACTGGATTTATTCTTGGAAAAAACACCCATGGCAGAGGGTACCACAGCAACAAGTTTCCATGGTGCTTGGCCACAAGGTAAATATGCTATGAAGGAGCAATTACTGGACTCAGAGTTAGAAGACCCGAGTTCCATCCCTGACTTACCTCACCAACAACATATCCTGAAGTGACTTGTGTAACTTCCCTAAGCCTCATTGGGAATTCCACAAATGTCCAACCATTTAATCAATAGCTGGCATTCACAAGTATGTATTGAGTACCTGTTATGAGTCAAGCACTCTGCTATGTACAGGACGAGCAATGTAGACATGGTTCTTGCCTTCATATAACTTACAGTTAATAACTAGTAGGGTTGTTCAGAAAACTAGAGTGAGCTAAAGGGTTAACACAATGGCCAGTCCATAGTAGGTATTCAAGAGGCACTGTGCACAGAAAATATTTCAGAATCCCAGTAAGGAGAGCAGTCTGGCCTCATATCCCCCGTGATATGAGCTGCTACATACATGTAGCAGCTGCTACAACACTGGTTTAAAATTAGAAGATGCTGCTGAACTTCTAACCTTGCTTGCAGCCCAGTGTCTGTTTCTAGGTGGTTAGAAACTAGGGAACAATGTGAGATACTAAAGATTTATCTGCATAGGAGACAAGATTGCCCAATCTAGGAAGGTTCAGATATGTGGGAGATTCTGGTGGATGTGCTTGAGAAGGGTGTATTCCTGGGGGTAGGATGGGAGAAATATATAAATGGTGATAGGAATTATTTGGGAAAGGAGAATAATTCATCCAGAACCCTGACTTCTGAGGGTTTAAAAGCTAAGCTCCTTCCCCAATCCCTTTCTAGGAAACCAACTTGGAAAATCTTGTGGACTTGGGGGTAGTCACAGATCCCAGGGAAGCCCATGACAGGAGTATCTTATGGAAGAAGGCCAGTTGGGGCACTGAAAAGAGAGTCTCATAGGGAATCCCAGACAATGAGTTGATAGAAGGAGGAATGTGGAGAGAAGGGGGATAAAGGGGCAGGCTGCCATGACGGCTGCTTTCCTGGCAACTTCCCAAGGTTAATGGAGGGGCACCAAGAAGCCTCTGCAACATTCCAACAAGAGGGAGGCTGGTTTGAAAAGAGCATTTGCTGTGGGGAAAAGGGGCCTTTCTCTGCCCTAGGCTGCTGTTCTTTTGAGGCATGAGTCCTGAGAAAACACACTGGGCAGGGGCAGAATGGATGATTTGCCATTCATCATCAAGGCAAATGATGTACACCTAGAAGACAAGAAGAGGTCAGAAGCTAGGTCAGCTGAGATGATGGTAGCTGAGAAACTTCTATATAAGGAATTCCAGAGCCTAACTGTACCCCATGAACTATGGGTATTTAGAGAAGGGCAGAAAGAGAGAGAAGGGGAGAAAACTGAGTATTAACTGAAAACTGAGGAGTACTTGTAGAGAGAAGGGGGGATCAGGAGTTTACACTGTAGGAGAAGATGTTGACCCTTCCCAAGCTCAGGGCCCTGTGTCTAGGTTGAAGAATTTGACTTAAGAATGCCCAGGCTTTTACCATATGGTAAGTTAAGACAACTAAAACCTCCATTCTACACACACACACACACACACACACACACACACACCATTGCACACATACCCACTGTCAGGACTCACATACACATATGCAAAATCACACACATAAATGCAGGATGCTCTTATGAACACATTCAAGGCAGAATCTCTTCATATAACCACACATATGTCATATCTACATCTGTACATATTTACAAAGTCCACATCCTCTTTTTTTGATGTTTATTTATTTTTGACAGAGAGAGAGAGAGAGACAGAGCATGAGCGAGGGAGGGGCAGAGAGAGAGGGAGACACAGAATCCAAAGCAGTCTACAGGCTTTGATCTGTCAGCACAGAGCCCAACACGGGGCTCAAATTTACAGACTGCGAGATCATGACCTGAGCTGAAGTCGGACGCTCAACTGACTGAGCCACCTAGACGCCCCCAAAGTCCACATCCTCTTAAGCTGCTCATAAGGGCAAGTGGATGCCATATCCTCACGCATCACAAGGCTGACACACATTGCCCCATAGTTTATATGTATGTGAGATCTCCTGCTTTCCCATACCAGAACTCCCAGCATAGATGTCCCTAGAATGTTCTCTTCCTACTGGCCAATTCATGTCCCAAGGAGACTTGTCCACATGAAACCCACCTTCCTAAAACTCATCCTGAGCCCAGTGTCCAGGTTGCCCTAGACTTCACCCTACATTCTGTCTCTAGGGTGCCCAGCTCCCCACCCCCAACTTGTTATGACGCTGGGTAGCAGCTACCAGCAGGTGGCGCCAGCAGGAGCCTCAAGTAACCAGGATTTGTATTAATGAGAACAAATCCACATTTCTGAGAGGAAAAGTGGTCATGCCAGTGTGTAACCCTCCTTACTGTGTCCAGGGATGAGCCCAGTGAATGGATATACTAAGAGCACCAGGTCAAGGAAAGCCACTCCCAAGGAAGAGGGCAAAAGATGCTGAGTTCAAGAGAAGATGGGAAGCTAAAGATTAGGGATAGAATGGAAGAAGGAGGGAACTGAGAGCATTTCTGTACAATTTGTCAGAGGTTTGGACATGTGTGTGCTCCTGTTTTGTGTGCACATGTGTGTTTTCATGCACATTTGAGTGCCGTATTATATTGCTGATAGGTTACTTGTGTGTCAGTGGATACAGAAGAAGTAGGTGTGAATAGGCTTGAGAGTGCAGGTGTGTGTATGCATCTGTGGGTGCTGCTGTGTGTGGTATGGCTCATGGAGACAAAAAGATGAAGCTGAGCAGACTAGACTCCTCACAACTACAGTGCCATCAGCACCACACACACCACAGTTGTTAGCCCCCTCCCACACACTTTCCACACACACACACTCCAGGGACACACACACACTCTTACACCACCCACACAGACAGGTGCTATGCTGCCACGTACAGACCTGCCCACCCACACACTTTCACACATATATACAGGCCCTGTACAGAACCACAGGGATACATATAGATGCGGCCAAGATGCACACAGAAGGGTGTATTCCTGGGGGTATGATGGGAGGCACACATTGACCCTGCATGCACCTGCACATGTTTGCACACTTGCACATTCTGCGCTGTATGTCCAAACTCTCAGTACTCCACGCCACTCACAGGAAAAGGGGAGAGAGGTTAATAGATAGTAGATAACTCTTCTAGTCTGTAAAGCATCCTAATTTCTGTTCCTATGGGGATTAAAGAGAAAAATATGAAATCTGACAACTTCTTTGTCTGAGGATTGTGGGAACACATGAAACAACCACTCTACACACCCCTCTACCAGAGTCAGGAGCAGCAGTGGTAACTCCCTGGCCCACAGGTCCTGCAGAGATCCCTCAGCACTGTGGACAGCGCCTCAGCTAGCAGGAACCTGTCAACCCAGAGCAGTTCTCAGAGCTTCAGGGCACTGGAGCTCCCTTATCTGCATCCAGAAGGGCAACTGAAGTCAGACACATCCAAATTCCAACTCCTTTGACTAGAGTTGGAACTCCCCAGCACTGTTCCTGGCACACATCAGAGGAAACTATAGAAATAATACCTGCTCTGGGGTTCATACCCATGAATTCCAGACCAGACAGTGAACAGTCTGTGCAAAGAGTATTGATGGGCTTGGTAATATGGCATTGCTGTGTTGTGGGGCCATAAGCCAGTCGATTTGGGTTCAACCCCAACCTTTTCAAAATTTAGCTCTGAAACCTAGGCATATCGCTTACCCCATCTAAGTCATGGTTTCTTCTTCGGTTGGCCTGGAATAATAACAATAATGAAAATAATGCTAATTTTGATCCCCACACCCCAGGCCCTGTTATAAGTACCTCACAAAGATTAAATCAATGGGGCACCTGTGTGACTCAATTGGTTGAGTGTCTCACTCTTGGTTTCAGCTCAGGTCATGATCTCTCAGTTCATGAGATTGAGCCCTGCATCGGGCTCCACACAGATGGTGCAGAGCCTGCTTGGGATTCTGTCTCTCTCCCTCTCTCTCTTCCCCTACCACTACACTCTCTATCCATCTCAAAATAAATAAACTTTAAAAAATAGTAAATCATTAAATCCTCATGACATTAAAAATTGGTTATTGTCCCCATTTTATAGAAGAAGAAATGAAAGCACTTGCTTAAGATCATACCAATAGTAGAAACAGAGACAGGATTGGAACCCAGATAGTCTGCCTCCAGAATCTGTGTTCTTAACCATGACACTGCATTACCCCCTTCACAGTGAGTGGTGTGCATCAAATGACATCACGGGTATAAAAGTAGTTAGAAGATGGCAAAGCATTATACAAATCTGAAGGTATACTGTTATACATCTCAGCCAGGCTCAGCCTATGAGTAATTGCACAAGGAGTGAGAAGCAAGATGAATACAGGAAACAGGATGGGGATGGGTGCCATCTGGGACTGGCACATCACATGAAGAAGAGAGAAATGGGTAGAGGATAGACCAAAGGAGCAAGCAGCCATGAGTATCTTTGCATGGCTTTTCACTCTTAACCCATTACTAGCCTGGAGGTCAAACTACTGTATAAAACATTAAGAAGGTCATTTTCAAGTCATCCTGAAATGTTCCTCTTAATTTTAACCATGGTCTCACCAGCTCCTTTCCCCCTCTACACCTTCCATTACCACTCCTCGACCACAGTCCCTAGTGTAAAACATGTCACCTACTCTGTGATATATTTGAGGATCGTGGTTATGGGGAACTGCTGTTATTGCAAGAGCATCCTAGGGAAGTGCAGTCAAGCCAAGTGGCCCCTATGGATCAGAGCATGTCTCTCTGCTATCTGAAAGAGGAGGATGTGGAGACCAGGAACTTTGTTAGCAACTTATTTCAGGAAAGAGAGACCTCTGGACACTCTCCCTGATCCCCCCTCCCCCGGCTCATCCTGATATGACCTACTGCTTTCTGGAGAAGACTCTCTAGTTCTCAAAAAAGAACTCTTCCATGTACATGAGGAAAACTCCATCTTTTTGGAAGTTCCACATCTCTCATCCTGGCTGGCTACATTTAAGACTGAATAGTCACTGACCAGGGAGGGAGAGTCCTTCAAACCTCTTACATTATGCCACCTCTTACTTTTTCCCCAATTCTCCTGTTCTTTACAGAATATCCTCCAGCCTAGTTATTCCTCTCTTCTTCTCCTGGCTGATGAATCCATTAGAGCAGAGTTCTTTTCTTTTGACGCTCAAGCTGGCAAAGTGAACCCAAGCATTTAACAGGAACGACTGTGAGTCTGACACCAATAACAGTGCAGTGAAGGCACACAAGCACTCCTGGATCTCTATATGATTCTTGTTCCCTTTCCATTTCCTAACATAATTTCTCTACAACTAAAGCTGGACCACCCCCTACCACTGCCTATGAAGGCTATGCTAGCTCCTTCTCTAAGTCCAGTCGAAACACTGTGAGGGAGTCCCAGTAAACCTCAGAAGAGCCTGGGTTTTAAAGAATTGTCATTCCACCCTTCCCTCTTTATTCATGGCTTAGAGAGTCCACTCTCTCCAGCAGCTTCCCTTCCTTCTTCCATCTGCCACAGGCAGACAAGATGCCCCACCATTTATGTTTCCTCTTAGCTGTTCCTTGACCTGAGCTGGAACTAGCTGTTTTCTAACATCCTCCCTCCTCTTCCCACTCCTTAAAGTCGTGTTTCTCCAAACATGGCTCCTGGACTACCTGCCCTAGGATCACGTAGAGCATATAATTAAAAAAGATTCTGGGCCCCATCTCAGCTCCACCTCAGACCCACTGAATCAGAACCTCTGGGGGTAGGACCTGAGAACCTGCAGCCTGCAATGCTTCCTGTGGCTCAGGCATACTACAATTTGAGGAACTACTGCCCTAATAGAGTAGAAACCATCCTCCAAAGCTTCCGGGTTACTTTTTTTCTCATTAACCTTCACCCCAGATGAGTAAAAGTCATACACATGCATATCTGTGCCTTATTTGAGAATCACTGAAATGGGAAAACCCCTATTACAGCCTAGAGCTGGTTCTGAGCTATTATCCCACCTCTACACCTAAATCCTTATGGGAGATTAGGCAAGTCACTCTGCACATGTGCCTCTGTTTCCTTATCAAAAAATGGGGGCATGATACTTATGTTTTCACCTCATAATTACGTTGTAAGATTCAAATGAGTAAAGAAGAGTGAAAGGTTGTTGAAAAGCTAGAAGTCTTAAATAAAAGACATATGTTTTTATTATGCAAGAGATGCATGGGAGTGAAAGATATAGTATTCATCAAGAGATACTGTTCCCACACTGCAGATAAGCAAGGGCAGAAAAGTGAGAAGTTCCCTCCAGTCTCCATTACTCCATGGGTGATCCTTTCAGAACCTGTCCTGAGCCTGGTAGAAAATGGAAAGTAGAGTTGGCATAATAGGTACAAGGGAGAATGCCCTGGATCCACTTAAATAAGTCTCTTCTCCACCATACTCTACCAGTCTGCCCCTAGGCCAGCAGCCCCATCAAGGGCAGTGGGCCCAGCCCTTGGCGTCAGCTCCTCTCCCTCTAATTACTTTTCACACACTCTGGCTCCAGGCCTTCTAACCAAATAACAATTGATTCTTCACTCCTCCTGGATCAATGCCATCGACCCAGAACAAGGAGGATGAATCCAAACTCACCCTCTAGGAAACCAATGGCCCAAGGCAAAACCCAGCAGAGAGATCTACCTACCCAAACTTTGGCACATACATGCACACACACACATGGCCACACACACATGTATGCACAGAAGGCACATGAATGAGGATGTGCATGAAATGCACTGGGTCACGAATAGATATTCTTATCTATACACATATATACCTAGATATTCTCATAAATGTCTACACATGTGTACACAAACACACACATATATTCTTACATGGGGGCACATACACATGCCTGTATTGACTAGGAGAAGGCCCTTTGGAACCACAGAAAGCATCTTTTGGCCAAGTGTTGAACAGAATTCTGGCTCCTTGCCAGCCCCCTTTCCACCTGCCCTCTGAGCTGCACACTCAGGAGCATGCACTGCCTGTGAGTCATGGTATGATGAGCCCAACACACTTATGACACACACCTCCAGCAGAAGCTCTTCTGCCAGTTGTGTGGGACTCTGGCTCCCACTCCTCTGGGATGTGCCCTGCCTGCTAATCTCTTCAGGGGTGTTGGAGAAATGCCCAGCCACTTCTATACCAGACAGAGCCCATTATAACTCAGCTGGACTTTCTCTACACCTCCATCCTCAGAGGAGCCTGGAGTACCTCTGCACCTGAGGCCCCAAACAACAGGAAATGAGGTGCCAAGCCTTACAGAAGCCAATGCAGAATGACAGCCACCAGCCTAATACCATCAGGCGTAGATATGGGGACACAAATAGAATGTCAAATACAGAGTAGAGAGAATACAGAATGGTACCACACATTCAAAATAGTGCAAGCACATGACTACACTACCCCCTGCCCTTGAGGTCAAGCTTGTCTACTCTCCCTTACACATATACTCAGGCCACTGGCACATCCACCTCTGGGTCAAATCACAGAAATGCAGAACATCAGAAGTATAAAAGGCCTTAGAGATTTTTAGATCATTGTCTCTTCATTCTCTCAATGCCTAAATTTCCTTAATGACTTTCTCAACAAGTGACTGTCCATCATACTGAACATGTTCACTGGGACACCTTGGGGAATGGAGGACTCTTATTAAGCAGCTTGTTTTCTGGCTGAACAACTATAAAATTCTCTCAACATAGAGTCACAATCTTCCTTCCCATAATGTCCACCAATTGGCATGAAGAAGAAGGAAATTAATTGTAAATGTTTGGTTGTCTTACTGAAACTGCTTACAAGAAGGAACACTGTCTTATACTTCTACTGACATTCCTCAATATGAGACTTTGTGCAGATGTTGAAAACCCAGACATCGGATGCTATCTGACCCTTGGAAGGATGTGCAGGTGATCTTAACCTCCCATATGTAAGAAGAAGACCTTGAAAATCCTAAGATAGTTTTCAACCTATTGAAGAAGCACAATTGAGCTTTTGTTTCTAATTTTATCTACTAATTTTCCTATGTGACAATAAGGAAATTCTTTCTTGGGACACTCTGGGCTCAGCCTTCCCCAAAATAAAATGAATTAATGGGATTAAAACAGATGATGATGTGTCTAAGGTCTGAGAACATTTTCAGTGTTTTGTGTGCCTGTACATTGACACCAAAGCCTTGGCTCCAGCACTAGAATCAGAAACTTCCCACATGAGGAAGTCTCTGAATTTGTGTTCTCCAAGTGCATGGTTTAAAAATTCTCTGTGTAATCTATTGCCATTCCTCACTCACAGAGAGTGTTTCCAACCCCTCCCATAAGGGCCTGAGGACCATCAGTTATGCCCCCGCTGCCTCCACACCCCCCACTACCTCTAACTGCTTGGACTGAGGAGCATTTCTTGCCATTTACCTGTCACTTGCAAGCCAGTAGAGGGTCATCTGATGCAGAATCACCCACCATGTGAATTAGATCCCACACACTACATGTAGTTGCATAAGATTTGAAAGACAAACAAGAGATGGAGGTGATCTTTGTGGAGCTTCTGATGGTTATCAAGGCCATAGTAGTATTACAGGAGTTTTCAGTGTTCATTCTTCATTTTCCACGTTTCAAAAACAGTAGCAACAGCTTCTTTATCTGACTGCTTAATCCCTGGATTCTACTGTCTATTCTCCCATCTCCAGATCTCCAGAGGCTTCTGGAGCATGGTAGTTCCAATGGTAGTTTCAACCTTGATGTGCTTAGTCCCAGTGACACCTCAGAGGTGCAGCATCCCTAATTTTGCATTGCTGTAGGAGTCGTTTTAATAAGCTCAATACTGTATCTGCTTCTTCTGCCTTTATAACAATTGTGTAAGATCCTACATTTCTGTATTAAACCCCTTTCTGCTTTAAATATCTAGAGTGGAAATTTTTCATTCACTTAATCTTGACAGACAAGGTGAAGCAGGGTTAAAAACAGTTTTGTTGTAGAGCTCAGTTCAACAAATATTTAATAAGCACAAACCATCTTGACACTCTACCCATAGAGACACATAAGGCACAGTTAAGCAAGGTCCTGACATGGTGGGATAGGAAGGGCATAGGAGAGCAGAAGTTTTAGTATCCACCCAGGCAGCCAAGCTGAAGGGAGAGAGGCATGAAGAAGAAAGGCAGCCTCTGGAGGCAGACAGATGGGGTTGGATCCTGGCTCTGGAGGTTACCACTGAATGAACTTGGGCAAGTTGCCTACTCTGTCTAAGTTTCAGTTTCTGTGCTTTACTCTTGCTATTCCTTCTCTGCTTTGTGCTTGTTATTCATTCTTCAAGATACAGGACAGATGTCCTCTCCCTGAGGTCTTCCTGGATCTCCTCCCTCAATGCCTCTGTTCTATGCTAACCTATCTCCTGACCCTTTCCATGTGGTTCATGGAAAGTGTTCAGTAGATTGAATTAATCTGATTCATTCTTTCCATATTCTCTCTCTGTCTCTATCTCTCTCTCTCTCTCTCTCTCACACACACACACACACACACACACACACACACCTCACTGGAGTAAACTATGTCTAAGTTCGGGTTTCCTAGGTGTAGGACTTGAGATGTCAATTCTTGTGCAAGGGATTTATTTATGGAAGGCTCTCAGAATATACCTAAGAGAAGCAAGGCAAGCAGTATGTGTAGGAGAAGAAACCAAGGAAGAGTGGAGTTTCAGCTAAAGTTCTGGAGTTCTGCAGCATGAACTCCATGGGCACCGCAGAGCTGTCCCACCTTGAGGAAAGAGGGATTGCCCTTTGTAATCTGTATTGATCACACTACATTGTCCCAGGTTGGGGGCATAACCTCCCAAGAATTTTCTTGCAGGGAAGGGTACAGTTATAAACCAATAATGCCCAACACTCACGGAGCAACTAGGGTGGGCATTCCATCCCGATAAAGGGATCTAGGAAAACACCAACTGCAAGAGATATAAAATAGCAAATGCATTGCAGTATCCTAAAGAATAAGAATTGGGCAGGTGGGGTCAAGGGAAAGATAGCAGGTTCCTAATCAAGTTGCCTTCCTCCTCCCATCAGCTGAGCCAGAGCTTGGGCAAAGCAGATTCCCACCAAGACAACAACATGGTCATAACAATGAATTGGCTATGTTTGCAGATGTTTAGGGATTAATAGCAAGCTTATTAATTAAGCAACATAAAGCTGCAGGATGTTTTTTTTTTATTATTTACCACAAACAGAGCTGTTGTTTTGGTTACAATGAATTCTAAACTGTGTGGTCAGACCTGGGGGCCCCCAAAGGGCACAGTGGGTGGAAGGTACCTGGAGCTGTGCTTTGGCAGAGAGCATGACACTCTGCCTGAAATGCTTTCCAAAGCCACACTGTCTCAGTTTTTCCCAGGATACAATGGAGTGTCTGGCCCATCCTCTTTTTGACTAGCCCGTAGGGAAGCCTCCTTCCTCCCCAGCTAGGAGTCAGTGTTGTTCTATCCAGAAGCCAGGAATGGACAAGAAAAGTTTTGTGTCCAGAATGCAGTGGCAGCCTTGTAAAGACACACATAGCAAATAGAGAATGTATTGCCTGAACCAGTCATTAGCCCAGAAAGAGAAAAAGCAATGCTGGCCAAAGCTGGCCTTCCCCCAGAGAAGAGACACAGTCCAGCAGCCTGTAGGGTGACCTGTATCCTTGCACTTTGGCAAGGAGGGACAATGCCACAATGACCTGATGCCTAGGATTCTGTGCCCCGGAGCCTTACATAAGGACCATACAATACCTACCTTCAAGTGAAACTCTAATCTTAGTTCATTAGATTTTTTCTCACCTGTAAGCCAGAAATCTTTTGTCCTACAACCCCTACAACAGACTTCTTTGGGAAGCCAGACTCACCAAACCAAGAAAAGAAGTGCTCTGGGAAATTCTGCAGAGTGTTTTCTAATCTGATCTTCTTCCTCTACCTTCAGCATTACTGCCTTCTCATCTCTGCCTTTTCTTGCCCTAATGGAGTAGGTGGCGATTCTTCTCAGAACAGAATTGGCCCAGGGGAGAAACTCCTCTAGCCAAGAAGAGAAAGTGACAGCAACAGGTCCCAGAGAATATGTCTGTCTGGAGATGTTGAATGCCAGAGCAGTGAAACCTGACCTGGCCCCTGCCAGCCCCAGGTCTCTGGCAGGGTGCCCCCACTCTGTTCCCAAAGAGACAAGACAACTGGTGACTTCCTGCTCACTAGCCTGGCATTGTGTGAGCCATAGTCAGATTGACTCTTATTTATAGCATTGAGCCAGAACATTGGAGAAAGGGTCATTTTTGCAATAGGATCATTCCTCATATGGCAATAAACTTCTAGAAATGGAGCTTTAAGCCAAGAAGATGAGACTTGGGCTCCAAGGAATTAAGAAAGATGGTGATGATGGGCCTGGGGTGGGAAGAAGGGAGTACCAGGGAGCAGAGCACATACAAGCGTATGGTCTGCCTGGATCAAATGGTGGGCCCTGGTCAGTCTCTCACACTAAAATCTACCCTTATTACCTTTCACATCCCTCATGTCCCCCATTCAGCATCACCCACTTACCTCTTCAACCTCTGCAATGCTGCTTCCTCTGTGGCAATCACAGCATTGGCTCCACTCCAAAGACTGTTCCTTCTTAAGTCATTTTCTTAAGCAATTTCTGAAAACTAGAAAGGTAAGGCTTAGTGAATCTGGGGTCATACAGAGAGGCCAAGCCACTCAACCCCCTACCTCTAGAAATTTACACCTCCTAGAATGTAAGGTATTCTCCTATTACTATGTATAAGTCATGTTAAGACAGAAGATTATGCTTGGCCAGGGACCCAGAGCTGGCTTGCCTACATCTTGCCCTGCCACAGCCACTGTTAACTTCATGCCACCCCTGTAGTGTTCCCGCAGAAAGAGATGCCTATGTGGAGGGCAAAGCCAAGCCAAAGCATGCTCTTGAAGTTTGTGCTGCAAACCCTAAAACAACCCCTGGGGAGCAGTCTATACACATAGAGGTCTCCTTTGGCCAAGAATGAAGGCAGGTGTTCTTCCTTTTCTCTCTAGGTCTACACCCTCTTGACCAGAGAAGAAAGAGGACTCCAGAGCAAAGCACAAAATGAAAACAGAGCATTTGTCTTTAGGCCCCTGCCAGGAATCCACAAGTCAGGACACTTCACCAGTAGAAGAGGAAGAAAGTCGTAGGCTTCACAGTCCTAAGGAAAAGAGACCATACTTGTAGCACCTTGGCCCCAAACCATCCTTTCCCTTGGCCCATGGAAATAAATCTTTTTTTTCCACTTGTACATGAAATAAGGGAGGGTATAATGGGGTAGAGGAATCCTGAAGCTTCCCCTGGTGTCCCAGGTAAGCTGAGTCCCTAGGTCAGTCATCACTTCCCTGCATAAACCTGTTAGGAATCTGACTGTATCTCCAGTGTCTTCAGGGTCCTCTTACTCTCACCTGAGCTAACATGATGAGAAGCCAAATTACTGATGCTGTGGGAGGCTTCAAATGGTGTTTCCTGTGGGTATTATTTCCAGCCTAATGTTGTATTAACATAGCTCTGCTTGGTGATTACTATATTATTATATATTAATATATATTAATCATAGGATAATGATGCATACTCACCTTGCTTCTCTCCTCAGTCAGTTAGATCCTACCTAAAGCCCAAGGCACAACACCTGCTCTCCCTGAATCTGCACCCCCATCCCACCCTCAGGGGTCAACCTTGGGCTTAGCACCCCTTCTTACAGGTAAAGTCAGAGGAGGATAATTTTGTGTGTGTTTGTCTATGTGCCAAGCTAACAGTGTCCAAAGCTGGAGTTTGGAGCCCATGAGTCTGGACTACCAATTAGCCCTCTTTCTTACCCTTAATTGAGGAAAGGTCTTGAAGGCAAAATAAGGTCCAGAAGAAATGAAAGATGGCTTTGATGGCTTTCTGGGTCCAGAAGAAGGAGAAAAAGACTGGAGCTATGGCAATTTGAGCCTTGTTAACTCATCCAAGTACTGATTTAGCATTACTTTGTGCCAGCATTCATTCATTCATTCATTTAGTAAATATATGTTCAGCCTTTATTTGACAAGTATTTTTTTGAGGCAAAGAAAGAGATCCTGCCCTCATGGAACTTTATTTCTAAAATAGTTTCCATGACAGGACTCAGAGATACAACAGTGAAAGGTTGTTGTTCTTTACCACTTACTGAAGACAGTCAAACCAGTCACTTAAGGGTGTGGTCCAGGTCCTCACTGGGACACTGACTTAGAAGGAGAGAAAGATACCCCGAAGGGAGAAGACTAACTCCCTGACATCAAGGAATATATAATCTAGTAAAAAAGAAGTACAAATGAACATATTACAACTGATGAGGCACCAAAGAACCAAGGGAATGTGCCACTGAAATGAGCCTGATGAAGATGTCATAAGAGTATCTGCTCCAAGGAGTCAAAGCCTATGCCTGTGATTTATACTTTTCCCTTGAAGGCCTGTGCCTTTCTTCAGGAGTCTTTGTATATCATGAAGGCCATTTATACATGCACACCCACAATATGACCAGGGCACAGACCACACCCAGACATAGGGTATAACATCCTGTGCTTAATGGCTATTAATGATGGTAGAATGAAAAGAAGGAAGCTAGTGGTGGTGATGATACCAGAGATAAGAGGATTTCCTAGGCAGGAGAATTGGTAACCTGGAGATAATATAAGCATATGCAAAGATCAACCCACACCAATTTATTCACAAGACATGTGCACTACAGGGAATTTGTTCATCTTACTCATCTTTGTATCCTCAAGTAAGCACTCTACAAGATGGCTCTCAATGCTCTTGGACTTCTTGAATCCATGTTTTTATACAGTTGCCTTCCTTAGGGCTGACCAGTGTTTCCAACAGAGCGCTATGGATGTGATGGTATGCAACTTCCAGTGTTGGATCATAAAGGTATTGTGGCTTCTGCCTTTGTCTCCTGAATTACTCACTTGGAGGAAGTCCTTGCCATGGAGAGGAAATGAACACTTCCACCAGGAACCAGAGCCATCTTGGCAACATGTGAGTAAGCCACTTTGGAAACGGGTCCTCCAGCCCCAGTCTGGGTTTCAGATGATGACAGCCCAGGCTGACACCTGATTATAATCTCATGTGAGACTCCAGGCTAGGACCACCTAGCCAAGCCACTCCTGAATTCCTGATCCACAGATACTATGAGAGATAATAAATGTGTGTGATTGTTTTAAAGTTTGGGGATGATATGTTATGCAGCAGAAATAACCAATACATACCCCTAGTGTTAGCACAATTCCCAGGACACAGCAGGTGCTCAGGAAATATTTGATAATTGAATGAATGAATGAATGAATGAAGCCTGTTAGCAGAGGAACTACATGTCAAACATTGTGACCATTGGTGGGAAAGGGGGAGTGGTCATAACCAGGAGAACAAATATTCAAAACTTGGAAAGATAATAAAACTTAACCCATAAATGTGCATGCTCAAGTAATGTCCTAGTGCTTCATTTTCTTTAACTCGAAGTAAATTGACTCAAAGCCACTATTGTTACCCAAGATCCCTTTCTACCCCTACTTCAGATTCATTCAAGAATCTGAGAAAAGACCCCATATGGGGAAAGTGCCTCTACTCCCCAAGTCTATTAATAGTCACCTCTGATGCCTTCAAAGCCCACACACCCTGGCTCCTTAAAGCCATACTACTCTATAACTATAGGGACTTTCCTGGAAGTCTCAATGTCCAGAATGTAGTCTCTTAGAAATACAATAAAGTCAGTCTCTTCTGGAGTCCTACACTTAATTTAGTCATTCATTCAACAAATATTTATTGGGTACTATATTAGGGGTCACCAGACAAAAAAGATCAATACAATATATAGAGAGATACACACATATAGGGTTACATACAGATAGGTAGATGGATGGATGGATAGATAGATAGATAGATAATAGATGATACATAGATACATAGGTAGACACATATAGATGATAGATAAATAGATACACATAGATAATAGAAGATAAATAATAGCTACATAGATAAATGATAGATGATAGGTAGGTAAGTAG